>NW_027223752.1:204446736-205009236 GCF_028538775.1 Myotis yumanensis
TTCCAGTTCATAAAATTAAAATTTCTATAGAATATTAGATGTGCAAATATAATAGCAAATTTGTATGTTTTCTTGGAGTCCACATGAAGAAACAACACTATTTAAAACTATGTAGTGCATGCATAAAATGTCTTTTCTTCTACTTCTATGTAATCCATACCAGTTAAAAATCTTTTCAGCATGACCAGTGTAGCTTAGTGGTTTAATACAAACCTATGAACCAGGTGATCACGGTTGGATTCCAGGCCAGGGCACATGCCTAGATTATAGGCTTGGTCCCTAGTGTCGGGCCTGCAGGAGGCAGCCAGCTGATCAATGATTCTCTCTCTAATCATTGATGTCTCTCTCTCTGTCTCTCTCCCTCCCCTTCCACTTTGAAATCCACCAAAATATTTTCAGGTTGTATACAAAAACAGACACAAATATGTGTTGTCTATAAGAAATTCACTGTAAATATAATGTCTCAGATAAATTAGAAGAGAAGAGATGAACAATGGTAAATCATACAAACACTAATCTAAAGAAAGCTGTAGTAGTTACATTTATTTCAGACAAGGTAGATTTCATAACAAACAAGACAGTCAGGATTAAAGAGGGTCATTAATGATAAATGGGTAAATTCTTCAAGGAGACATAACAATCCTAAACATGCATGCAACTAACAACAGATAATCAAAACACATGAGGAAAAACTGATAGAATTAAAAGGAGAAATGGACAAATCAACAATTAAAGTTGGATATTTCAACACCCATCCCTCAGTAATCTACAGCTTGAGCAGGCAGAAAACCAATAATGATACAGATTACTTTAACAGCACTGTCAATCAACTTGACCTATCGGATATTGATAGAACACTCCATTGACTGTATAACAGTCCATTTCTACCCTTTAAAAAATTATTCTAGAGCAGCTTCTTTGCCACATTCTATAGGTATAGATCTAACTGTAGAAGTGGATATATATTTACAAATGTAGATTGTTACATAGCCAGATTTTTTTCCTTTCTATGACTTTTCAATGGGATGAATTTTTTATATTCAAGAAGTACCTAAATTTAATTTTTTAAAAGAACTCCTGCTTAGTCAAGGGATAGTAAGCCAAATTTGCCTATTGTCTACTTTTATAGAAACTATTTTTTAGTTTCACATTTAAATGGAAACCGAATAGGTAGCACTCTAAGTTAGATATATGTATTAAATCTCTTAAAAATACTGTTTACTTCCTTATATCAACTTAAATATAAGTATAAAGATACGTATATGTGATAGACATACATTTTAATCAGAATTTATATAAAATATTTGTATTTTTAATAGTTTGATCACTGGACTATATTTCTATATTTATAACATAGATTAATAACTTTTCACTGTTCCAAACTCTTCTTCATCTAATAAAATATTCACATTATAGCTAGGCACAGGATTATATAGAACAAAGGCTATATTTCCAAATCTCCCTTGCAGTCAAGTGTAACCATTTTCTGATGAGTGAGATATAAGTGAAAGTGTTTTGTATAAGAAGTATTATTAAAAGAAGGGACTATACACTTATTTATATATTTATCCTTCCTAATAATTGGAGTGTGGAACTTATACTTGGACCATGAGATAGATTCTTACATTTCAAATACTAGAGAAAGTAGTTTAAATTCTCATTAATCATAGAGCCAACTTATCTGTTCTTGAACTTAGACTGCTTACTTTTAGACTGTGTTAACTGCAGTCCATTATTTTTGGATTTTGGTCTGTGATATTAGATCATGATTATACATAGTAATTCCTAGGAAGGTATCTATCATGTAAATAATTGCTAAACACATGCACACACACAAATACACATACACAAACATACTAGCTGAGCCTTAAAACTTCATTAACAAGCCCTAAACGGTTTGGCTCAGTGGATAGAGCATTGGCCTGCAGACTGAAAGGTCCCAGGTTCGATTCTGGTCAAGGGCATGTACCTTGGTTGTAGGCACAACCAAGGTACATGCCCAGTAGGGGGTGTGCAGGAGGCAGCTAATCGATGTTTCTAACTCTCTATCCCTCTCCCTTTCTCTCTGCAAAAAGTCAATAAAATATATTAAAAAAAAACTTCATTAACATTAATTCATTATTAAATACTGAGCCAATCTTAATATATCCCTAAAACACATCCACCAATATGAGGACAGAAAATCTTATCTTTTTAAGAGAAATGAAGATATATCTAAAGTGTAAGTGAAAAAAAATTTCTATAAGGTGAAGAATTGATGTAATACAGTATAGGTTGCTATTACATTTTTAACTTCTTGTCATCTGACAGTTTACAAGTGTATCTGAGTTGATATAAGCACCAAAATGGAATACTTAATCGTATTTCTCTTCTGACTAAACATTCAGCTTTGTGATATGTGTCAAATTAAACCAAATACAAATTATCTCATTAAAATCAATATGTAGTTAATAAAAGTATATTTCATAGTACAATACAACACAAAATTGTCAGTAATTGCATTCAATATATATTCAGTCAAAAACTCCCTACTGAGTATATGTGTGGAATAAAATTTTTGAAGGTATCATTTTGGATCTCAAGAAGTTTACAGTCTAATAAATATAATGAAAAATCAAAATATGGATTAATAGAGTTCTCTTCCAACTTTTAATTCTACATTAAGAAAATTATTTTATCATTGCTCTCTCTAAAGTTTAATATTTTCTGTAATCTCTACTAGGATTTTGGACACCTAGAGCCAAAGTTAATATTTGTTAATATGTTGGGTAAACATACAACTGCACTAACCCAAAATTAAAATCAGTACTAAAAGTATCTACCACTGCATCTTTACCTCCTATCTCACTAATTTTTGAAATAATATATGAATCACTATTTTGCCTTTCAGTATAAAAACCTTGAGTTAAAATATGAAAAATTTTCCCTGGCCAGCAAGGTTCAGTTTGTTGAGCATCATCCTGTGCACTGAAAAATTGCTGGTTTGATTCCTGATTTCCAGTCTGGGCACATGCTTAGGTTGAGATATTGATCTCCGGTAGGGGGTGTTCAGGAGGCACCAATCAATATTCTACTCTTACATAGATATTTCTCTTTCTCTATCTTCCTCTCTCTCTAAACATCAATACAAAATGTTTTTTTAAAAAAGAAAAATGTGATGATTTATCTAACTGCATCTATTTACCTGAAAAAATAAACATATTTGCATTCATTTCTATATCTATGCTTCTTATGTAACATAGGCCAAACAGTCACTCTAGATAAAGTCACTCTAGATATTGAAAGTCATATCATAGTTTAGTTTATATTCCTTCCAATATGTTTTGGAAGGAAACATGAAGAAATTACATAAATATTTGCGAGGACTACAAAGCAAACTCAGATTTAAAAAAGATTGTTCCATTTCTTTCATAATTTTATCTTCATAACAACAGTGGTTGATAATATTAAACAACATTGCAGAGAGAATAGTTCATGTAATACTTCCTAATGTATATATTATATACTATATACATAGCATATAAAGTTATTTGGAGTTATGTAAGTAGCAATAAGCATATATGTATAAATTATAATATAAATAATCATGATGTTTGATAAAAAGAAAATAAGTTTTTTTTAAATAATTCTAGTGGATATGCAGCTAAAATATATATTAAAAAGCATACACATTTGTATATATATATATATATATATATATATATATATATATATATAGTTATCCTCTGTAAACCATAAGTTCATACTCAACAGACTGGAGAATATAAAAATAAGTACCATTTCATAATTTAAAATGCCCTCTAGCAATCTTAATTATCTTAGTCAATTGGAAGTTGAATCAATGTGAATAATGTCCAGGATACATAAGTCACTTTCATGAGGTCACAGGTGAACCATCCTTTAGTTTATGTGCAATCAAATATGTTTTGTACAGCAATGCCAAAAACTTCAGAGCAGTCAATCTAAAATACTAAACATGATGACCTCTCAACTTTGATTAAATTTTCCCTTTGATAATGGTACTACCAAGCTCCTAGAGATTTTTATTCACTTATTTCATTTATTCACTTTTTCTATGTACATTTTTTTTTCTCAAATTGAGCAGTGACAATCAGTGTCTTACATGCTTTGGATATTTCAGTAATCAAGCTCCCACCATCCACAATACAGGGTAAATGTTCCTCTGGGTATGTGTAATAATTTTCCAAGAGATTCTCAGGCACACACATTCTTAAAGGCTTTGATTCTGAGATATCTACTTCTGGCTTTACTCTTCTCTAAAACTAATTCTCCTGGGAATACACCTGATTTTGTCTTTTTCCCATTTCACCTTCAAATTCTTCATCTCCCACATTCTAAAAGGAAGGTATATTTCTCACACATTTCCTAATATTAACAGGATGCATTGCCCAAAGTGTAAAAACCTTAGGATGCCAAAAAAAATATATAAATAACAGTTTGAAATATTTATATCAGTATTGAGAAAGTGAATGACTCTAATGAGTGAGTAACAAATCCCTATGTCAAACATTTTTCCAACTTTTTGCTTTCAGAAAAACTGGAGGACATCAAATTGTCAGCTAGTAAATTGTTAAAAATAGTTTTAAAATAGAGAACACTGTGATTTTTGTCACATAATTCATTTGGTGACCAAAGTAATTGAGCTACATTGCTAAAACAAAATTTCTTCCAATTCCAACTACTTTTGTCATGTAGATAAACCCTCCCAGGAACTCACATCTATAAAACTAAAACAAAACATTGTAAAATAATTAATAGTGAAATATTCTAGTATGATCTATAAACTAACTGAGTAAAAACAAATCCATCTAATTAAAACTACATTCCAAAATAATAATTTATTCATAATAATTGCTGATTTATTTTTAAATATTTTAAATGTATACTTTTATTGTTTAAAGTATTACAGATGTCCCCGGTTTTCCCCCATTTACCTCCCTCTTCCCAGCCCCTATTTACCCCCAAGTCCTTCACCACACTATTGTCTGTGTCGATGGGTTATGCATATCCTAAATAATAAAAGTGTAATATGCAAATCGACCGAACAGACCAACCTGATGATCATCCGGGTCCACGCTATGACACCCATTGGCACCAGGCCAGCCAAGGCGGGTGCAATGCAATTGGTCAGGGGCCTGCCATCGCCCCATGATCACCTGCAGAGGGAGGCCCAGGCCACCAGCCTGCGAGATGATCAACAAGGGGGCTCCACGATTGCCCCAAAGAGGGGTGCCCAGGACACCGACTGGAAGGCGGAGGGGGGTGGGTGGGTCTTCCCTCTGCGAGGAGGGAAGCCTGATCTCGGGTGCCAGAGGGAAGCCAGTGCCGGCAGCCAGGGGGAGGAAGCCCTACTCTTGCATGAATTTTGTACATAGGGCCTCTAGTAAGTATATAATTTCTGTGGTTTATCTCTTCTCACCCCCCCCCACCAAGAGCGAGAAATGGAGAAGGATTGAGAGACAGAAACATTGATGAGAGAGAAATTTCAATCAGATGCCTCCTGCACACCCCCCACTGGGGATCGAACCTGTAACCCAGGCATGTGCCCGGATCAGAAATTGAACTGGTGACCTCTTGGTTCATAGGTTGATGTGCAACCACTGTGCAACACAGCTGGGCTATAATAATTGCTTATTTAAAGTAACTATATATGTAGTAATGCCAGTTGTATATTGGTAATACTTATAAGATTGTCAATATAAAAAGTAAAGTTTAACATGGAGTGGATTATAACAGTAATGATGCATTTGTTGGAAAAAAAATGTATTACATATATTAGGGTAAAATTCTATGAGTGAAAGAGCATGAAAAAATAGTTCAAATCTTAGGGATCATATTCCACTGGTGAATGAAATAAATGCCAGGATGGATCATGTGTATATTTCTTGCTGTCCCAAAATATCACTTTGTAATAAGTCAAAACTATTCATTACTAGTCTTAGTTTTTTTTAAAAAATAATGAAATAAAAGACTTGACTGTTCCTTCAAGATGTGATTACCTGAATATTAAAAACAGTTACTATGTACCCCTTGATGATTTGCTTTTCTAAGTAACAAGCTGAGTTTTGTAAACCATCTCAATGATCTGGTTTGAAGGCCACTCATTAACATCATGCCTGCGCCACAACTTCACTCACAGTGTCCTCCCTTTCCCTCTTAACGTGCTGCCTTCTGCTAGGCCTTCACCAGATGGAGACAGAGTGATCCTTCTCACTCTTCCTATAAAGTCACTAATCCCAACATGAAAAACCTATAATCATCACCTCATTTAACCCTAATTACTTCCCAATGACCCCATCTCTCACTACCACCATACTGGAGGTTAGGGCTTCAACCTATGAAAGGATATAATTCAATCCATAGCAATTTTGTCTGAGCACTATCAAAAAGTAAATAGCAAAGTCAAAAACAAATATGATCTTCTAGATTATAACTTCCAGTAAGCTTGTTAAAAACTTTTTAAAGATGCGTATTATCTATCATGTAGATTTCTTTCTAGTAGAAATCATTCCCTCTAAGGTTACAATTTATTGCTTTGCAGAACATTAACCAGTTTTGTCACTAAGCTAACATTCTTATTTTAATATTCACCTTTTACATTGCTTATAAATGCCCTCCTTTTCAAGTTTTTCTGAATCAGACTGTCTTACTGGTTCCATCATTAATGGGTTGAATGAAATCTTTATCACATGTCCATTTTATATTTTTATGAGAATCATGTTTTTAACTTTTAAAACTTATACTTTGAAAAAATGAAATTTTGATCTAATGTTTAAACTGTGATATTGAGATTGTTCCATTTGTGTTTGCCTCAATATAGTTTTATGTTTCTAGGTCAGATAGAAAACATTGGTTATGTACAAAAGTAAAAGTCTTACTTCAACACATAAATGATTAATAACTACATAAATGAGAACATACTTTTTCAGCAGGCTATTGACAAACTTTTAGAGATGTTTCATATATTTCATCTTAAATAATAATGTAGCCTGTATGAATGTCATCTATCATTATTATTATTTTTATTATATTTACCATAATTATTATAATTATATTTTTTCTGTATAGTAATTTAACAAAAAAAGTGTAATAGAAAAAAGAAGTTCAACCAATACTGATTAATTCAGAATATAACTGGAAATTAAAGAGCTTACATAAGAAAAAAGCAAAAGTTTAAAATTTTTAACAAAACCAGCAATGGCAATGGCTCATTTTTGCAATTTTAGTAATATAAAGCATTTTCCCACATATCATCTTATTTTAACCCTCAAAACTACTCCAGAACTAAGGTTAGAGGAGTGTAATGTGCTTATTTGAGAAATATATAAGCTGAGATTTAGCCAAACTGACATAATAAGTAAGACTTTGTTCCAGATTTTTCTATTCCAGTTCTCAGACTTCCATTTTAAGAGGTATTATTAAGGACTCATTTCTAACATTGAAAGTAAATAACAGATGACTACCTAAGATTCTTGAACTTTGACAGCCTAGAAAATGAATATTTTATTCTACTTTATTGCCTATTTGAAGTCTGATAGTCAAATTGCTCAAAAAAGGTATGGAGACCCAACTAGCCGATAACTAGTGTAGACTCTCAATAAGCCGAATGATCACATCAGATTGGAGTGAAATGTTGCTTAGAATTCTTCAGAAAATACCATAAGCTCAGATATAAATAGACGACTTCTGTAATTATTTTAATAGGTGTAGATTATGAAATTTAAGTGTTGGAACTAAATAAAGATTAAGTACCTACACAGCCTTCACTATAAAATAAAGCCTGATTCAGAATAGTATTATACCACCGTTGAGGTAGACATACAATTACTTCAATCAAATGTGAAGAAATAGTACTAAGCATAATTATCCTTAGCTTACTGTAAGACATATGATGAAAAAGCATATATTGCATTATGTATTTATTTAACCTAATAAGCTGTTTTTTTCTTTCTTCTTGGGGTGTGATTTGTGTACCTTTTTGTTGTTATTGACACTTGTTCTTTGTGCATTATTGAGAGTATGTTATAAAGTTATATTGCTTATCCCCTTGGTTATTTTCCCAGTAGAGTGTTCATTTCTCTTTTAAAAAAATAAGACTCTGGACCTTTAAGGGATAATTTTGCTTAAGCTAAATAACACTCTCAGCACTTACACTAACTGTACTCTGAAGTAATTCTATAAGCCATTCACAATCATACCTTAACCATTAGTATTGCATATTCTAAAGTGTACAGCTCCTATTCTTAGGGCAATTTAAAGATGTTATGTCCTAAATGTGTCACAGATGTTCTCTTGGTATTAAATTTAACAAAGTGTGGTTCTCTATTTCATTTTAAATGATTTTTATTTCTTTTCTATTTTAATAAAAGGTCACAGCATTTTATAACTTAGACAAATAAGATGATAAAATAAAGTGAAGGGCAAAATGACATAAACGAGGGATAAAAATCAAACCACAGATGATATTCCAATTTGTCAGAAAATTCAATCCAGGACAGTGATAATCAAATATACCTCTTCTAATTATATTACAAGTGTGCAGAGGTATATCATCAATAATTTAAAATACTCTACTGAAATAAGTGAAGATGGAATACCTTATCACAAAAGGAAATAATGAGACTAGATAAAAAATGCTAGCATATCACTGAAGGTCATAAAATATAAGCACATTCCATTGAGTTCTCTATAAACACTAACTCATTAGTGTGCATAGGTTTATTGTCTTTTTAAAGATAATAGTAGTCTAGTTTCATTAAAATCTTCACTTAATGTTTTTAAACCTAGCTTAATATGCCACACCCATATTTAATAATTTATTATATAATGATCAGTTGAGTTTATAATAAAGTAAGAATGTCAAATTGTGGTTAATGTATTGATGAAGTTCAAAGCCTTGCTGAATTAAGCAACACAAAGATAAGAGGGATTTGTAATTGTTAAGAAACAATCTGATAGAGAAAACAGATCCAGAGACAGAGAAACATTGATCAAACCATCAAACATCAGAGGGAAGGCAGGGGAGGGTGGGGTAAGGGGGAGAGTTCAACCAAAGGACTTATATGCAAGCATATAGGCCTAACCAATGGACACAGACAACAGGGGGGTGAGGGCATCAGAGGGGAGTATGGGGGGTAATGTGGGAATAAGAACACATATGTAATAGCTTAGTCAATAAAAAATTTAAAAAAAAGAGAAAACAAGAGGAGTTTTTAAGAGCATGAGTTCCACACATTACTATAATTGAAAAATCTGTTTAACTCTCTTGGCATCACTTTCCTCATCTGTTTGTTTATTCATTCATTTCAACGTCTAATATTTACTAATCTTTTGCACACCTGGAAATATGCTATATTTTCTCTTCAAGAAACGTAGCCACAGAAATTGACATGAGAACATAATTCTATATAATAAAGAGGTAATATGCAAATTAACCCTCACACCCTCAAAAGATGGCTGCCTACGACCAGGTTAGCAGGGGGCTTAGTGAGAAACAAACAAACGACTGAACAAGCAGTCTGCGTGGGCAACCAGGCTGATGGGGGGCTGTGAGGGCCACCAGGCCGGCAGGGGGTCAGTTGGCGGTGACCAGGCCAGCAAAGGGGGGCAGTTAGGTGCTATAAGGCCAGCAGGGGGGGCAGTTAGGGGCAATCAGACTGGCATGCAGAGGCTGTGAGGGGTGATCAGACTGGCATGGGGGGGGCAGTTAGGGGTGACCAGGCAGGCAGGCAGGTGACTGATTAGGGGACAGCAGTCCAGGATTGTGAGAGGAATGTCTAACTGTCAGTTTAGGCCCGATCCCTGGCAGTCGGACATCCCCCAAGGGGTCCTGGATTGGAGAGGGTGCAGGTTGCGCTGAGGGGACCCCCCTCATGCACAAATTTTGTGCACCAGGCCTCTAGTTCTAATATAAGCATCACTGTAGAAATATTCACATATTCCTACATTTTTTCATTCACCCAGAACAGCAGTTTTCAACATTTTTCATTACATAGCACACATAAATTAATTTTGATTCATTCACACTGGACAGCTATTGTTGTTTTGGCTATTGTCACTTTTTTACTTGACAGTCTAAACAAAAAAAGGTCAGTACCCCTGACTAAATAGTCAGGTTGCATGTTATAAAACTTCTTGCAGCACACTCATTGAAAATAATTGATATAAAACATATTTATTGAGCACCTATTATGTTGTACAGACTTTTTCATCTGGGAATCTATAATAATAAAAGCATAATATGCTAATTAAACAAGACAGACAAATGACCTTCCAGACATCATTCCGGACATCCTTTGGAATGACCTCCCGGACAAAGCTGCGGCAGCGGGAGCCAAGGCAGAAGCAGTTAGGAGCAATCAGGCAGGCAGGCAGAATGGTTGGGGCAATCAGCCAGGCAGGCAGGCAGACAAGCATTTAGGAGCAATCAGGCAGGCAGGCAGAGTGGTAAGGGGTGATGAGGCAGGCAGGCAGGCAGCATTAGGAGCCAGTGGTCCCAGATTGCGAGAGGGATGTCAGACTTCCGGTTTAGGCCCAACCCTGAGGGATCCCTGTGGGATCAGCTCTAAACCAGCAGTCAGACATCCCCCAAGGAATCCTGGATTGCAAGAGGGTTCAGGCTAGGCTGAGGGAACCCCTTTGCCCCCTGTGCATGAATTTTATGCACAGAGCCTCTAGTGTAATAATAATAGAAAATAAATCTGTGCTTATAACTCTTGGTCTAGTGAAGGAGATAGATTAAATAAATATGTTAGATAATGTATCTATTCAAACAAGTTAAGCAAATTATAACCCCTCAATCTAATATTAAACTTCCTAGAGCAGGCTTTAAAGGGTAGCTATAAAAGAGATATTTTTGAAAATAATATTATATGATAAGAGAATATATATTTTATGTGATTTATATGATATGATATGATATGATATGATATGATACTAGAGGCCTGGTGCACAAAATTCGAGCAGGGGAGGGGTGTCAATCAGTCCGGCTTTCACCCTCTCCAAGCCAGGACCCCTCAGGGGATGTCTGACTGCCTCTCGCAATCTGGACTTCTGGCTCCTAACAGCTTGCTTGCCTGCCTGCCTGATCACCCCTAACCACCTCTGCCTGCCTGATTGCCCCTAATCGCCTCTGCCTCACCCAGCACCCAGGACCAAGGATTCCCTCCTCTGGCCAGCCACAGGCACCTAGGACCTGGGCCTGCTTCACCCAGGCCGGCCAAGCTGGAGGGGATCATGGGTGGGTAGCTTCACCCAGGCTGTAGCTGCAGGCTCTGGCACCAGGGACTGTGGGGCAGACAGCTTGTCCCTCTCCCAGGACACAGGCTCAGACACAGCTGCTGGTGCCCAGGACCGCAGGGTGTGTGGCTTGTCTCTCTCCAGGGCTGCAGTCATAGGCACAGCTGCTGGCGCCCGGGACCATGGGGAGGGTGGCTTGGCCCTCTCCAGGGGCACAGCCTGGCTGGTCCCCATTCCTCTCTCACGAGGTTATTTGTGCTTGACTGGTCCCCATTCATCTCTTGCGAGCTCATTTGTGTCTGGCTGGTCCCCATTCCTCTCTCCCCAGGGTTGAGTATCTGAGCCATTATGGCGTTATGGAGTAATGACCATTTGCATATTAGCTCTTTATTATATAGGATTATATCATATTAATTATTATATTATATTATATTATATTATATTATACTAGAGGCCCAGTGCACAAAAATTTGTGCACTTGGGGGAGAAAGGGGGTCCCTCGCCCGGCCTGTGCCCTCTCACAGTCTGGGACCCCTCAGGAGATAATGATCTGCTGGCTTAGGCCTGTTCCCGGGTGGCAGAGGGCAGGCCCAATCCCTAGGTGCAGCCCATGGTCAGGCTCAGAGCAGGGCCGATTGGGGAGTTGGGGCGCCGCCCCCTGTCATTTACAGAGCAGGGCGGATCAGGAGGTTGCGATACCATCTCTAGTCACGCTCAAGGTAGGGCCAATTGGGGGGTTGGGGCACTGCCCCCTGGGGTGCTTGGCCAGCCTGGCTGAGGGGCTGAGGGCTGTTTTCAGGCTGGCAGGTGACTGACGCTCCCAACCGCTCCTTTTTTTCTTTTTTTTTTTATTCTGGGCCGGCTTTAGCTCTGAGGCCTCAGCTATGGCCTTTCTTTACCTTCTGTATTTGATACAATGTTGCGGTACAGCTGGCTGAAGCCCGGCTGAATAAAGCAGGTTTCTGGGGTTTTGTTTAGCTTCTATATTTGCAACATAGTTGCTTAGAGTTGCAGCTGAGAGGCCGGCAAGTCAGGCAGGGAACGTTGGAGTCTGCCAGTCACTGGAGCAAGCAAGCCTCCCTGTTCGCTTCAGTGCATGGCTGTCGGCCGCCAACCTGGTTATCAGTTAATTTGCATATACTCACTGATTAGCCAATGGGAAGGGTAGCGGTCATACAGCTAATTACCATGTTTCTCTTTTATTATATACTAGAGGGCCGGTGCACAAAAATGTGTGCACTGGGGGGGGGAGGTCCCTCAGCCCGGCCTGTGCACTATCGCAGTCTGGGACCCCTCAGGAGATAACGACCTGCTGGCTTAGGCCTGCTCCTGGGTGGCAGAGGGCAGGCCCAATCCCTAGGTGCAGCCCCTGGTCGGGCTCAGAGCAGGGCTGATTGGGAGGTTGCGATGCCACCCTCAGTCACGCTCAGGGTGGAGCCATTGGGGGGTTGGGGCACCGCCCCCTGTCACACTCAAGACAGGGTCGATGGGGAGGTTGTGGCGCCACCCCCTGTCACGCACAGAGCAGGGCCAATCAGGGGGTTGGGGCGCTGCCCTCTGTCACACACAGAGCAGGGACCATCAGAGGGGTTGGGGCTCCATACCCTGTCACGCACAGAGCAGGGCCAATCAGGGGATTGGGCGCTGCCCCCTGTCATGCACAGAGTAGGGTCGATAGGGGAGTTAGGGCACCACCCCCTGTCACACACAGAGCAGGGCAGATCAGGGGGTTGGGGCGCTGCCCTCTATCACCCACAGAGCAGGGCCAATCAGGGGGTTGGGGCACTGCCACTGTCACACTCAGGGCAGGGCCGATGGGGAGGTTATGGCTCTACCCCGTCACACAGGGTAGGGCCCGGGGGGAGGGGGCGCCTTCTCCTGTCACACACAGAGCCGCAGGGCGATCAGGGGGTTGGGGAGCTCCCCCATATCAGGCACAGAGCAGAGCTGATCAGGGGGTTGGGGCGCCTTCCCCTGTCACACACGGAGCAGGGCGGATAGGGAGGTTGTGGCCCCACCCCCTGTCACACACAGAGCCGCTGGGCAATCAGGGGGTTTGGGCGCTGCCCCCTGTCACGCTGATCCGGTGCCAGAAGGCCTCACGGCTCCGCTGATCCCGGTGCTGGGAGGCATATTACCCTTTTACTATATAGGATAGAGGCCTGGGGGCCGGCTGGTTTGCCCTGAAGGGTGTCCTGGATCAGGGTGGGGGTCCCCACTGGGGTGCCTGGCCAGTCTGGGTGAGGGGCTGAGGGCTGCTTTCAGGCTGGTGGTTGTTGACTGAAGCTCCCAACCGCTCCATTTTTTTCTATTTTTTTAATTTTATTCTGGGCCAGCTTTAGCTCTGGGTCTAGCTCTGAGGCCTCCGCTGCTGAGCGTTCTATAATTGAAACAATGTATAACTCCAGCTCTGAGATCCCGGCCTTCTATATTTGTTAGAATGCTTCAAACTGCCAGCTCAGAGGCCGTTGGAGTCTGCAGTCACTGAAGCAAGCAAGCCTCATGTTCGCTTCCAGCTGCCTGGCTGCCGGCCGCCATCTTGGCTGACAGTTAATTTGCATAAGGATATGCTGATTAGCCAATGGGAAGGGTAGCGGTCGTACGCTAATTACCATGTTTCTCTTTTATTAGTGTAGATGACTAGAGGCCCAGTGCACAAAAATTTGTGCACTCGGGGGAGAAGAGGGGTTCCCTCAGCCCGGCCTGTGCCCTCTCGCAGTCTGGGACCCCTCGGGAGATAACGACCTGCTGGCTTAGGCCTGCTCCTGGGTGGCAGAGGGCAGGCCCAATCCCTAGGTGCAGCCCCTGGTCAGGCTCAGAGCAGGGCTGATTGGGGAGTTGGGGCGCCGCCCCCTGTCATGCACAGAGCAGGGCGGATTGGGAGGTTGCAATGCCACCCTCAGTCACGCTCAGGGTAGGGCCAATTGGGGGATTGGGGCACCGCCCCGTCACACTCAAGGCAGGGCCGATGGGGAGGTTGCAGCGCCACCCACTGTCACGCACAGAGCAGGGCCAATCAGGGGGTTGGGCGCTGCCCCCTGTCATGCACAGAGCAGGGCCCATCAGGGGGTTGGGGAGTTTCCCCCTGTCATGCACAGAGTAGGACCGATCAGGGGGTTGAGGAGCTCCCCCCTGTCATGCACAGAGCAGGGCCGATCAGGGGGTTGAGGAGCTCCCCCTGTCACTCACAGAGTAGGGCCGATAGGGGAGTTAGGGCACCTACCCTTGTCACACACAGAGCAGGGCAGATTAGGGGGTTGGGGCACCGCCACTGTCACACTCAGGGCAGGGCTGATGGAGAGGTTATGGCTCTACCCTGTCACACACAGAGCAGGGCCTGGGGAGGCGGAGGGTTGGGGCGCCGCACCCTGCCACACACAGACCACAGGGACGATAAGGGGGTTGGGGCGTTGCACCCTGTCACACACAGAGCAAGGCCGATCAGGGGGTTGGGATGCCGCACCCTGTCACACACAGAGCCGCAGGGCGATCAGGGGGTTTGGGCTCTGCCCCCTGTCATGCTGATCGGGTGCCAGGAGGCCTTGTGGCTCCGCTGATCCTGGTGCTGGGAGGCATATTACCCTTTTACTATATAGGATAGAGGCCTGAGGGCCAGCTAGTTTGCCATGAAGGGTGTCCTGGATCAGGGTGGGGGTCCCTACTGTGGTGCCTGGCCAGCCTGGATGAGGGGATGATGGCTGTTTGCAGCTGGTCACACACCCTTCAGGGTGGGTGTCCCCACTGGGGTGACTGGCCAGTCTGGGTGAAGGGCTGAGGGCTGCTTTCAGGCTGACGGTTGACTGAAGCCCCCAACCACTCCTTTTTTTCTTTTTTTTCTTTTTTTTTTATTCTGGGCCAGCATTAGCTCTGGCTCTAGCTCTGAGGCTTCCGCTGCTGAAAGCAGGTATCTGGTTTGTTTGCGTTCTATAATCGAAACAATGTATAACTCCAGCTCTGAGATCCCGGCCAGCTGAAAGCTGGTTTCTGGGGTTTTGTTTAGCTTCTATATTTGTTACAATGTTTCAAACTGCCAGTTCAGAGTCCAGCAGCCACAGGCGGGGAACGTTGGAGACCTCTGTCTCTGAAGCAAGCAAGCCTCAATTTCGCTTCCAGCTGCCTGGCTGCCGGCCACCATCTTGGCTGGCAGTGAATTTGCATATCACCCTGATTAGCCAATGGGAAGGGTAGCGGTCGTACGCTAATTACCATGTTTCTCTTTTATTAGATTAGATTACTAGGGTCCCAGTGCATGGATTTGTGCACCTTGAAAGGAACTGTGGGCCACGAGGCTGCGCTAAGTACAGGGGTGGATCTTGGTTCATCCTCCGTGCCCTGCCTAGCCCCTCCATGGTACTGCTCTCTGCCAGCATCCCTGCTCCCACTGCTGCTTCTCCTATGTGTTGACAACACTGGCCCCACTTGCACCTGCTGATGGTGCAGAGTGATTGGTCCAGCGCCAGCAGTGGGTTCGAGTGGGGCTGGCACCATCAGCGGGTGTGAGCAGCAGCTGCTGGCCTGATCGCCTTTCAGGAGAAGGGGAGGTGGAGAAGCCCTCAGGGGATATCAGGCCCAGCAGCCGCTGATGGTGCCAAGTGATCAGGACTGATGCCACCCGCCGGCAGCAGGTGCAAGTGGTGGCTCTGGCACCAGCAGCAGGTGCTAGCGGGGCTGTTGCTGGCAGCAGGTACGAGAGGTCACTGCCAGCCCTGATCGTCCCTCGGGAGCAGTGGGAGGTGGAGAAGCCCTCAGGGGCTATTGGGGCTGGCAGCCGCCACTCACATCCACTGATGGCGCCGGGTGATCAGGACCAGTGCCAGGTACTGGCAGCAGGTGCACAAATTTGTGCAAAGAATTTTCAGTAACCACTAGAGGCTCACCCCGATGACAGCAACCTGCCTTGGTCTGGTGCTCCCGCTCACCTGCTCCACCATCCTGTGGCAGCCAAAGCCCACCATGTTCCACGTGTGCCCCTTGGTTGTCAGCGCATGTCATAGCAATCGGTTGTTCATATTTTTGGTTGTTCCAGTGTTTGGACTATTTGTATATTAAGGTTTTATATAGAGAGATATTATATTATATTATATTATATTATATTATATTATATTCATACATATATGCTATGGAGAATGATAAAACAGTAAAAAATGGCCAAAAATATAGGAAGTAAAATTTCAGGAAAGGCCGGTATCATAAGATAGCATTTGAGCTATTGCAGGAATGAAGCGAGGAGGAAGCCATTAGCATCTCTAGGGACATGCACATAGCATTTGGAATTGAGGCAGGCATGTATCCGAGTGTACCAGACACAACAGAGGGCTGGTATGGCTAATGCAGAGTAAGAAAGCGGGGAGTAAGAGGTGACAGTTATCTTAAGGAGTATACTTTATTTACCCACTGTTTTCATTTCTGGCAGAACACAGTAGTTTCCCCACGTCCTTGTAGAAGTCATCCCTGCAAATTTTGAGCTATGGAATCACAGAGGTATCCCTAAAATGCTCCCACTCAGGAACATCCACAAGCTTCTTCTGGTTTGATATAGAGGAATTTACAACCTGAGAAGCCACATACTTAAAAATTCCAGAGAACAAGATAGCATTGGCTTGGTACTGACCAGCACTTGGATTAGAAGCTCTCATCAGAGATATCCATCTTCAAATTTCAACAAATAAGAAATGACATACTGTGTTAGGTCACTAAAATTAGAGATTCCTCTGTTAGAGAAGCTACTGTTACCATAGCTAATGTAGGAAAGGTCTTTAACAGTCATTACAATTGCTCAGGAAATACAGGCTACTGTAAAGATCTGGCTTTTTAATCTAAATAAGATGGGATATTAACAGAGTTTTGAACATTATTTGTCATATTTTTTAAAACATCTATCAGCAGTTACCCTGGCTGGTTGGCTTAGTTGGTTGCATCATCATCTGGTAAACCAAAAGTTTGAGGGTACAATTCCTGGTCAGGGCACATACTTAGATTGTGGGTTCCATCCCTGGTTGGTTGGGGTGCATATAGGAGGCAATCAATCAATGTTTCTCTCACACATCAATGTTCCTCTCCCCTGTCTCTCTCTTTATCCTCTCCCTTTAAAATCAATAAATATATCCTCAGGTGAGGATTTTTTTTAAAGTTATCAACTAGCTTTTATCTATTAGCAAATGTTTCCCAGTTTGAATGAGTTGTACCCTTATCAAAAATTAACCCTGTACAACCTACCCTTATTTCTGGTTCCCTTTATTCTACTTTAAACGTATTTTTCCACAGTGCCTTGTCATATTCCAATATGTTTTTTGTTTACTGTGTATATTGTCTGTCTCCATTGACCTGAGTGTTCACTCCACAAAAGTAGGGATCTTTGTCTATGTCCCTCACAGATGTATCTCGGCCACCTAAATCAGTTTATTATTCATAGAACCACCTCATAAACATTGCAGAAAAATTGGTAAAATGTAACATTTAAAAAAAATTGTAACAGCTTTACTAAAATAAACTATTTGTATACCAATCCAAACCAAACCAAGTCCAAACCCAAACCTAAACCAAACCAATGAACAACAAATGCTGCCTGGTGGCAATTGCTTTAATTCCTTACCTTATTTAAGTATATTAAAAACTTGATGAAAGTGGCATAAAAACCTACAAAATATATTCATTGATTATTTTATTAGTTGATTTCAACCCCCCTCCCCCACCCCCAATGATTTGGTAAAGAGAACAAGGGACAGAGAGAAACATCAATGTCAGAGGAAAAGATTCATAAGTTGCCTCTTGTATGCTCCCAGACCAGGGATCAAACTCAAATCCTGGGTATTTGACCTGACCTGGAATTGAATCACAAGCTTTTGGTTCATGGAACGATGCTCCAACCAACTGAGCCATACTAGCCAGTTGACCTAATTCCTAACCACAGAAATTTTCCACATCACAATACATGAGAAATTAGACCATGAAAATTTACCTCTTAAGAGGAAAAGAAAAAGTTCTTTCATTGTTAAACAGCTCCACTATTTCTTCTTTTTTTAAAATTTTATTGAAAAATAACTGAAATACATCACTCTAGAGCATTAAGGTATACAGCATGATGGTTTGATTTAGATGTATTGTGAAACGTTGACCACAGTAGATTCAGCTAACATCCATCCTTTCATAGATGCAATAAAAGAGAAGAAAAAAATCAAGGGGGAAAAGTTTTTTTTTTTCTTATGATAAGAACCATTAGGGTTTACTCTAACAGCTTCCCTATATATCATATAACAATGTTAGCTATAATCATATCATGTTGTACATTACATCCCTAGTACTTACTGATAATGTAACTTGAAGCTTGTAACTTTTGACCACGTTCCTCCAATTCTTCTTTTCCCTACCCCCTGACACCACTTCTATTTCTGAAAATAATCTGTTAATGCTTATGTTGAAAGGAAAGAATCATATCAAAGTATTACTGCAATTTGTGACATTTATTCCTGATTCCTTAGAACTTATAAGTTTCTGAAATGACATATCAGAAGCACTTAATATGTGTATGCTACATTTTTTAATAGAAATTTTGAGTAAGAACCTGAAGTAAAAATGTGTAGCTTCCAAAAGATTTCCTTTATTTGAAGAGGGAAATACTCTGAAGGAAGAGGAGGAGAAAGATGAGGAAGATTTACTACCTGTAGGGGTGGTACAATTCCTAAAGACTTATTTAAGCATTTGGAGCCTCTCAGAAGCAGAGGCTCCCAAATAATACCTCCCTGCAATCCCCACACTGGGGATCAACTTTTTGCTTCCAACATTTTAAAAATGCCAGGATGTCTATATCTTTGTCATTTATCTATATAATTTCATTCTCACCACCCCTGACATAGGTAGGACAGGTTGTGATTTCCATTGAGAAAACCAACAAAGGGAAACAGAGACCTAAAATAATTTAATCTAAACTTCACAGGACATGTAAGGCAAGACTGGAACCTATATTTTTTGGCTCTCAATCTGGTGTTCTTCATATTTCTCCATGAGCATAACTCTGTGCTGGGAAAAGCTAAGAAACTGGATATGAAGGTGTAAACAACTATATTATCATGCCTGCAATAGATATTTGTGGTAGTGATCATTTGAAATTATATATGTATATATATATTAGAGGCCCGGGGCACAAAATTCATGCACTGGGTGTGGGGGGAGGGGATGTTCCTCAGCCCAGCCTGCACCCTCTCCAATCTGGGACCCCTTGGGGGATGTCTGACTGCCAGTTTAGGCCCAATCCCACAGGGCCTAAACCGGCAGTTGGACATCCCTCTCACAATCCAGGATTGCTCGCTCCCAACCGCTCGCCTGCCTGCCTGATTGCCTCTAACTGCTTCTGCCTGCCAGCCTGATCACCCCCTAACCACTCCCCTGTCAGCCTGATTGACGCCTAACTGCTCCCCTGCCAGCCCAATTGTCCCCAACTGACCTCCCCTGCCAGCCCCGTCACACCCAACTGCCCTCCCCTGCTGGCCTGGTTGCCCCTAACTGCCCTCCCCTGCTGAACTGATTGCCCACAACTGCCCTCCCCTGCCAGCCATCTTTGAGGGCGTGGCAGTCAATTAGCATATTTCCTCCTTATTGGCTATGGGCACTGTCATCTTTGTGGTGGTGTGAGGGTCAATTAGCATATTCCCGCTTTATTAGATAGGATATATATATATATATATATACATATATATATATATATATACATATATATATATACATATATATATGAAAAAAAATGAAATAAGCATTGCTAAGGCCAAGAGAATAATATACAATCTATTTAGTATCAAATGACAGAATCATTTTTATTGATTTCAGAGAAGAAGGGAGAGGGATAAAAAGATAGAAAATATCAATGATGAGATAGAATCATCAATTGGGATTGGCTGCCTCCTGCACTCCCCACACTGGTGATCAAGCCCACAACCTAGGCATGTGCCCTAACTGTGCCCTGACCTGGAATTCAACTGTAACCTCCTGGTTCATAGGTAGATGCTCAACCACTGAGCCACACTGGCTTGGCATGACAGAATCACTGATACAAGGAATGTGCCAGGAATAAGAAAAGATAAGTGCCCATAGTTCCTGATTTTGTAGTAGTAAGTATAACCTTTTTAGCTTTAATATCTAATTATAATCTCTGGAAGTAAAATTTAGCACATATAAATCCGGAATGTAATAATTAGTCATAATTTTAAAATAAAAATTTTAAGTAAAAAAAAAATGAATGGTCTGAATAACTTTCATAATATTCTATTTTAAATTAGGTAAAGAATTTTCTGTCATGTAGGAAAAATATGAATTTATTCCTGTATATATCATAAGGAAGCCTAGAAACCTCAGTCAGATATAAGTAATAAGAAAAATTTTACTGCATTTTATTCATCTCAAATTGTTGATTTTGAAAAGTCAAAAATGTATATTTTAGTAATATTTAGAAACCATACTAGTAAATATTTTTCCATAATATTTTTCTAAGGATTTATTTAGCAGGTCTTAATTGATTTTTAAAAGAGAAGACAAGAGGATTTTCACTTATTCAATTGCAGAAGTATTTAAGTTAACATGAATTTGGGGTTTAGGAACCCCAGAATGTGGTCCAACCAACAGAATGGAATTAAACTTCTGACTCTATCATAGGCTGACCAACCAATCAGTCACTTAACTGTTATAGGCAAGTTTCTCCATTAAGTAAAGCAAGTAAGTGGTGTAATTACCTTCTATGGTTGTAAAGATTAACTAACATAATGGGTAGAAAAGGCTTGAGATATAATAAATTTTAAATAAATGTCTACCATTATAATTAAAATAAATCTGACATCTTGAGCCTAATTAGTTGGTCACAATTTAATTCTTTTCACAAAAATAGGGAAGAAGCAATGAAATTTTAGATGACATTACTTAAAGGGTTTGAATTTGAAGTACTAGTGAGTTGTTGGACATTCTTGGGTGTAATTGAGGAAAAAAATGATTTAGACTTAGGAGACCATTAAAAAGATTACGTTGTAATCTCATCAGTATTCCATGAACAAAATGGTCATCTAAACTGATGTGTAAAAAAAAAAAAATGCACCATTATGAAATCAAAACCAATTTACAATTCATTTTCTACTGTTATTTGCTTATTTAAAATTCAAAAATTATAATTACTACAAAATTACTATGACTTACGGATTTCAATCTATACATCTAGAAAATTATTGGCAATGTGCTTAAAATGGTACCTGACACACAATATGAGAGAGAGAGAAAGGAGATACTTTTATATATTCATCTAGACATACATTGCATCCATTGGTTACCTAGCTGCATAGATAGATGAGTAGATAGGTAATGACACGCATACTTTTTTAGTTCCTTAATGGGGATCTTTACAAAAATAGAAGAGCCTGAATTGAGAGTTTTATGCTATAGTGTCCATGGGATATACTAATCTTTTCTAAGGTATTTTTCCTGATCCTTTTTCCCCCCTAGAAAAGGCAGATAAACAGTTCTTTTTCAAGATAACAAGTTTCCATTTTTTAAATTTGTAAATGGGGGCACAGACAAATCACATGATTGAAAAGCAATGTTTTCGATGGTGAGATAAATTCATGTGCTAGAAAAGATAACGAAAATGTGCCAGTTTCCTGATTTCTCCATGGAGTAATGCTTAAAAATCAGTGATCTAGACAAGACTCTATATGAACTAAGTTTTAATGGAAGCAGTGCAATTAGGCAGAGAAGCTTTCCACTGCTCTTTTATTCTCTTATGAAGTAATATTTTTTTCAATATATATTGCCTTCCAAAGCATTATGTACAAAAGAGGTTAAATATTTAATTTACTTGTCCAACTTAAATAGCATTATGGCAATTTTTTTAATGATCAAGAAAGAAAAAAAAAGAATTGTGCTGACATCTATGAGTATCAACTTTGTTAATTTTTCCCCAATTAATGACATTAGAACAGATCTTTTACTATCATCATTTCATAAAACAAGATATTTTAGGCCAAGTAGTAGAAAGAGCATAATCCATAAATAAACTGAAAATTTTGTTTTACAAAAAATTCATTAGGGGTATTTTCATTTTTCTCATTCTGTAGGATGCTGTCAATTGGCATTTGAGAATGAATGGTTTAAAGCAAGTTCTCCTCTTTTTATTTTTTAAAAATATATTTCTATTGATTTCAGAGAGGACAGGAGAGGGGGAGAGAGATAGAAACATAAACGATAAGAGAGAATCATTGATGGGCTGCCTCCTGCAGGCCCCAAACTAGGGACCTAGCCTGCAACCTGGCATGTGCCCTGACCGGGAATCAAACAGAGACCTCCTGGTTCATAGGTCAATGCTCAACCACTGAGCCACAGCAGCCAGGCAAGTTTTCCTCTTTTTAAATGCATAGCATAAAAGAATGTCTATTCTAAAAATCACAGAATCTCAATGAGTGCATAATTAAAGGAATGTATACCAGTATGAGTCATAGAATCTCTGTAAAGAAATATTATTGAGAATCTAATGGTCCTCTTGATGAACCTTCAAGAATACTTTCATCATTTTATTTTTCTACAACAAAATTTCATATCCACACTTATCCTTCCTACATGTCTTCCTGTTTCAGTGAGAGATATGACACTGACACTCTCTCTAAGGCCAACAACTCTACTAATCCTATGAAATTACTTCTCTCTCCTTCTGAAGTACAACTGGCCATTTCTCTCCTACAATATCATTTTCTATCATATCATTCCTATTATTAAATGAAATGGTCTAGAGTTTTCTATTTTAAAAAAGAAAAAGGAAAACACCAAAATAATCTCACCTTACTTTACTTCACAATCCTTCAAGACCCAGGTCCTCTCCCAGCAAGACTTCCCCACAAGCTCTCTCCAGTTTCTGCCAGTTTCCACATGTAAACTTTCCAATGACCTCCTGTTTGAATTAGAATAAACCGCCCATTATTTATAGGGCCTTCAAGAGCCCATATGAAGTGTCCTTATGGCTGGTATGGTTGATCATGTACATCACTTATTTACTATGGACAGGCATACTAACCATCTTTCATGTCCTTAAGCAGGCTGGCAGTTTTTCTGCTTTAAGGGCCATTTTGACATGCTTTCCCCTCTTTCTAGATGCTCAACCCTCAGATATTAACAGACCTATCACTCAGTTCTACACTCAAATACCACCATCCCCGAAGTCCTGCAATATCAGTCAACCTTCCATAACGTCCCTACCACAGTGTCTCTCATTACCTCTTTTATGTTTCTCATATGACACTGCAATTGACTTTTGCTTTTTTGAGAACTGTCTCATTAACACTCGAGGATATAAACATCCTGAAAGCAGAGACATTTTCTATTTTTATTTACTGCTACATCTGGCACACATAAAACAGTTTCTGGTACATAGTGGTAGACAATGATATTTGCTATTAATATATATATATATATATAAATGTTTAATTATGTATCAATAAATATCACTCAAATTCACACACATATTTAAAAAGTAATATTATTATAATGTTAAGGAATTTGACTCCAATGTAATTGATTCAATATGGAATGATAAATAACTGTATATATACATATTTCTTTGACATTTTCAAATGTTTAGAACATTATATCGTGTTTTTATTGTACACTGCACTAATATTTCAAAAATGAGAAAAAAATATTTAATTTTTATTATAATTTTTTTAAAATTTATTTTATTGCTTAAAGCATTACAAAGGGTATTACATATGTGTCCTTTTTTTTCCCCACCCTTGACAATACCCCGGCTTCCCCTACCCCCCAGTGTCTTATGTTCATTGGTTATGCTCATATGCATGCATACAAGTCCTTCAGTTGATCTCTTACCCCTCTCCCTCCAGCCCCCCAACCCTCCCCGGCCTTCCCGCTGCAGTTTGACAATCTGTGTGAGGCAGCTCTGCCTCTGTAACTATTATTGTTCAAAAGTTTATAATGGTCTCTATTATCCATGAATGAGTGAGATCATGTGGTATTTTTCCTTCATTGACTGGCTTATTTCACTTAGCATAATGCTCTCCAGCTCCATCCATGCCGTTGCAAATTGTAAGAGTTCCTTCTTTCTTACAGCAGCATAGTATTCCATCGTGTAGATGTACCACAGTTTTCTAACCTAGAGCAGTTGAAACTAAAGAGAAAATGAACAAATGGGACTACATCAAAATAAAAAGCTTCTGCACAACAAAAGAAACCATCAACAAAACAACAAGAAAACCCACTGCGTGGGAAAACATATTTGCCAACGTCATATCTGATAAGGGCCTAATCTCCAAAATTTATAGGGAACTCATACAACTTAACAAAAAGAAGATAAACAATCCAATCAAAAAATGGGCAAAGGATCTAAATAGACACCTTTCAAAAGAGGACATTGAGAAAGCCAAGAGACATATGAAAACATGCTCAAAGTCACTAATCATCTGAGAGATGCAAATCAAAACAACAATGAGGTACCATCTCACACCTGTCAGACTGGCTATCATCAACAAATCAACAAACGACAAGTGCTGGAGAGGATGTGGAGAAAAAGGAACACTTGTGCACTGCTGGTGGGAATGCAGACTGGTGCAGCCACTATGGAAGACAGTATGGAGTTTCCTCAAAAAACTGGAAATGGAACTCCCATTTGACCCTGTGATCCCACTTCTAGGAATATATCCCAAGAAACCAGAAACACCAATAAGAAAGGATATATGCACCCATATGTTCATAGCAGCACAATTCACCATAGCTAAGATCTGGAAACAGCCTAAATGCCCATCAGTAGATGAATGGATTAATTTTTATTATAATTGATAAACATCAGGTAGTACATATACGTATGGATAAGCATTTGCACATTTAAAAGTTCAAAAGTAAATTTGGATTTTGTTATATTGGTGTGATATCATGGTTCATAAAAATATATATTTGTTCTTCCTCTTGTTATTGTCACAAAGCTTATAAAACTCTTTCATTTTCCTGTGTTGAGAGTGATAAAGGTTTCTTTTGTTATGTTAATGAGATGACTATTGGACCCTACCTAAGGATGGGGCTGCTTGCCAGGAGAACCAACCCTGTGATTGGAGCCACTTCCAGAGGACCTGGTCTAATTAATCACCAGTGGTCTATGGTATAATCAGTCATGTAGTGAACCCTCCATAAATGTTCTAAAAGCTTTTGGTCAGGTGAATCATAAAGGTGCTGAGATAATGGAGCACTCTGAGAGTATGGGAGCCCTAAGCCCTTTTCCCATGTCTGCCCTACACATCTCTCAATCTAGTTTTTTCTGAGTTATACTATCCTATATAATAAAAGCCTAATATGCTAAGTATCTGATGGTTGGTTCAACCGTTTGACCAGTTGCTATGATGCATACTGACCAGCACGGGGCAGACACTCCAACTAGTAGGTTAGCTTGCTGCTGAGGTTTGGCTGATTATGATTGGGTGAGATGGGCTGGACAGGCCCTGGAGCCCTCCTGCGGTCCCTCCCAGGCCCAATAGTGCACCAGTGGGGTCCCTCAGCCTGGCCTGTGCCCTCTTGCAATAAGGGACCCCTTGGGGGATGTCAGAGAGCCAGTTTCATCCTGATCCCCGCAGGTCAGGCCAAGGGACCCCAGCGGTGCACGAGTCTATGCACTGGGCCTCTAGTGTTATAATAAAACAGTAATTGTGTGAGTAAAATGTTTCTCTGAGTTCTGAGATTTTCTCTGGCAAATTTAATAAACTCAAGGAGGAGGTCCTGAGAACCTCTGATTTATACATAGTTGATTAAAAGTACTGACTTGCCATTACTTTCTGAAATGAGGGGAACAGGGCAGTCTTGTAGTACTGAAACCTTAACCAGAGGAACCCAGTGCTATCTCAGTGCAGTTAGTGTCAGAATTTAGTTGAATTATAGGACACCCAGCTGGTGTCCCAAGACTTGCTTGGATAGGTGAGGTACCACCATCCTACACACACATTGAAAAACCCAAAGGAATTGGTAAGTGGTAACTCATAATATTTCTACTTTTTGAGATTAAAGTTATAGCACTAGTTATTGATGATCTCTTGAGAGTTCTTTCATCAAAGATACATACTGAAATTCTGTGGTGGGCAGACACTAAGATGATGTGCAACACTTCTTGCCTGTCGGTATTGAGAGTGGGATAGACCTATTGCTTCTATCTAATAGAATACAGCAAAGATAAAGAGTCATTACTTTCGTGATTAGGGTACAAAAGATTGTGACTTCTAGAATGCTAGCAGACCTCATTAGTCTCACTGTTGGCATGCTTTAGTAAGTCAAGCTGCTATGTTGGAGAGATTTCATGGAAAGGCACTGAAGTTGACCTCTTTCCAAAAGCAAGTTAGTAACTGAATCCTGCCTCATGAGCTTGAGAGCAGATCTCTTTCCAATTGAGCCCTGAGAGGACTATAGCCCAGTCTACCCCAAGGACAGCCTGGGAGACCTCCTGAGGTGGAAACCCACCTGATCTCTGGCACACAAAAAAAAACCTGTGAAACAATAAATACATGTTGTTTTGAGCTGCGAAGTTTTGGGGTAGCTTATTGCACAGTAATAGATAACTAAGTTTCCTTTACATCCAGATTCCATCTTAAAATATACTTAGATTTTCCACCTCTATATTTTGGACCTCACTCTAGTATAAGTTATTTAAATGTTTTCCTCAGATTTTTTTTATTCTAAACCAATGTTTTTTCTTTTGTCCAGTGAAATTATAGTCACTCTATATTTAATAATATAATTATCTGATCAACCTTCAAGTTATTTCAATGAGAATTAAATGTTATTTACAAACAAACCCTATATTCATACATCTTGCTATGTTTTTATAATCATAGAAACAGGTGCTTATGCAATAGGTTGGGGAGCTGAAAGGAATGGCACACATTTTGGTGGCATATGGATTCAGGAGGAAGCAGAGCTCAGTCTAAATAAATTGGAACTTCTCAAGAGTTGGAAGAACTTGTCAAAAATGGTTTTTCCTAATCACTTATTTTATTATGTTTCTATCAGACCATGCACACCAATATTTTGAAATTGATGCTGCAATTTGAAATAATCACACATACTTTCAAAGATTTAGTAAGATGTAGATGAAAATCAGTATATGGCTACAAATTCACACTAATCAGTTATTCTAAAAAACGATGGTGTTTATTCTTTATTACAAGTTGAAGCTTAAGTTTATTCAACCTTTTGATGTGTTCCTGGCACAAAAATTGTTGGTACCTGACTTTTTAGAAAGTGTTGTTGCACTTCTACTGAAATCTAGTTGAGTAACATGCAGTGTGACTTTGTTACTCTTTTCTTAATTCAATAAAATTATATTAAAATATATTTATTAGCATATGTATTTGATTTGTATCTATCTTCCTTACTAGGTACATAGTGATAAAGAAAATTCATTTTCTTGAACACCATATACATTTAAAAAAATAAGGTACACACATACAATGCATTTAATATATACTTTAATTAAGAAAACACATTCACATTTTCTAACATTTATGCTAATATCATATATGATTATCTCTTATCACATAATAAGCTGTTACTATTTCAAAACCATAAAAATGTCTCATTTTACTTTGCCATCTTTGTATTTAGCACAGCACTAAGTAGGAACTTAATTCATATCTGAGTAAGTAAATTAAATTCATTAATCATTAAGAAAAATTTCTAGTTGCTGAATTTGTGTCAGACAATCATTATAAATAACAACAAAATAAAGTGTTCAACTCTTGTTCATTTGCCATACAGTTAGTTATATAGACTAAAGGCAGCAGAAAAGCTACAATGTTTTGGTACAGTGGCTTATAGATCATTCTATTCCCAAAGCTTACTTGTATATTTTATTGACTTTCCATCACATAAAAGAAATATAGGTCGCTCTACTCTGATGATAAGTTTTGTGGTCTTGTCATGGCCTCTAATTTTACCTTCAATTAAATAGTGAAAAGAGCAATTAGTTTTAAGGGATTTCTATCCTGATTAGAGCACTTGGCTCCATCTATCCTTTCACTGGGAGCATTGATACAGTCTTAGATTACTTGAAAAAGTTGATAATGAATTATGCTCCTTGAGGCTGTGGTTAATTAAATTGGCTACCCTTTTGTCTTCTGCATGGGCAGCTGGGGCACAGGACTATGGAGGACTAATGAATCCTACTTAAGGTAAGTCCTCAAGGGATTTGAATTCCTGCTGTCAGGCAGGAATATGATTCAGATCACAAAGTTCTCCAATCTACTAAGTAGGTCAAACTCTCTAAGGGAGAATATAAAGCAATTTGGGGTCTGTTAAAATAAGAAACTATACATTTAACTAGTTATTATATCCAACAATGTTTTCTAAAATAATGCATTATGAAATAAACTCTTAGAAAATCCTTTATATTTAATAGGGAAGCATTTGGATCCAAGAATAGTTCTGTTAGAAGCCATATGTCTCAGAACTCAAGGGCTTTCAGAAAATAACATAAGCCTAAATGGAACATAAGCTTTATATTAAAAATTTGAAAGAACTATTCAGGCGTCCTGACCGGGTAGCTCCGTTGGTTAGAGCATCGTCCCAATACAATAAGGTTTCAGATCAATCTCCTATCAGGGGACAAGTGCACATACAACAATAAACCAATGCATGCATAAATAAGTGGAACAACAAATCTCTTTTTGTTTAAAATCCTATATAATAAAGAGTTAATATGCTAATTACACTGGACAGTGGAATGACCTTCCAGAATGGTCTTCCGGAATGACCAGTGGACGGGGGTTGGGGGTGGGCAGCCAGGGCCTCAAGGCTACTGGGGCTGAGAAATTCACACCCTTGCATGAATTTTGTGCATAGGGCCTCTAGTTAATATACAAAAACTAATTTGAAAAAACTAGTCAGGTGATTAAAAATGCCATACCTGGTAGAAAATTACATTGTACTATGCATTTTTAAATGTTATACATATTTCTCGTGTTCACCAACTTTGTTAGAAAGATAAACACATATGTTGTGGATTTCTCTATTTTCATTTATATTTTGTTTATAAATTTATTATTATATGTAAATCATAAGAACACATGTAAATATTTCCACGTGCTATTCATTGCCATGAGAAATTAATTAACCTGCTCTAATATAGGTAAACTAGAAATGCAAAGTTCACAGGAATACAGGGTGTCCCAAAAATGTATATAAACAATGTTTGTAGATTCTATTACATTTTGAGAATGAAATATATTTTAATAAATACTGCCTTTATAATTATTTAATGTATGTATACATTTTGGGACACTCTGTAGTTTAATAATAAAAATAAGTTATTAAGCACATGAAATGGAAGACTAATAATCATTTTCATTATTAGTTTAAGTATCCTACAAATTATATATAGTAGTTATAATTTTTGTTATCATTTTGAAAATAAAGAAACTGAGGCACAGAGGGAATAAGAAATTGGCTCAAGGTTTTGTAGCTTATCCACAACAAAGTAAGATTTTAAATTCATCCTGACATCAGAGCCACAGTATTATAGAAAAAGAAGCATTGTCTTTTTTTGGCTATACATTGAAAAGTTCCATAGACTGCTATATCTCAGATATGGTGGCACGTTGAATGTAGTACTTCATTATTCAGCATGTCCTCTGGACCATCAGCATCTGCGTCATCTGAGAGATTGTTAGGATTCCTGATTATCAGCTGCAACCAGACAGACTGAAACCAGAATATGCATTTTATCAAGATCCCCAGAGGCTCTGAATACACATTGAATATGAGAAGCACTGATCTAGCACAGTGTTACTGGACTTAAATGCAGGTTTAGAATCCCTGGAAAACTACACACACACACACACAGTATCTAAATCACAATCTTTTGGGAGGTTGCTGAAGTATCAGTATTTTTCAGGTCTTTAAAATGATTCTAATCACCAGATCTTTGTCAGGGTCGAAAAACATGATTGCTGGAGCCACTTCCAGCAATATAGGTCTAAAATGTGGCCCAAGGAAGTGTATATCTAACATGTTCTTAGGTATTGCTGATTTGGGTACCAGAGAACCACAAAGCTTCTGACTTCATAGAAGATGTAATTAAGACTGACTAGGGATGGGATGAGGAAGGGGTAGAAAGATTCTGAATCAGGTACACCTGGGTACAGACAGGTACAGACAGTGGTAAGTTTAAAATAAAAGTGTATATAAATACCTGCAATGGTATCTGATTTATATGCTCACTTAATTCATATTGTACCTAATTATTAACAAGAATGAAGCTGGAACTCGGGCCTCCTCATTGTCCTTCTACAGCAATTGCATCAGCTAGTGTTAGTACTTCTAATTAGAGTACTGTCAGTTCATAGAGGTGGCCAAACATATGGTGAGAAAAATGGAGAGTTCGAATATTTCTTACAGGTTAATTATCCAAAAGCTAATAACAATAGGAAACCTCAAGCACAGACATATCTTTGCATTCAATTGACAAGTTTTCTCTCTCTGGCTTTTTAAATATAGCAGGGGTCCACAGTCCTTTAACCAAAAATAGATAAATCTATGAAGGACCCAATAGGTAGTGTGTTTACATTTGTTCTTTTTAGCTTTTATTGTAAAATTTAAACTCCATGCCTTATGTTCTGAAGCTTATTATAAGCTGATCCCTGCCTACCTCCCTACTCAAGTCTCCTTCCAGTTCTCCATATGCAATTGTACTCCAGCTTAAATAAAGCACTTGCAAATTCCTGATAGCAAACCTTGTTTCATACATCTAACATTCTACACATGGATTTGCTACTACATTTACTAGTAATCTGTTTGGTGATTCTATAAAGCTTACAGTACTCTGTGTGTTTATCTGGGATGGAGTTAGCATTGCATTGTATTGAAATATTTGATGCACTTTCTAGCTTCACCATAAGCCTTGAGAAAATAGATCTTCACTATTTATTTTATATCCCAAAGCTTCTCCCAAAATTTGCTTTATTGCAGATACTCAACAAACATTTGCTAATTGACAATGTAACCATCTTACCCAAGCTCCATACTGATATTTCAAATATGACTGACTGCAGGTTTAATGAATTCTGATTGCCTAGCATTGTCAAACAATAGAACAGCAAACATTCAAGTTTATATTAAAAATATTTAGGTGAATAGCAATGTTCTCCGCACTTAGATAAATGAATTATTTCAATACAATATGGAAACCAATAAAAATATCTCTGTAGACATTCTCCAAAGCCAAAACTTGAAGGAGTAATCATTTCCATGAAAATCATTGGGAATGGATAAGAATGGAAACTGGAGAAAATGTGCGTCCCACTCACAAATATGCTTTTTCATATACGTGGTTAAAAATGTGACATTAAACGAAAAACTTTAAAAGTACTTTAAAAACTGTCCAAATCCATTTTATTTTAAAAGAACATTGCAATTAGGGCAGCCAACAAGGTCATGAGGCAAGAAACATTTCACGAAATTGCAGAAGAAGCTGTGAATCTTGTTGTGCCAAAATAAATAAACCACAGGATAAAAATAACTCAGAAGTAGAACAAGCAAGAGCAATGATATCATTAACAACTAACTTTGACAACTGCAAAGACATCATAGGACATAAAGTAAACAATGGAGAATGCTAGTAATAAACATAAAATTAACCTACGGGGTGGGCAAAAGTAGATTTACAATTGTTTGTATTAAAATAATACAATAATTAACAAATAATAATAAAAGAATAAACTCTGTGTTTTTCATACTCACAACTGTAAACCTACTTTTGACCACTCCTTATAGGTAGGTCTATTTTTGATCATCAAAAGAAGTCACTTTGATATTAGAGAAAAATCACCAAACTTAGAATCAGAAGACCAAAGTGGAAATACATCTTTGAACTTACTGGCTTTGTGACCTTGAGCATAATATTTAATATCTGAGCTTCAGTCATTCATCCCATGTGTGTGTGTGTGTGTGTGTGTGTGTGTTACAAGAAATTAATAAATATAAAACCCCAAACCCATTGTGTATATATGGTGTACACTTAGTATACTCCTGTACTTGGCATGTAAGTACATAACCCTTAAACTTTCCAAATCTGTTAGTATTTATTGGAGAAATAAGGAATCTATAAAATAGTCCTTTCACATTTAAAAAATCTACGAATATTAATAGTAGAGGCCTGAAATTTTATGTAGTGAATACACCTTTAAATAGTATCCTTTTTACTTGACTTTTTTTGCAAAATATCCAGAAAAAGGGTAACCTTATACCACTGAGTTTAAAAAGTTGGCTTCTATTCTTTTGCAGCCCCTGTGTCTGGCCTCTTACCTAATCTCAGATAATTCTTTTCAGGGGCAGTAATTTCCTGAGCTCCAGAGAAATACAGTAGCAGCAAAGATAATCTAGGTATAATCACCCTCTTGGGGGAGACAAAAGCCTCCTCTACTGAGATTTTCCCCCCAGTGATTTCTATGAATTTTTGGTATGTGAGATGGACATATGAAAGGTAAATCCTATCCTAATAAATATTATTCAGAACCATTTCTCAAGTGCCCTTACTTATATACTCAGTATTTGTAACCAAACAATCAAATTAAATAGTGGTTTAGAAGGGAGTTCATAAGCCAAACATCACCAACATCGACAATAGTAATTATGATTTAGAAAATGTTAGTAACACTAAAATATTTTAGAAACACAGGAAATTATAATGATATGAATTACTAAAGTAACCATGCAATCAAATACATGTATTCCTGAAAGTACTAAAATCATGACAGGTGTAAATTTCAAAATTCTAAATATTTAGTGTTCTATCTTTTTAAAAAAGATAAAATGATCTTGAAAATTAAAGATAATAGTCTGTCTAGGAATCATTAGACATAACCTTGCTAGGGGTAGAAAGACAAACTAAATTAATCATGAAAATATGATTTATGAACTTCCTGCCAACGTGACTCGCTAGAGAAGTTTTAAACATTCCTTTTTTTCAGTTTAAGAAAATTTCAATTAGTCAAATAGCATCAGACTTTGGTCCTGGAATTCCTTCACTAGTTTAGCAGATGGATACCTTTTATTTTTCCTTTTCTGAATATTTTTTGTTAATGTACTACTTTATAAGAAAAGAGTTTTTTTTCTCTGAGTACTTGTGCTGAAGAATATTGTAACTCCTATATTACATTTAAAAAACTGAAAGAAGAATAATAATACTGCCTTTAGAATGCAGCCTTAGAATAATCTTAATTCATTATTTTACAAACATTTAATAAACACCTACTGTTAGCCAAGAGCTCTTTGGAGTATTAGGGATATAATCATAAACAAAACAAAATCATTGTGAAGGCATACACGGGGGGTAAGGGAAGAAATAATAGAAAAACAAACAAGTAAATATGTCTTTTGTTAGAAGATGATAAATGCAATAGAAGGAAATTATGCCAGAGGAGGAATCTAAGGAGTGTTTAGTAGCAGAGCTGGATGCTTTTTATATAAGCTCATCACGATGACATTTGAGCGGAGAGAAACCAGGTTGGTATATAGGGAAGAGTGTTTTAGGCAAAGGGACCAGCAACTGCAGACATCCTGGAGAAACAGTCTATAGGGCGGGAGATCAGTGTGCCTGGGGCAAATGGGGAAGGACAGTGTGGTGGTGGGGGGGGAGGGTGAGCACAGAGTGGTTACAAAGGAGCTGAATAGGGACTACTCTAAAGAACCTTGGCTTTTCACCAAGGTGAGAAGCCACTGGAGGGTTTACCACAGAGGAGTGACACAATCTGACACACATTTTGAAAGAATAGCACTGGTTGTTGCACTGAGAACAGCTATAACCAGATAGGAGGTTGTAACAATACTGCTGCTTGGGCTGGGATGATATGGGCGGAAGGGATGAGAACTGGCCAGATTAGTTCGCTGTTGGTTTGACTGTTGCATGTGCGGGAAGGAGGAATCATGGGGACTCAGTGTCATGTTGATGTATGCTTTTCTCTATCCACTTCAGCCAGGTGAACTACAACTCCCCCACAGCAGAGGACCATTTCCCTGAACCCACTGTCTTTTTGCCTGCACAGTAGTGGGTAAACACGCTCAAACATTCACGCTCTGCTTTTCCAATTCATGCAGTTCCTGCCCTCCTCCTCTGATCAGGAACTCATTATTCTTTTAGAAAGAAAATTTCTGAGCACACACAATGTGCAATGAACTATAACAAGCATGCTATATGTATTACCTCATTAAATTCCATAAAATCCCCATGTGATAATTATTCTGGGTAGATCTATATGGAATTTATACCTACACTTTATAAATTAAGAATACGAACTCTGGGAGGGACTGCATGATTTATTCCAGGTCTCCAAGATGCATGTGTCAGAGGAGAGTCCAGGTCTGCATGCTTTTGAAAAAAGTCAATTAATCTCAGTAACATATTGAAGAGTTCCTATATAATCACCTATAGTCTTGAAAATACATTAACCTGGAACCGCTTATACTGAGCTTGTTGAGATCAGAGTAGGCCCTGGGCTCTGAAATGAGAGTAAAACCACATGTGTAGGTAAAGTGGTACCAACTGCCATTGATGGAGGACTCAGGACAAAGGGCAGAGGCAGGTGTGTGTGTGTGTGTGTGTGTGTGTGTGTGTGTGTGTGTGTGTGCGCCGCACATGTGAGATCCTGATTGAATGGATAGATGTGATGAATATGTTTCAATGGTTAATGTGGCTTAGTTTACAGTAGGTCAAAGGTCCTAAACTTTTCCTGTGATTTTCTAGCCATGCTCCCACATATATGCACTGCATATCTGTCCCATTTGTCTACATATTTATTTCAGTTCTTCACAATTTAAAGCAGTATAGGTGCATCTTTGTCTTTCAAAACAAGTACATAATCAATATGTTCGAATCTAGAATAACTGTTCTATTACATAGCACTCACATGAATTAAACGGGCCCTTAAAAGTGGGGAACAACTTAACAAAGAATCAGAATCCACTCCTAATGGAGGTATGTTTACTACCTTCACCTCAATTGTTAACCAACTTATAAGCATTCCATTCCACTGCTTAAATTTTGCACTGGGATAATATATCAGTCTCTAGTTTTGTATTTTTATATGGTAATGTACAATACTTTATTTGTATTTATAATCATGGTTAGGATCAGCTCGAAATTCATTATGCATACAAAATTTAAATAAATAGTTAGAAAATTACCTGAACAAATCAGCAGAACAACCAGGCACTTTGTATTTTGCAATTAGTGGTAGATTAAGTTCTTAAAATCTAGTTTATTTTCTACAAGAAAAAAAAGTATGCAATTATGAGAGCCCTTTCTAAATTTCCAAAATTATCCATGATTGTCAGCTTAGTCTTTTGTATATAATTCTATGTGGTTGATTTTGCATATTCAGTCAATTAAATATGCAAGGAATTCCTCTTGAAATGAATGGGGTTATCAGATAAAACCCAGCCTAAAATCTCAGGAAAGGAACACCCCATGGCATGTACCCCAGTGTTTTGGACTCTCAGTCCTCCTGGAATGACATAGTTTACACTTCAAGTAAGGACTTGAATAGATTGCCACTCCGTGTTTAGTAGAGTGTGCATATGCTGGCTTACAAAGAAAAATACCATGAAGGGCAGCAAGAACAGTTTTGTTTATGGCTGACTAGAGTGTCTGTTAAACCTGCCTTATTTGTCCACCCTATATAATCCACAGAAATCTGAGGGCTTCTACATGACAGGAATGCCCCAGGAGCCAGTGTGTTACAGAAAACGATTAGAAGGTAAAAGGATTAAAATTATTTTCATTTGTCCCATTTTATTCAACAATAATTTTTTTTTAGAAACAACCCTAATAATCTAATGCCACCTCCATTTCAACAGTCCTTCAAGGAAGCCTAGGCTAGGTTTAAATAGACCAGCAGTTTTTGATGCATGTGAGTCTCAGAGACCTAACCAAGCTACTTGCTGAATGCATTCTGATTTTATTTAGTATCTATATACCATATACATATAGAGACATATATATGTGTATAAATATATAAGCAAATCACATTTATGTAAAATTTGGTAAATATGGGAAGAGTTATAGCTATAGAGATTAATCACTCTAATTTTTAATCACAGTAATATATTTAGGCATAAATAAATTATTATCTAGCAAAGAGAAAGATCCTGAAAAATATAGAGTGGGGAGAGCAGAAAAGACACATTTTGAAGAGCAATAGTATTCCAGTAAAGAAACAGATCTTTTTGAGTCCCCAAAGGTCTGAACAAACTAGTGGGTTCTGGTTATAGATTTGGGACAATAAAGAGTGTAAGATATATTTTGATAAGAAGACAAGATAGATGCTGCATATTTTACAGTGTATTAGTTATTTTGTGTTTAAAGTCATATAAGCTCAAGGTTCAGAAAATAGCATTATAATGTTGACAGTCTTGCCCCTGCCATCAATCAGGCTATTAAGATTATAGTACAATTCACACAGCAAACACAGAGCCACCACCTGCCCTACATATTAAAGTAGAATAGATTCATCAATCACATCAATGCTATCAAATGAGCTTCTGAATTTGTAACTTGGGATATAGATACTTTAAATTCATAATGTTTATAAAGGTAAAATATAAAAATGTTGATATATGAAAACATTAGAAACAGAATTTAGAAAATCTTAGACGTGATTTTTACTAACTTGTCTCTTAAATGCAGATAGCATTAAGCATTTAAAATAATTTTAAATAGAGATGTAATTCAAGCAATGATATCAAAAGTATATTTTTTATTAAAGAATTATAGATACATTAAGATCTAAAGTTTCCAATATAAAGTGTTCATATTATTAGTCAAGTTTACCTAAAATTTTATATTATTTTATGAAAGTGTGAAGTGATTTAAAAAGTACTTTCATGCATATTGTTACTGAGTCATAAATTTGTGGCTTCAGATATGCAGTGTATACTTTATAATGATATATAAACTTATAAAATTTCACATAAAATTCTGAATTTCCAGTTTCTATAAAAAAAATCTAGTTATTATAAACACATATCTCCACACGTCAACAATTAAGTGTAGTCAAGGCTGCCTACTCTATTTAAGATATGAGTGTTTTCAATAATTTGCAAATTACAATTTTGATGCAAATTGATGTTTTAAATAAATTATTATAGTTGTATATCTAATACTTTCACTTTTTATGTTCTTTTTTATTTTCACAACTTTTAAACTTCTAGGAAAGTTATAACAATAATAAAAAGAACTTTCATATGCCCACATACATACCTATATATTTTTTCTTTTTTTTTTTTAATATATTTTATTGATTTTTACAGAGAAGAAGGGAGAGAGATAGAGAGTTAGAAACATCGATGAGAGAGAAACATCGATCAGCTGCCTCTTGCACATCTCCTACTGGGGATGTGCCCGCAACCCAGGAAAATGCCCTTGACCGGAATCGAACCTGGGACCTTTCAGTCTGCAGGCCGACGCTCTATCCACTGAGCCAAACCGGTTTTGGCTATATTTTTTCTTAATCATTTAAAAGTTACAGAGATCATATTGCACCTGTCCTTCAGTGTGCTATCTTAAGAACAAGGTCACTATTTTACATACCACAATAAAATTACTAAATCAGTAAAAGAACATTGATAATGATATTATTTAACCACTAGCCTGTTATCTTTTATATGGTTATTTTCTTATATGAAATGCACCATTTATATCTGGATGCTTTCAAAAATTCTTTTTTTTACATTTTTATTAAATTTATTGAGTTATCATTAGTTAATAAAATTATATAGATTTCTGGTGTACAATTCTATAATACATTGTCTGTATTTATTTTTCTATTTTATTTTTAGCAATTTAAATACACACTGTTTTCTCTGGGTTTCACATGCTTAATTGTTGCTGAGATCCCTGAATTATAAATATATTGATATTTTCCTTTAATTTTTAAAATCTTCAGCCACTGTATTCTAAAATGTTTTCACCTAATGCCCTATGATCTCCTTCAGGGATCTAATTGAACATATATAAGAGTGAAAATATATTCACAGAGGTCATTTAACTCTGTTCATTTTAGTTTTTGATATTTATTCCTTTGGTTCTTTAGATTAATTAAATTCAATTGATTCACCTATACAATAGCTGTCTCCCTTTTTTTTTCTACCTCCAATTCTATATAATAATGAGCTAATATGCAAATGGTCATCACACCCTCATGCCCTTATGTTGTAATGGCTCAGACACTCAATACTGGCAAGAGAGGAATGGGGACCAGTAGGCTGTGGCCCAGGAGAGGGCCAAGCCACCTTCCCTGTGGTCCTGGGTGCCAGCAGTTGCACCTGCGCCTGTGGCCCAGGAGAGGGACAAACTGCCCACTCCGTGGTCCCAGGTGCCAGTGTCTGTGGCCCGGGAGAGGGACAAGATGCCTGCAGCTGCAGCCTGGGTGAAGCCAGCCCAGGTCCTGGGTGCCTACGGTTGGTCACAGGGAGGAAAATATGGGTTCCAGGTGCCTGCAACCAGCCAGAGGAGGGAATCCTGGGTCCAGGGTGTGGGATGAGGCAGAGGTAGTTAGGGGCAATCATGCCTTCAGGGGAGCAGTTAGGGGCAATCAGGCCCATAGGGGAACAGTTAGGGGTGATCAGGCAGGCAGGCAGAGGTGGTTAGGGGCAATCAGGCAGGCAATAGTGGTTAGGAGCCAGCAGTACCAGATTGCTAGGGGCAGTCGGATATCCCCCAAGGGGTCCCAGATTGGAAGGGTGGAGGCTGGGCTGAGGGATCCCCCTCCCCCATGCACAAATTTTGTGCACTGGGCCTCTAGTATAGTATAAAGAGCATCCAATACATTTTACATTTTTTCTTCTTTATAATTATAATTTCTTTGCAAATAATCACCTCTGTAGAACCACTATAAACATATTTTCCTTTAACTTTAAAAAAAGTTAATGTCTTTAATGTTTTTGTCTACCAATCGCAGCATCTAACTATTATGTGGTTTGTCTCTATTGACTCATTGGTTTTTATCATAGACTAGAGGCCCAATGCACGAAGATTCGTGCAAGAATAGGCTTTTCTTCCCCTGGCTGCCAGCACCGCCTTCACTCTGGCCGGAGCCGCCTTTCCACCTTCCCACACTGCCTAGAGGCCTGGAGCGGCTGGGGCGGTGCAGAATGCCTGCATTGTCGCCATGGCGATGACACAAGCGTCCCACTCCGTCCCCAGCCACTCAGCGCATGCATGCTGCCCACAGGTCCGCCATCTTTGCCAGGTTAATTTGCATACTCACTCCTGATTGGCAGGTGGGTGTTGCAAAGGGATGGTCAATTTACATCTTTCTCTTTTATTAGTGTAGATTACATTTTCTGGTTTTATTGCATGTATAATAATAGTTGTTGTTTATCAGAGTTAATGCATGATACATGCATGATACACACAGTTTAAGCACCTGTGGATTCTATTATCTTCTCTTGATAATAACTGGATAAATTCCTGAAAACAATTAGGAAAAAACCATGTAAATGTCTGCAGAAATGGCATTATGGATAGGGAACAACAAATGCAAAGACTCAATGCATTCAAGTAATAGGGAAAAGGCTAGTGTAATTAAAGCCAAATGAACAAAAAGAAGAGTTTTCTTTACTTCTGTTGAGCAGTCACATTGATACCATTGTCATTAACCTAGTTATTAATAACAGGAAAGGATTAAAGGGAAGCCCAAATGCTATAGGCATGTCATTTGGGCAGCTTCCACCAGACAGCTAAAGCTTTACACTCCCCAGGGAGTCACCCGTCTATTCCTCAATCACTAGGGGAAAGGCCTGGACAGGGAGGAGAATAGACACATGCCCAGTAAAGTTGGGGTGGCATCACTCACACCTGGGAACAGCTCACAGGACAAAATGGGTGTGGCTACCGCAAGGGGGCAAAACTTGGGATATTTAATCCCCTCAACAAAAGAGTTTGATCTCTTAGTTCTTCCTCTTTTTTTTTTTTTTTTTTTTTTAAATATATATTTTATTGATTTTTCACAGAGATGAAGGGAGAGAGACAGAGAGCCAGAAACATCGATGAGAGAGAAACATAGATCAGCTGCCTCCTGCACATCCCCCACCGGGGATGTGCCCGCAACCCAGGCACATGCCCCCGACCGGAATCGAACCCGGGACCCCTCAGTCCGCAGGCCGACGCTCCATCCACTGAGCCAAACCGGTTTCGGCCTTAGTTCTTCCTCTTATGTTCTCGGGGCTCTTATTGCTCAGGGCACGCTATCCTATATTTGCCACAATGGACTAGCAGGCTGCTGCTAGCCTGATGCTGGCACCCGGCTGCTACATGTAAACCATACTCTGGACACTGGCTCTGCTCTGGTTCTACTGAAAGCCCAGCTACAATTCTATTAGTGGTCTAAGGGAAATGAGACATTGGAAACCCTGGAATGTAATGTCACAAAAATAAAGCTTCTGCCATGTCGCATCCTCTTGTGGAAGTTTCCAGAAATGCTTATTCCATTGGAACCCCAAGAATCCTACTCCCACTAGCAATGGAGAAAGACCACTAGCTTTTCTGTGATAACAATATGAGTGTACACAACACTTTCTTCCTCTTTGGAAGGATTAAAATTTCAAAGTATGGTATATTTTAATCCAGAGACATTTCTCTCTCAATTATGGAAAATTGGCTCTATAATATATTTCACTTTTAAAATCACAAGACTTGGTTTACCATTGCTGTTGTTGTTTTTAATACAATTGTTATTAGACAGATGTTGACTCTTTAGCCTTTATATTTCAATTTTCTTGTTAATTCTATTTATTGTCTATATTTTTGTTGTATATTTTTGAAAGATTTCTTTGCTATGTCTTTCAATGTTTCTATCAATCTTAGGAGATTTTCTTTGTATTATCAGATACCAATGGTCCTTTCTTATTCTCATATGCTTCCTTTTAAAAAGCATTCCTTTCTTATCAGAGCAATATTTTCCATCATTTTCTCCAAAACCATTGTCTTTAGCAGTACCTTGTCCCACATTTTCAGTCTGATATCTTACCTCTATCTACACTACATTCTGTCTTCTGTTTTCAATATTACAGTATCCATATTTAGTTTTTCTGTGGAATTAGTACCTAGTATTTTGAGATTGCAATTACATAGTTTCTATTGCAACTACTCTGCTCTGTCATTATAGCATTAATGCAGTCACTGGCAACGTGTAAATAAATATTCCAAAATTGTATTTATGGACACCAAAATTCATTTTTTAGACGTTTCATTTGTTACAAACTACTATTACTCAGGATTTTCACAACCATTTTAAAATGTAAAATCCAGCCTTGTAGGTCAGACAAAAACAAGCAGCAAGCAGACTATGGCCCACAAGCCAAAGTTGGCCATTCCCTTCCTGAAAAATTAAATAACTACCTAAGGACATACAACTAGTTTGATCCAGGCTGAACAACATAAACTGATGAACAAAAACAGATCCAGAGGCAGAGAAGCATCCATTGATCGGACCGTCAAACCTCAGAGGGAAGGTAGGGAAGAGTGGGGGTAAGGGGGAGAAATCAACCAAAGGACTAGTATGAATGCATATAAGCCTAACCAATGGACACAGACAACAGGGGGGTGAGGGCATGAGTGGGGGGGGGGTAATGGGGGGGTAAGGACACATATGTAATACCTTAATCAATAAAGAAAAAAAGAAAAAATACATAAATCCTTCACATTATAAGGCAATTCTCTTCCACTGTAATTTCTATAGGACCTTACCAAAATCAAAATCTAGCATTTCTCACCTATCTTTGTAAAGCTCTAATTTAGTTCATTTTTTTCAAGAAGATAGAAATGCCAGTATGGAAGGAGACAGAAAACATTTAAAATTAATTTTGTTCTTCTTTTGTTCTTTTTCAAATGCAGTGTCAAGTGGTATCCATATGTTGCTCGCATTTTTCTGCCCTCTGTCTGAAGGTGCAATTCTTCAAGTGTCTGACTGTCTATAATCCAACAATGGACTCAGTTCACTTGTGTGGGGTTATAGGGTGATTTTCTAAGGAAAGAAGTAAATGAACCACTTTTATTATTTCACTCAATGCAGAAGATGCAGGCCTATAAAACTATTCAAATACATTTTTTGATATTTGAGACATGGATAATAAATAGATTTTTTATAAAAACACAAATAATAAGCATAATTTTTCACATAAGGAACTACTGAATTAACATAAGATCATATAAATTTATCCTTAATTACCATTAAGTGTTTCCACTGATTTTGTGCTACTTTTGCAAATCTTAGTAGAAATTTATGGTAGACAATTTTATAAAACAAAAAATATAATATTTGGTTTTCCTTCAAAAAGATACATATTATCCCAGGCATTAGACAGATGTAGAAGAAAGCTAACTCTGTGTATATCTGGCTGTAAATGATAATGCCAGTCAAGAAAGAGTTGAGTAGGTACTGATATTGAGGCCTAATGGACACTAAAAAGCTGTTTTCCTTGCAATAATCATTATTCATGATCTACAAATATAAGGCTTTCAGGCCAGTGTTACAATTTGTCAGTTTTGATTGCAGCACCAAAGAGCAATGAATCCCTGCAGGTCTTGTCAGACATCACTATTAGCTGTTCTCTACAACTAAAATCAAAGGTAGGAAGGAATTATCAACTTGAAAACAAGCATTTATTATTGACTTCTCACCATCACATCAAAAGCATGTTTTTCTTAGATTTTTAATAGTTATTTTAAGAAAAACAAGCTTTTTTCATGTACTTTAAGAGTACAAATATTATTGTACTATTTCAATATCAAGTGTAATGTACTCAAATAAATGTGTGATTATTTGCTTATGAAAGCACTGCCCACTGGCACAAACATCAAATTAATTTTCAAGATTAGAATTATCCAGCTCATAAATTAAGGATTTAGAAACTCAAGTGTTTATTAGGAATCACATTCATGCAACCACTATACTTATATTAGAATTTATTTTTCATTTGAGCTTCCAATTTGTGAATAAGTAGTTTAATATAACATAAGAGGAATTTAGTTGATAAAAAGTAAAGTATGTACAAAAAATTGAACAAATATTGCTCATACTTCCTGGCCTGAAGCTAAAACTCTAATACTTGAGGACCATTTTAAACCTTTTTTCTCCTTAGGTTAATTGGTTATATTATAAATAGATCTAAAGAAAAACATCACTGCTGCTTAGATAACAAAATCCCATTTTTTATGCCTTATTGATGATAGTTCATTCGTGCAATGTTCAATGGAACACAAAATATCACATACTTGTCATGTCTTAAAAAGTATAACGTTTAAAAATTAACTTTTACATAAATCAGATCAGCAGAGAGTTTGAGAGAAAGAGAGAGAGAGAGAGTATGTAACTTTGCTGTGGTTATTAACATTAATGGATACTCAGAAGTATGTGAAAGGACACAGAAGTTTGAGAGAGCATTCATTCAGGGACAAAAATTTGGCAAGGTTGGAAAGCAAATCTGCTTGGGCATGGAGGGAACAGAGGTTGGAAGGCTTGTCTCATGAACGACCTTCTCTCTGACTATATTTAGCCCATTAAGTGATGATCATAAGTCACATTATATCACACTGCCTTGTTAACGTTTCCAGAAAGCTAGCTGTGAATAGCAGGTAGAATTGTAACTGGGACAAAATGGCTTGTTATTGGAAGGGGTTCAGATCTTGTTTAGAAAGAATATATAGGAGGGTAAAATGAAGCAAGGACTATAGAATATAGGCTCCCCTGTGAGAAGAGAAAATTTAGAAAACAGGTCAAACTTCATTCTAGTGACAACTAGCAGGGTTATGCCCTTTTTGCATTTGTACTAGGATACCCAATCAAGTTTTGGGCTGCCTTTTTATTTTTAACTTTAGGAAGATATGAAGAAGGCCTGGGAAAGGAAAGCGTTTACTGTCCTGAATAACTATTGACAATGATTTTCATTCTAAATGATTTTTAAAAGCAGTGTTTTCTTTGGCTATTATCTAGGATCCTAAAATACTTTCAGGGCAGTACACTGTTCATTATAATGATCTTCCTTTTGTCATGGATGTAGAACTTATTTGAGCAGAAATAGGATAAAGTTGGATTAGATAAACACAAATTTTGCTGAGGTTATGAAATAAAGATCCATTATCCTAGAAGTTTTCAGGAGATACAAAGTATTACCAAAGGGACAATATAATAATTTATGTGGATTGCTCCTTGCAAATGTCTTTACTCTCAGAATTCAATTTAAAGAGTTTATATAGCCATAAGAAATATTCATGGTAAGGTAGTGTTCATAGGAAACACTATTTTTCTAATAATTATAGAAGAATGCAGATTTAAAAACCAACTCATAAATGAGGATATTTAAATGCAGACCAAGAAATTGTAAAATATTTGACTTTTATCACACATTATTGATAACTCATTAAAAAAGGGAAGAGACACATATGTTTGAAGCTCTCAGTGTAGAATTTAATTTTATATTTTATATTGCTGTGATGTCATTTATTTTTAATCTAGTGATGTTTTGGCTTTTTTTAAAAAGAGCAATTCTTACTCTTTTGTTTGTCTAAACTATTTATTCTATAAAGAAAATATGGGCTTGTATGGGTAGCTCAGTTGGTTGAAGCATCATCCCAGTACACCAAAATTTTGGATTTGATCCCAGGTCAGGGCACATATAAGAAGCAACTGATGAATGAATAAATAAGTGGAACAACAAATCTCTCTCTCTCTCTCTCTCTCTCTCTCTCTCTCTCCTCTACTCTCCATCCCTAAAAATCAATAAATATAACTTGGGGGAAAGTGCCACAGAGATGTGATCTTGTTGCCATTCACAGTGATATTAATAATTGTGTATGGCTAAACTATCTCCTTATGTAGAGCTCTTTTAAAATTGTACTCTACAATTCAAACATTTGAACTTATTTCAACTGATTTAATTTTACTTTATTTTTTTTCTTTAATTTTTTTTTTTGGTGACACTATTTTGGTTTGGTTTTATACAGAACTAGAGGCCCGTTGCATGAAGATTCGTGCAATAGGCCTTCTTTCCCCTGGCTGCCAGCACCAGTTTTCCTCTGGCACCCGGGACCCAGACCTTCACTCTGGCCACCACCTTCCATCTTCGCTCTGGACACAGTCTTCGCTGTGGCTGGAGTCTTCAGTCTTTGCTCCTCGCTCTGGCAGGAGTCTTCAGTCTCCGACCAGAGCTGCTCCTGTAGCTCCTTCCGGCCCCACCTTCCCCCTCATAGCTTGATCACTGCTTCCTCTGCAGACCTCACCTACCGGCTCCTGGGTCCCAGGGTCCCGCCTTGCCTGCAGCCCGGCTTTCCGATCATGATCACAATCACGGCCGCAGGCAAGGTGGCTCCTGGTTCCCAGGGAGTTGCCTTGCCTGCGGCCTGGCTTTCCAGTGGTTCCTGGGGTCGCACACGGGGGCCTGGATGTTGGCACCTGGTGTCCCACCCTGCCTGCATTATCCAAATTAGCCACCATCTTTGTTGGCGGTTGATTTGCATATCACGCTGATTAGCCAATGGGAGGCGTAGCGAAGGTACAGGCAATTACCATGTTTGTCTATTATTAGATAGAATACCTTTCCATTTGTCTTCTAAAATGGGAAACTCCAATTTGCTTACATTTAATCTTTTATTTTGGAAAAATAAAACACCCTGAAAGTAGGTACTTATTATGCATAAGACACAATTTCTTTTTTTTTCTTAATATATTTCTTTATTGATTTCAGAGAGGAAGGGAGAAGGAGAGAGAGATAGAAACATCAATGATGAGAGAGAATCATTGATCGGCTGCCTCCTGTACACCCCTCACTGGGGATTGAGCCCGCAACCCAGGCATGTGCCCTTGGCCGGAATCGAACCTGGAACCCTTCAGTCTGCAGGCTGATGCTCTATCCACTGAGCCAAGCTGGCTAGGGCAAGACACAATTTCTTTAACTTATTTTTCCATTCTTACCTGACTTGCTGCTCTGTGTTTCAACATTAAGTACCATAGAATGTGACTTATACTTCTTTATTTTTAAAAGGCATAAATATTATTGTCAATATGGTTTTGAAAAATAATTCTAGTTTCCTTTCATTGGACAAAGCCTGACTATTGATTACCAAGAAGTGTGTGTGTGTATGTATGTGTATGTTTCCATATATATAATATACATATATCATACATGTATTTAAGTCAGAAGCAAACAGTACTACAAACTAATTAAACAATTAATGTTTTCAACAACAGCAAAATCAGAGCTGATTACCAAATATCTCTAGAGGCACAGTGAATCCTCCATACACATTGTGGGAAACAAGGTCATTGTTTGCAATTGCTTATTCTACAGGCACTAATGATTATTTGATACAATATTCAGCTTCAATCCTCAGACTAGAAACAGGTTACAACAAACAAAACACGGTTGGCAACACTTTTACCAAAGTCTGAGAGTTCAACTAAATTTGTGCTTTTCAAAATTGCAAGTCTATTTTTATAGTTGAGCAGATACTAGTATTTGCACAGAATCAATTTAATGTATTTACAAAGCAATGTTAATGACCAGTTTCTACAAGAACAAACAGCTCTTTTAAAAACACAATCCAACACCAGTGACTTTCTAACAGAATTACTGAAATGACTTTTGGTGTTATTTTAACTCCCATGTTTTAATTGATTCAAGTGTTTTTATTTTGTTTTTCACTGCAAGCACAGTTCAACATTTTGTAAACATGCTATTTTCATGAGCAAATAGGAGACTGGATTAATATAAAATGACTTCTTATGAAAAAATGTAATAATAGGAAACTTTATAATTCCTTAAAGATTTTCAAAATATAATATTTGTTATTGTTAAGGCCTAAATTCTATATGCTACTTTAAGTGTAATATATTATTATATAGTAAATAGAATTTATTCTCATAATTAAAATAGATGAGAATAAGAACAAATCTTGAGTTTACATTTTATTTTATTAAAACTTCATTTTTAAAGCAGTTACAGGTAACAGCAAAATTGAAGGAAAGGTATAGCTTTCCCATATCTCCCTTCCTCTGCACATATATCAACATCACTCACCAGAATGACACATTTTCTACTAAGGTTAAACCTACATTTACGCATCATAATCACACAAAGTCCATATATAATTTGCTTTAGGATTCACTTTTGATGTTTAGAGAAACGTATAATGACATGTATTAATCATTAAAGTATCATACATACAGACTATTTCCATTGCCCTCCCTATAGATCTTCAGTGCTTTGCCTATTTTGTTCTTCCATATCCCAACCCTTGACGATCCCTGATCTTTTTATTGTCTCCAAGATTTGGAATTTTCCAAAATTTCATATAGCTGGAATCATACAGTGTGAAACCTTTTTAGATTGTCTTCTTTCACTTAGTGGTATGTAGTTAGGATCCTCCTGTAATATCCTGTAGCCTGGATGTACCACATCCACCTACTAAAGGACACCTGGGTTGCTTCTAAGTTTTGGCAGTTATGAATAAAGCTGCTATAAATACCCATGCTCAGGTTTTTGTGTGGACATGAATTTTCAATAACACATGCTTTTAAACCAATTTGACAAAATAATTTATTATCAGCAAAATGAATAATCATTTTCATCACTATTTAATTTCTATAATTGTCTTGAAGTTGTGTCAGGGACACTGGAAGGGCCAAGGGAAAATGCGAGGAAATGCAGATCTGATCAAATCATCACTTCTTACAGAATATAGGAAACAACTTGCTTCTTTCAAAGAATAGGTAACATCCTAGAAGTCTTTTTATCATTAATGTGAGCTAGTCATTTTCTATTAACCGAATTGTATTTGTTCTCCTTTCAAGTTTCCAAGCCTCTGAAGGTATATATGACAGGTATACATGGTTATCATGTTGATAACAACAAAAAGAAGATGAGCTTGATTCTTCAGGAGACCAATATAACTTTAGTATTAGTTTTCTCTGCTACACCAATAATCCATACTTGGCAACTTCAAGCAACACACATGTGTTATTTGACACTTTCTGAGGGTCTGAAGCCAGGCACAGATTAGCTGTTTTTTTTTTTTTGTTTGTTTGTTTGTTTTCTGCTTATTGTTTCACAAGTCTACAGAGCATCAGCCAGAGCTGGGTTCTGATCTAGAGATTGGACTAGGGATCCGACAATTACATGTTTATGTGTATATATACCCAAAGAAAATGAAAAATGAAAAAATGATATTGAATATATTTATGTACTCTTTTGTTCATTACAGCATTACTCACAATAACCAAGATTTGTAAACAACTTCAGTGACCGTCAACAGATGAATGAATAAAGAAGATGTGGCACATATATACGTGTATAATATTATTTAGCATGAAAAGGAAGGAAATCTTGCAATTTGTGACAACATGGATGGACCTGGAAGATGTTATGCTAAATGAGATAAGTCAGACAGAGACTGTGTTGATGGCTTCCATGACTCAAAAGTGGCTACAAAAGAGAGCCAGGGATACATGGTTTAAACAATTCAAAATCCTGTTCTGATTATTATGAATCTCTAAAATGCGTATGCTTGGTTGGTCATTTATTATACTTATTGTTGTTATTCTCTTTCTCCATGGTGCTGAATATACACTCTTACCTCTGTTTTCACTTCTCCCATGTATCAGAGAAGATAAACTCAGTGACAGATCCACAATTCCAATAGCACCTCACTATCCTAAAACTTAAGATTACTCAAAGTGGGATTGGTCTATAGTGCAAATTTTCACTATAAATGCTTTCAATAAAAATATCGAGGTGACTCTTGATTATTTCTCCAATCACTTTTAAAAACCTGAATTTTATAATATGAAATATATGTTTGTGGTATTTGGTGCAATATACAAAGTTTACAACTACTGCCTCATTTAATTTGACTTTTAATACACGTTTATGTTTCTGCTGAAAAATTTTAGAACATTCAAAAGAGTCTATGTCTTAAGTCTATATGTTTTAAGTTTCTCTAAGTATCAGTTTTCAGAAGCAATGTATATTCCATAAAGAGAATTGCCTTTTAAGTTTTAAAAATTGTTGTCAATATTTCAATTCATCTAAGACTATAAGAAAAAGAGTTTTATAAGAGATATATTTCTCTTAAAATTTTTACTAAGAACATTATTATTTTTTGTATGTTTTCTTTTCCTCAATGGGAAAATAAAAAGCTGTTGATTACCCATTTGTATAAATTTTTCATTGAGGGGGGAAAAAAGTTAAGCACTTTAAAACTCATTAAATAATTAACAGTTTCAACAACAGTAAAATCAAAGCTAATTACCAATATTTTGTTCAGTGAATCTCAAAACCTTACTCTGGGAATCAAGGTCATTGTTAACATCTGCTTATTCCATAGGCCCTAATTATTATTTAGTGTAGCATTCAGCTCTGCCCTCAGACTAGAACCTGATGACAAAAGACAATGAGAGAATAGATTTTTTTCAATATATTGTGATTGTATCAACACACACTTAAGCAATCTGATACTTTAAAATGGAGATATTTGTTAGTTTTACTTGCTTTATTTTCTATAACCTCAAAAAATGATTTTAAGTTATAGTGCTTCTATAACTTATCAGAAATTCTGCTTTGGTTCATAAGTCAGATAATCTGAAAAGGGATTCTCTGAAAGTTCTGATTTTATAAGATTATTTTCTCTGATAATATTTTTATGAGGACAATTAGCCTTAAAATAATTATTTCTGGTTGAAATTGTAGATATCTAAGAATAGCAACTGTGTCTCTTTATGAAAGCTCACTATAAAATAGCTGTTTTTACATAGAAAAATAAAAGAGGATTGTTGTTGTATAGGCCCATCTTATAAAACATAACAGAAGGATAAAAAGAAATAAGATATAAACAATTATATACCTCAAATAACACTGTATCATTAGTAAGAAGAAATTAAGACATAGAGTTCTTATAATCTGGCAGGGTTGGGGGTTGAAAGTCACCTCCATATCCAACCACTGATTCACTTTGAGGTTGGCCCAGACAAAGCATTGCTTCCTTCCTTAACACTTGGACTTCATTAAGTTCCCTCTTAGATGACACTCCTTTAGTTGAGTCCTTCATTCACTATTTAAATCACATGGTTTTAGTCCCAGTAAATGACAAGGTGAATATCACCATACAAGTTAATTGTTTTGAAGAATTTTGCTAATACACTTGAGACCGATGCCATTGTAATAACCTGACTATTATCTAACAGGGCAGGAGGAAAAGGAAGACTGGATATAGGATTGCCATTTATATAACTTTGTCAAAAACCTGCATTTAACATTCTCCAAGTCTATTCCCCACTGATCAGTGGGGGAAGGGCCTGGACAGAGGCAGTTAAGAGGCATGATCCGTAAGGTCTGAGTGAAGTGGAAAGGTGTCTACCTGTCCCCCTGTCAATCACACTTGAAAGCCAGTCAGTGGCCAGAATGGCTGTGGCCACTGCAAGCAGGAGAAACCTGAATATTTAAAACTTCCAAACAAAGAAGTTCTTTCCTTCTCTCTTCCTCTTTGCACGCTCTGGGTTCCTGGCTCTCCTGTGGCAGGGACTACTCTCCCCTGTGCCCACATGGCACAGGGTCATGTAGGAGTCCACACATAGACTAACAGACTTTGATTAGCTTAGATCCTGACTTCACCAGACTGCAACATGGAACGGAAGCTCTGGACACCGGCCTTGTTTCTGGCTCTGCTGCAACCCAAGCTGCACCTTTTCCAGGACTGGCTTAAGGGGCAGGGGACTTTGGAACCTGAGCAATGTAAGTCCACACAAAGACCTCCTTCCACATCACATCCTCTCGTGGGGGCTTCTGAAAATTCTGATTTCAGCAGGATCCCAAGAAAGTCAACCTCACTCTCATAAGCAATAAGGGAGTTTAATTCTCTGGTAACAAAACCACATGAAAGGAATATATCAATAGGACATTTTGTCATCCCTCATATTCTACATTTGCAAAGACCTAGGGACTCCACCCTCCACCCAAAACTAGGAAATTTCTCTTTACTTCATACTTTTCAAGGGGATATAACATTGTTTCCAGCTCATAAAAACTAGCACATAGTGATAACTATTGGGGATGGGAAGATAACAATGAAATTAAAATGTGTGTGTGTGTGTGTGTGCGCGCGTATACGCACACTCAAGAAAGAATTTCAAGGAAGTGCCATATTAGAGTCAAAATCTGTATTAGAGGTGATTGAGCACAAATGTGAAGCTGTAGAAAATTGACATGGTAGACAATCTAGAAATACTTACAAAGTAAGAGAATAAAAAGAGCCAGTTGTAAGATATTACATAGCTCATGATTCCATTTATATGACATGTTCAGAAAAGGCAAAGCTATGGAAACAGAAAGTGAACTAGTGGTGTTCTGGAGCCAGGAGTTGGGAGAATATGGGTTAGCAGTAAGTGGAATCTCAAATAGGTAATGAAAATCTTCTATAGCTGATTAATTTTAAGGATTACAAAACTTCATAAATTTATTAAGTATCAATGAACTGTATAATTGAAATGGGTTAACTATAGGACATGTAAAGCATATCTCAAAAAAGTGATTTGAAAAGAAGAAATGAAGTTGATAAGCAAATTAAGATAACATAAGTATGAAAAAGAAAATGTTGATCTTTATTCAGATAACTTTTATCCCATAAAAGGGTCTAAAAAGTAACAAACAACAATTAATGCAATAATAAAAGAAAACTGAGCTGAAGGTAAACTTGTGAATGCAAATTGAAGGGCTCACTGAGTACCTGAGAAATACATTATAAATATCTGAATAAAAAAGAAAAGAATAAAGGCCTGTTGATATGCAGACAGAAAACAGAAGTTAACTTCAAGGCATGAAAAACAAGGATGGACCAAAATTGGGTTTAATTGTTTTTCCCTGTATTAAGAAAACAATGGGTCTGTGTTTTCAGAATTTTGAAAGAATGATTTATTATTCAGAAATACTATGTTGAATAATTTCATATGTGAAAGCCTTAGTCCCATTAAATAAACAAAGCTTCAGAAAATAACTATACATGTATATATTTTTTAGAAATACTAAACTTATTCTAGTTCACCAGAGATAAACAAATACTAAAATTAATGAATTGGGAATAATTTTAAGGGAAGTTAATTAGTCTTCTGTTAATTAGTCTTCTGTTAATTAGTTTAGAACCAGAACTCAGGAGTTATTGGTTAGATAGATTCTATCACACAAAGATGAAAATTTGTTCTCTATTGCTCCCCTTGACATTCCTTCTTATGTAGTTATTTATTTTTAGTTTCTAGGAATTTATTTTAATGATTTATTTATTTTAGAGTTTTATCCTATTGCTTAATTAAATATTTTGCTATGCTTCATTAACACTTAGAAAAACAATAATCACTGTACTTTTCTAAATTACAAAAAGCAAATTATTTTTGTAATAGCCCATGAAAGAAGAATCACTAAACAAAATAGTTTTTAATTTCTCTCAGCATAAATGTTGCATTAAAATGATTTTTTTTTTTTGTCATGAAAAGAACTTATATCACCATTTCTTGGACCTTTTAATGATATAAACTTACTTTTTAAAAACTAGGTTAGAAAGACCAATAAACTTACCAAAGATTAATATTACTTATCTTCAAGCTATTCATGGTATAACTTTTAGTCTCATAACAATAGTTATTTTGATATTATTGTTTTATTTTGTATTATGAACTTAATTTCGGTAAAATATTCATAAAAATGTCTGTAAGAAAGTACATTAAAGTGTTACAATTAATTATGTTTACATGTTAGACTTATAGGTATCCAAATATAATATTATTTTCACTATCTCAAATTGTTTATAATCAAGTTGTCCAACTTAACAGACCAAAATAAAGTATATTGACTTAAATTTGTATTACCAAAAAAGAATAACATTTTATTATAAATATGTGCCAAATATTTAAAAGATTATTCTTACATGATTGGTAAATTTTACTTTCAGATAACAAATAATGTTCAGGGGATTTCCTAAGTAATATTTGAGATATACTGATAATAATAAAAATATCCATTGCTTATTTCAAATGTAAATTTAACTCAATGTTCTTTATTTATCTGATAATTCTATGATGAGAAAATGTGTTTTTTACTTAGAAAAATACTATTTAATATAATATGCTCAGCTTATTGGATTTGGAAAAAAAATGCCTGAATATGTATAGACATTTCTCCCTAATGTTCCATGTTATAGATTATGTGCATGTTATCTATTCTATAAAGAAATCTTTAGAAATAAGTACTACAAAAAGGTTTCTAAGAAAATTAGAATATATAGAAACACTATTGAACCACAAGTGAATGGTAGATAGCTAGAAATAAACCCACAGTTAGTGGGAAAGTAGCAACTATTTTCTTCCAATTATTTATTTCTAAATCTTTCAATCTGGCCTTCAAATAAGTGAAAGTTTTCAGTTTGGATAAACAATTCCAGTAATAATTATAAGAAAACCAAAATTTATTATCATATAGTCACATTATAGATGACTTAGAAAGATTTTTATTAAATATGTATATAGTAGAGGCCCAATGCATGAAGATTCATGCAAGCATAGGCCTTCCTTCCCCTGGCTGCTGACACTGGTTTCCCTCTGGCACCCAGGACCCGGGCCTTCACTCTGGCTGCCACCTCCCACCTTCGCTCTGGGCCGGCTGCTGCCATCTTTGTGTGTTAATTTGCATATTCCCTCCTTATTGGCTGTGGGCACCACCATCTTTGTCGCTAAGTGATGGCCAATTTGCATATTCCATCTTTATTACATAGGATATTGATTTCAGAGAGGAAGGAGGAGGGAGAGAGAGAGAAAAACATCATTGATAAGAGAGAATCATTGATTGCCTGCCTCCTGGATTCCTCCTACTGGGGATCAAGCCTGCAACCCAGGCATGTGCCCTAACCAGGGATCACAGTTCATAGGTCGACGCCTAATCACTGAGCTACACAGACTGGGCTAGAAAGATATTCTTACCATTAACACACACTAAAATACACACATGTAGATATGGTTCCCCAAACTTTCTTATGATACAGCTTAAAATTTGATTCGTATGTATTTTCACTCTAGAAAGTGTAGATATGTAGGCAGTGATAGAAACCACATTTCTCCTTTTCTTTGCCTGACTGAATAGCTGGAGTAGGAATGTCTGACTGTAAAACCAGGGAAGCAATGGAATTCCTGAGCATCACAGGTATATGGGCTAGTTTCCTAGGGGGGGAAAGACTAGCAATCACAATACAACTAAAAAAAATTTATAGGGGAACTGCTGTTAAGAACTTCATTAAATATTGATAGTGGCTGCTGTGCCAAGGAGATTCAAATTTGTGTGCTCAAAGGACTTTCTTCTTTTTAAGTAAACCAGGGATCTTCTGATTATTTCACTCCAACAACCATAGAATTCAATGGCTTGAATCTACCAGCAGCTCCACCAAAGTGAAAACTACATACACTGGCGTAACAATGATACAAATGCAAAGAAAGCTCAATGACAAAATGAAAGAAAGACTACACTAAATCTCCAGAATTATGAAGTAATTCACTTATAGTACAATACTTTTAATAAAAATGGGTTATAGCCCAGTTGGTGTGGAACAGTGGTTGAGCATTGACCTATGAACCAGGAGGTCAGGATTTGAGTTATGGTCAGAGCACACACCTGGGTTGCGGGCTCAATACCCAGTAGGAAGCATGCAGGAGGCAGCAGATCAGTGATTCTCATCATTGATGTTTCAATCTCTCCCTTTCCCTTCATCTCTGAAGTCAATAAAAATATACTTTAAAAGAATAAAATAAATAAAATGGGGAATTTCCAATTGATAAATACAGCTGTAGTCCATTTTAGAAGTAATTATCTACTAGAAATAAAGTCTTTTGTTTTATTAAAAAGATTAGATAAATTAACATACATTCCTAAGCATGAGGTAAAAGAAAATAATTTTCTCTTTTTATTGCCAAGTTGTTTTAAATTTTATAATTAAGAATACTTTATAACATAATTCAGATAATAAAATATATCTAATTTCCAACTCGGAAGGAACGGATAGAAGAAATAACTCATAAAACAGGGTAGTTAAGATATATATAGTTAGATAATTTAATTTTAGTTACATGTTTTAAAAAATGAAAAGTTAAACTAACATACAAGTTTGTCAAGAGTGTACAGTGCCAAAATATTATAGTCAAACACTTGTTTTATTGTCAAGTGTTTTTCTTTTTTCTTTTTTAAAAAATATATTTTATTGATTTTTTTACAGAGAGGAAGGGAGAGGGATAGTTAGAGACATCAATGAGAGAGAAACATCGATCAGCTGCCTCCTGCACACCCCCTACTGGGTAGGTGCCCGCAACCAAGATACATGCTCTTGACTGGAATCGAACCTGGGACCCTTCAGTCCGCAGGCCGACGCTCTATCCACTGAGCTAAACCTGTTAGAGCTCAAGTGTTTTTCTTAAATAGGATCTTGAAACAGCCTTTTTCCCGTTTTTATTAAATGAGACTGCATATTCATTCTCTTCTGCATTTGCAAAGGAAAATATCAGAAATAATTATATTTATTGTAAGGTTTAAACTGTATTGCTTCCCCCTATTGACTCATACACATAAATGACATATTGTCCTCCATTATAAAAAATATGAAACAACAATTTTACATGAAGGGGAGTTTATTAAATTTTTACCAGGAAAAGTCATGCCAGAGAAGACCTATATATGAAAACTAAATGTAAATGAGACCATTTTTACCTTCCAACATTTTTATAGGTGATCTTAATTGTAAACAAAGAAGGAAAGATCACCTAATGTGAGAAGGCACTTGCCAAAAACAAAAACAAAAAATAACAAACCTTTGTTATGAAACAAGGAGTTATTCCTCTTAAGGCAAACTCCCTTGTTTGTATAAATCTAGGAACAACATTGTGTGCAATACTAATATAAAAATTACCGCTGAAAAGTCTCTTCCTTCCTTCTAACAAACATCTACTGAACACCCACCACACAACACATCCTTAGTTCAGAGCTTGGGAAGGACAGAGGCAGTTGTTTCAAACTGCTCTTTGATTTGAAGGAGTTAACGAGGTCACATTTAACTAAAAAGACTAATTTATGAACCACTGTAGTATTCTTTACACTCTTTCTAGCCCCAGATTCACTGGGAAGACCAGAGAAGAACTTAAATTTTAATTTTTGCCACAATAATATTTCTGTCTCTTCTAAACTGTAGTCTTCTCAGATGTTCCATAATAGACAGAGTGCCCATCATCAACATATTAAAAAGTGAGCATGTTGCCAGTTTAGGAACATTTGCTTCATTATTATAGAACTTTGCAAACAGTACCTGGCTCCAGCTGAATGGATAGTGTCTTTCCACAGAGAGAAGAATTGGTAAAGACTACAAAAAAGGAAAAAGGCAAAGTACTGTAGGTTCTTAAATGAAAATTGATTTCCACCATTGACCATGAAACAAGCTCATCAGTAACATTGCATTTAGAAGGAATCTAATTGTTTTTTCTTATGGTAGGGTTTGAACTTCGAAGGGAAGTATAAGAGAAAAATCAATCCTCTGTTATCACAAGTAGCTTAGTCACAACATACTGATTCAAAAAAAACACAATTAATTAAGGGGCCATTGTCACCACTCAATGGATTGCCTACAAAAGTCAAGCACATTCTTTAGAAACATATGGGTTCAATTTTTAAATTCTTTTTATTTCATGTATGTACTTACTATCAGAGACACCCTTAATTCCTTCAGTCGCATAGTAAATGAAACACAAAAGAAACTGAATCTGTGCAAATTCACTAGTAAAAGAGGGGGGATTGTCCAAATCATGGGCCATACTGATGATTCACCTCTATATGCAAGAGACATGCTACTTTATTCACTTAGCACTTATCCATAATAAGGTTTAAAGACTGACCACAGTACACAAATCCCTGGTTTCATAAAGCTTATGTTGCATTTTAAATGTGAATAAGGGGAAGAGTCAAATAAATAAGAAAATACAAAATGAAGAAAATTATTTCCAATAGAGGTAAGTGGGAAGACCTGACCTTGAAGCAGAAGAACATCTCTGCCAAAGGTAACAGCCAGAATTTGAAGTGTGATTTCCATGGTCAAGGAACATAAAGAAGAAACCCCATTGTAGATGGGTTTGGTTAATCTAGAATGGTATTGTGAATTCATATGGGAAGGGTATGAAGTAGCCAATTCATACATGACCATGGAGGCCCTGGTCAGCAGCTTAGGTCTCACTGAGAGTAACTGGGAAACTTTGAAAGATTTTTGGGGGTAGTAAGGAGGTAATATTTGATTTAAACTACTTAAAACTCATGCTAGCAAATGTATGAGGAATAAACTGAAGAAGCATCAGTAATTAGGACCTGGTACTAGTTCAGGGGAGGAATGTTTGTGTTTTGGACTATTGTGATAAAAGCTTTCGTTACAAAGCTATTGTGTTTCTGAATATATAAATTTAGCCAATTAAAAAAAACTGGACTGGGTCAGTGGCCTTTAAAATCACCAAATATGACTTAATGAAAAAAGAAAAGAAAAGTAGATAAGGTTGTAAATATATTCTCAAAGAAAAATAAGACACAGAAAAGCATCAAGCCTTCCAAAAAACATCTTGCAATTTCACATGTATTAAATACTAATTTTCTATACATTTGAGTTTTTTTAATTGCAATAAAAATTACTATTAAGTCTACTTGTTTCTTCTGTCAATCACCCCCCTCCCCCCATAGTTTATTCAGGCATAGTTCATTTGTATTTTGATCTTACTGGTAATAATCCACAGCCATCATTATCATCATCTCATTTTGGCATGGTGGAAAGAGCATTGACATCACAGCAGATGGATTCTAGTCCTGCAGTGACCATAGGAAGTGATTAACATTTCTAGGTCCTAACATGTTAACGTAGTAATTACAGTAATTATTTCATCTATAAGAAACGTAATCTTTCAGTACCTTGGCCCAAATAGATATCTTTCCTTCCCAATTTGCCATTTCTCCCAGAAGTCTTACATATTTTTCAAGAGAATTCACTGCAATCACAGAGTCAACTCACATTAATTACCGAATAATAACAATAATCCATTGACTTTTGGGCTCAGTAAAGTTGATCTTAATAATAATTTTCCGACATCTCAAAGGGCAATAGATCCATATCTCATTACTTTGTCACCTTGGTTTATTTTGCATTATCATGATACTAACTTGGCACTATTTTTTCATTTTATATCATGCTGCAGTATATATATATAATACATTACAAGCTTTCTCTACCTTTTCATTGTAAGTACTTACAGCTTCTCAAGATAAATACTTGAGCACTGCAGAAACGAGATAAGAATTGCCTGTTAGCACAATCTTGGGATACTCTTGAACTGATATTATGAATCAGATATTCACTCTCGGAAATCTAGCATTTACAGTAGAGTTCGACATAAGAGGACTAACAAAGGACATTTTACCACTGATTACAATCTTAATCCCAGTAAAAATAAATGAAAGGCACATGTGCACCTCAGGCAGCAGATCTAAGTAGGCAGAAAATTCAAACTTTTGTAAGTAAAGTTTTAGAAAACTTTATTACAATTACAGAAGTGTTTCAGGGACAAGACATTTATCTAGAATTTGTCCAGTTATTTTAACAACAAGACACCAAAGTCAGTGGTCCAAATGAAAAAGCCTTAAACCATAGATTCTACAGAACCTTGAATTAGAAAGAAAGGAGGGAAATTTCTGAATCAAAAATATGATTTTTATATCTTAAACAATTGTATGCAATTTAATAATATCTTCCAAATATTCCACTTATAAAGTTACTCTTTAACTGGACATTATGATACCTACTAGTGGCCTGGTGCACAAAACTCGTGCAGGGGGGGTGTCCCTCAGCCTGGCCTGTACCCTCTCCACTCTGCCCCTAACCATTCTGCCTGCCGGCCTGCTCACCCCAAACTGCCCCCTGCCACCGGCCTGCTCGCCCCCAAATGCTTCCCTGCCAGCCTGATCATCTCCAACTGCCCCCCCTGCTGTTCTGATCACCTCCAACTGACCCCCACTGATGGCCTGCTTGCTCCCAACTGGCCCCCCTGCTGGTCTGCTTACCCCAATGGCCCCGCCCCCATCAGCCTGATCACCCACAACTGCCCTCCCCTATAGGCCTCTAACTGCCTCTACCTTGGCCCCAGCACCATGGATTTCTCCAGAAGAACGTTTGGAAGGTCTTCTGGAAGGTCTCCCAGTCTAATTAGCGTATTACCCTTTTATTAGTATAGATAGAGGCCTGGTGCATGAGTGGGGGCCAGCTGGTTTGCCCTGAAGGGTGTCCCGGATCAGGGTGAGGGTCCCACTGAGGTGCCTGGCCAGCCTGGGTGAGGGGCCGAGGGCCTTTTTTAGGCTGGCCTTGCCCCCTGACAACCCAGGCTCCTAGCCCCTCCTGGAGTGGAGGCCACGGCTGCCTGGAAGCAGGTATCTGGGATTTATTTATCTTCTATAATTGAAACTTTGTAGCCTTGAGCAGAGCCCAGGGCCAGTCAGAGCAGGCAGGAAGCTTGGCTTCCTCCATCACCGGGGGCAACCCAAGCCTCCTGCTCACTCCAGCTTTGTGGCCACCGCCATCTTAGTTGGGTTGATTTGCATACTCATTCATGATTGGTTGGTGGGTGTGGCTTGTGGGTGTAGTGGAGTGGTGGAGTGATGGTTAATTTGCATGTTTCTCTTTTATTAGTGTAGATTATATTGACTAAAATGTAAGTCATTTTTCTTAGAGCTCATAATTTGCAATTATATTTGACTTCCATGTTAAAAATCTTTGAGCAATTAAACACCTTAATGCTAATGTCCTGTTATATTATTAAAATTTAATAATTAGTTGATTCAAACACTGTGATAAAGAAGCCAAGGTTTTGGACTATATCCCAGTATGGACTTACATAAGAAATTCTACTCTTGACAGCCACCAGTCAACTTAGAAGCTTTTTTAAAAATTGTGTTTTAATAATTTACTTTTATTTTTATTAAATTTATTGGGGTGCCATCCTATCTGATAATAGACAAAGATTGAAATTAACCGTACCTCCGCTACGCTTCCCATTGGCTAATAAGTGAGATATGCAAATTAACCGCCAACAAAGATGGCAGCCAGCATCCACGCAGTTGAAACGAGCAGGAGGATTGCTTGCTCCAGTGATGGAGGAATCCAAGGTTCCCCACCTGCCGGCCCAGCTCTAAGCTCCGAAAACAACAAAGTTTCAATTATAGAAGGTTAATAAATCCCAGAATAAAAAAAAAGGAGAGGCTGGGAGCTTCAGTTGCCGGCTGGCTTGGCCAGCCTGAAAAACCTCAGCCCCTCATCCAGACTGGCCAGGCACCCCAGTGGGGACCCCCACCCTGAAGGGGGTGTTGCCAGCCTGAAAACAGCCATCAGCCCCTCATCCAGGCTGGCCAGGTACCCTGATCCGGGACACCCTTTAGGGCAAACCAGCCGGCCCCCACCCATGCACCAGGCCTCTATCCTATATAGTAAAAGGGTAATACGCAAACTGACCCTAACAGCAGAACGACTGGGAATGACTGGTCACTATGACACACACTGACCACCAGGGGGCAGATGCTCAATTCAGGAGCTGTCCTCTGGTGGTCAGTGCGCTCCCACATGGGGGAGCTCTGGTCAGCCACAAGCCAGGCTAATGGCTGCCAGTACAGCTGTGGTGGTGGGAGCCTCTCCTGCCTCCTCAGCAGCGCTAAAGATGTCTGACTGCAGCTTAGGTCTGCTCCCCTGAGGGCTGCCGGGCTGCCAGAGGGATGCCTGATTGCCAGCTTAGGCCCAATCCCCCGGGGAGCAGGCCTTAGTCAGCAGGTGGTCATCCCCCGAGGGGTCCCAGTCTGCGAGAGTGCACAGGCCGGGCTGAGGGACCTCCCCCCTCCCCCCTCCCCCCCAGAGTGCACAAATTTTTGTGCACCAGGCCTCTAGTTGGTTAATAATATTATATAGGTTTCAAGTGTATATTTCTGATAAATGATCTATATATTGCATTGTGTGCCCACCATCCAAGGGCAAATCATCTTCCATCACCACACTTTTCACTCACTTTACCCTTTATTACCTCCTCACCCTGTTTCCATCTGGTAACCACCATACTGTAGTCTGTGTTGATGAGATTCAGTTTTTTATCCCACATATGAGTGAAATCATGTGGTTCTTAGCTCTTTATGACTGCCTTATTTTGTTTAGCATGATATTCTGAAGGTTCATCTATGTTTTCACAAATGGCAGGATTTAATCTTTTCTTATGGCTGAGTAGTATTCCATTGTATATATGTACTACATCTTCTTTATCCAATCATGTATCAAAGGACATGTCTTGGCCAACATGAATAATGCTGCAATGAACATAGGAGTGTATATATCTTTGCAAATAAATGTTTTTAATTTTTTTAGGTAGATACTCAGGATAGGAATTGCTGGGTCATTTGGTAATTATTCCTGAGAAAGCTCTATACTGTTTTCCATACTGGAAAAGCTTCACCAGTTTGCATTCCCATAAGCAGTGAATGAGGGTTCCTTTTAATCTACAATCTCTCCAACACTGGTTATTACCTGTTTTGTTGATGATAGCCATTTTAACAGGTGGTATCTCATTGTATTTGCATGTGATTTACAAGTCCCTAATAGCTAGTGAAGTTGAGCATCTTTTCGAATATCTGTTGGCCATTTGCATGTCTTCTTGGGAAAAGTGTCTGTTCATATTCTCTGCCTATATTTTAATTGAATTGCTTGTTTGTTTGGTGTTGAATTGTATGAATATATATATATATATATATATATATATATATATATATATACACACACACACATATATGATATTAAACCATTGCCAGAGCTGTTGTTTGCAAATATCTTCTCCCATCTGTTGCCTTTTTGTTTTGTTTGTGGCTTCTTTTGCTGTGCAGAAGTGTTTTGTTTTGTTTTGTTTTGTTTTGTTTGATATAGTTCCTTCATTTATTTTTGCTTTTACTTCCCTTGCCTTTGGGGTCAAATTGATAAAATCTTCTCCAAGAACAAGTTCCATAAATTTAGTACCCATGTTTTCTCCCATGTAATGTATTGTTTCAGCTCTTATATTTAGGTCTTTCATCCATTTTGAATTAAATTTTGTACATAGGCAGAAACTGTAGTCTAATTACATTATTTTGCATGTGGCTTTCCAAATTTCACAGCACCATATTTTGTGGAGGCTTTCTTTCCTCCAATATATGTTTTTAGCTCTTTGTCAAAAAATATTAGCCCATATGCATGTGGATTGAATTCTGGGCCCTTAATTCAGTTCCTTTGATCTGTGTCTATATTTCTGCCAATACACATACACACTTTTCCCCCATAATTTATTTATTGCATTGTATAATTCTACCATTGTTCTAAATTGAGTTCTGTGTCAGCTCTTGGTAGCACGGTAACTGAGTAATATTAGCCACTAAAGAGGTGGAGAGTCATGGTATTATTCAAGTCTGGCCAGGTTAGGACATAGGACTTAAACGATCTATTAAGTTGCTTAGAGTTTTGTCTCATCTTTTTGAAGAGAAATGCCTGGCTGAGCATACCAAAATACCTGTGTTATTGCTTCACTTTTCTGAGAAGGTAAAACAACAAATATACTTTAGACTTTCTGAAAACATAAACTTCTGAATCCAAATATAAAAAACTTCAGGCAATGAAAAATGTTACATACAATTCTTCCCAGGAGAAATATACAAACATGGATAGTGCTCCAGTGTCTGCTATGAAAGTCCATGGCATCTGGAGAAATATGTAGATGGATGGATAGATAGATAGATAGATAGATAGATAGATAGATAGATAGATGATAGATAGATGTTAAATAGATGATAGCTAGATAGATGATAGATAGATAGATAGATAGATAGATAGATAGATAGATGATAGATAAATAGATGGTAGACAGATAGATGATAGGTAGATAGATGATAGATGATAAATAGATGGATAGATAGATAGATGACAGATAAATAGATGATAGATGGATAGATTGATTGATAGATAGATAGATAGATAGATAATAGATAGATAGATAGATAGATGATAAATAGATGATAGATGATAGACAGATGGATAGATTGATAGATGATAGATGGATAGATAGATAAATAGATAGATAGATAGATAGATAGATAGATAGATAGATGATAGATAGGTGATAGACAATAAATGGACAGACATAGAGATATAATTCTGAGGTAATGTAAGTTTTGGTTCAGCACAATGATGCTTAGATATAGTGAAAGTTAGGTGTCTCAGAGATCTTTCGTACTCCTGTAATAAATTAATGACCCCCAAAGGACTTAAAAGATCACAACATGTCATCAATGTTCTAGTACCTGTCCTATGGAAATGCCAGAAGTCTTTTTTGGGGGAAATAAGGTCTTTGACTCAGACTGTACTATAGGAAGCAACAATTTGGAGACCCCAGAAGCAACCTACTAACAGTGATCATTGTAACTTCTGACTAAGGAAAGAACCGAAAATAAGGCATGAATGGCAGGATAAGAATTCTAAGGGATGAGAAAAGCACCAAAGAGCAGCAGGCTAGACATATTAAAATGTAACAAGCTGTAATTGACACCAGGATTCCTATGGTTTATCTATGCTGAATTCTGACCACTATTAGACTCGTGAGAATAAAGGCTGGGCCAGTTATCCACAATTCAATAAATCCAGGTGACTGTATCATATATGGTCAATGGATACCACCATACATCATGAATAAGTGCCAAGGGTTATGCAAAGTATGTGCTTTACCTCATTTATTTCATGAATTCTGTGAGTCCCAAATTCTCTATATTAATTTTGTTTAACATGAATAACTTCTATCTACACATTTAGAAGGTTATATGTTCTAGTGGATCCTAATTTTTAAAAATATAATCATGTATAAAAAAAAGCATTCAGGAATGAGGATGCTTATACTTTACTTACTATGCAATAGAGTTTCCCTGCTACACTCAAGATAAATTTACTTACTAAGAACAGTTATTTAACAAACACTTGGCAGAAACGAATTAATTCATGTTCTGCTCTGCATCATCCCTAAGTCTAATTCTTAAGCCAAGCCTATGCTAAACATTCAAAGTAATATGTCTTTTAAAGCTATTTCAGAATCATGGAGAATATATACTGAGTGCTTGAGAGGTAAACTGTGTTATATATCATATCCTAAATATGCTAAGGCCAAGTGATTATAATTTGTTCACTTAGTAAGCTCTTTGGAATTTCAAATGTATTTTAAACAAGCTGGTGATTGAGAATATACATTTTATTAGTGTGATTAAATATGACACTATCATATATTACAGTTTAGGACAGTTCTAGCTTCATGACTTATATATGAAAAATGATATAATTGAAAATACATATTATGTGCCCTGAACATTTTTTTCTTTATCTCATTGAAATTATGTCACAGTTTGTCATTATTTAAACACCATATGGTAGTGGTAGACTATGACATGTCTTAAAAGAAAAATAAAAATGGGTTTAAGAGCATATATCCATCTTTGGGGAAATCCATATCTCTTTAATTCAAAAAAGGAATACATAAATTTATAAAATGGACTAAAATTCCATAATTTAAATTACTTGTTACATAATGTGGGGAAAAAAAGCCAAAAGTTATTAAGCAGATAGCAAATCATTGGTATATATTTTATATGGTCTGTCAATATGTTGGTAATAAATACTTACATGGGGAAGAATTGAAGAGGTATAAATTAAAAGAGGGTCAAATATTGCAAGTACCTTTAAAATTATGAAAAGTATATTTCTTAAACTTAATTATAAAATTGTAGTTATCCACATTTTACCCCCATTCTGAAAACATTATGAATTTTCTCAGAATAATCCATATTTCAGTGCTTTTTGAATAGCAAAAACTGACTTCACTCATTAGTTAAAGTATCTAGCACTAATTATTCAAATAACATTTATATTAGAAAAATAATTCATTTTTCAGTTATAATCTGTGAGATTACCTTACTTGAAATATATTTCTAAACTACTGAAAGAAATAGTTCAACTCATAATTTTTAAAACTGCAGAAATTTTGTGAAAAATAGAAGTGATCAAAAGTTGAAATGTATTACCAATTTCTGGTACTATACCTGTACTCTATAATGAACAATAAAATGTACAGTAACTTAATAAAAGAGCATTTTTATTTGTGTTGATTTAAATGTTTAAAACCATAATCTACTTTTGCAGGAGAATAGAATTACTGATAAAGTGTGAGTTTTTAAAGGCAAAAGAAAGTAACTTATTTTTTTAACTTTATAATTATTGTTCGCACTATTCCAGATGTCCCTATGACCACCTTTGCCCACTTCCCCTTCACGTCCTCTCCCCTTCCCCTGGCCACCACCACATTGTTGTCTGTTTATATGGGTTATACAGATCTAATCTAATAGAATTATGCCAATAGCAGAGGAAAAACATGTGTGTAGCCCACCCGTATGGCTCAGCAGTTGAGCGTCAACCCAGGACCCAAGAGATCACAGGTTTGATGGCTTGATTCCCTGTCAAGGCACATGCCCGGCTTGTAGGCTTGACCTCCAGTAGGGGGTGTGCAGGAGGCAGCCAATTAATGATGCTCCTGTCTCATTGATGTTTCTATCTCTCTATCCCTCTTCCTTCCTCTCTCTCTAAAAATCAATAAAAACATATAAGAAGAAAAAGAAAAACATTTGCCTATGTCTAACACAAATGTTTGAATGTGATATGCAGTTTCAGCAATAAATGCTGCTGAAATTACAAACCTCTGTAAGTGTGAACTCCATTTTTTCTCTCTTCCTTAATCTTACAATAGTAAAACCTTTTATTTGCCCTGACTTTTGCTTAGATCTCATTTCTTACCCCATTCTCCAAGTCCTCATGTTTTTGTTTATACCGCTTCTCCATACTATCATTGACCTGTTTTTAGATTATCCATATCAGCATGAAATGATGATGTACTATTCCACTTAAAAACGGTACCAAAGAATTAGAAAACGCCTCCCCCTGACTCAATATCACCACCACTGGCCCCCAAAACTACAGCTACATTTGCTACTCAATCCATTACTGACTGACTTCTACCTCTACCATAGTCAAGAACAAAATACTTGCCCAAATAAATGAACATCTGTCTATCTTTACCTCACTCAGTCTTCCAAAAACTATGACAAAATGGCAAACTAAATTTTGTTCTCTAAAAAACTGTATGGGTTTGGGTTCAGAGAGAATTTTTCCATGCTAAGATGTTTCATATTCTAGAATGTACACTATCAATGTAAAAGGTTTTGGATCTGAGCACATGGAAGACTATTTGCAAAAAGTGTGTTGGGATGGAAAAGCATGCAGGTGAAGAAGTTTTGTTTGTTTTGACAGCAGCAGATGCACCTCAGTTTTTGACATGTTGGTGTCCTATTTGGTTTCTAGTTGACAGACACTCTTCTTTTGTAGTTGATCATTCAGATTAATAATAATAATTAACAATTATTTAGCACTTATTATATGCTAGGTATTGGTTTAAGCTCATTATCATCCCATGAACATCCATCATGTGATTTAACATTTATTTTGTAAGGTTATTTGGGTTGACAATTTCTCCAAAGTCATTGAGGTCAGAGTCTCAATTTTTAGATTCCAAAATTATAAGGCTTTACAAGTATTAGCACAATGTATAAATATATTTATTATACTTTTTGTTGGATCTAGCATGGTCCAATTCTTTTTTTAAAATATATTTTATTGATTTTTTACAGAGAGGAAGGGAGAGGGATAGAGAGCTAGAAACATCGAGAGAGAAACATTGATCAGCTGCCTCCTGCACACCTCCTACTGGGGTTGTGCTCACAACCAAGGCACATGCCCTTGACCAGAATTGAACCCGGGACCCCTCAGTCCGCAGGCTGGCGCTCTATCCACTGAGCCAAACCAGTCAGGGCTGGTCCAATTCTTTAATTGACCACACTGTTATATCTTCAAGGAAGCAAAAAAAACAGAAATTATATCCTTCTATATAAGTGAAGTCTTTGGATTACAACTCAAAAGAGAGCATTTCCTTAGACATCATACATGTTTTTTAAAGACATTTAATTCATTTCTAGTACATCATGTGATGCATGCTTTAACTATATAATTTAAATATTATTTCTAAAGCTTTTACTAAAAATTGTAACCATAGTGATTGATAGATACTAGTATTTCAGGCCCTGTCATAGATTAGCATTGCTTAAAAGAAATAATGGCTTGTGATCACTAAGAAAAGATGAATGAGGAATAATGTGTAAGCTATATTACAATAATTATTCACAAATTTAAGTGTTGCTTATAAATTACTAGAGGCCTGGTGCACAAAATTCATGCATGGGGGGGGGGTTTCCCTCAACCCAGCCTGTACCTTCTCCAATCTGGGACCCCACGGGGGATGTCCAACAGGGATAGGGCCTAAACCAACAGTCAGACATCCCTCTCACAATCCAGGACTGCTGGCTTCTAACTGCTTGCCTGCCTGCCTGATTGCCCCTAACCACTTCTGGCTGCCAGCCTGATTGCTCCCTAACCACTCCCCTGCAGGCCTGATTGATGCCTAACTGCTCCCTTGCTGGCCTAACTGCCCCAACTGCCCTCCCCTGCCGGCCTGATTGCTCCCAACTGCCCTCCCCTCCCATGACCCGCCTCCTCTGTTGGGACCTGCCTCCTCCACCCAAGGCAGCAGAGACGCCGGGACTGGCCTCCTCCACGCTGCGCAGAGCTGCGGGACACCCAGGCCTCACTGTGCGGAGTGGTCTCTGGGCCCCGCCTCCACTGTGCATGCAGCCATCTTGTGGCAGCCATCTTGTGGTCGCCCTCTTGTGATGACTTTACGCGAGGGCGTGATGCCACCTAGGCTTTTATTATATAGGATTGTCCTCACCAGTTTTCTATGCCCAGGATAATTAAAAATCCCTTAGAACAGAATGTTTTAAAAAATAACCTTAAGTAACCAAATAAACAAGACCAAAAATTGAGTTCTTTTCACTTCAAAGAACTCAAGTAATTGCCATGAAATATTAGCTTCACAGAATATTGTTAATTTATTTTTTTTAAACATTGTATCTCAATGTTTGTCAAGTACACTGAATTCTCAGGTAATTGGAAGGATCTATTCTTTTTAAAAACAGACTTGTTTTTAGAGTAATCTTAAGCTCAGAGCAAATTTGAGCAGTTTCCTTTTGTTTTTGCTAGGTTTGAAGACATATAGGGTATTAAATATCCATTCTATATTGTCCTCTTTCACATTATAAAATGTTCTCTTTAGCCCTGTAATATTCCTTGCTCTGAAGTTGATTCTTCTTATATTAGAATAATTGTTCTAATTATCTCATACTTAATTATATCTATTTTTATATATTATAACTTTGCCCATTTTTACTTAACCTTTTTATACTTTAATATTTAAAACATTAGTTTGATAGAAAAGATAACGCAATTTCTCTCTTATTGGATAATATTTGTTGTTGTTAATCCTCACATGTGATATTTTTTCCATTGAGAGAGAGAGAGAGAGAGAGAGAGAGACATTGATGTGAGAGAGAGACACATTGATGAGTTGCTTCCTGCATGTGTCCCAACCTGGGCTGGATCAAAACTACCACCCAGGTAAGTGCCCTTGACCTGGAACTGAACCTGAGACCCTTTGGTACCAGGGTGGATATTCTAACCACTTAGCACACTGGCCATGGCTGACTAAGATTTAAATAAACAGATGATATAGCAGAGAATTGTACACATAGAGCCAACATAATTTTATTAACTAACATCACCCCAATAAATATAATAAACCAGAGAGTTTCTTGGGAACTCTTCTATGATTACAAAGTATAACAAAACAAAAATGTGAGCTAATAAAAATGGTCAGATTTGTTCAAAAAGTAAACTGCATTAACTAGAATATTACTGGGAGATACTATGGGTGAAATGAGAAAAAATATTTTTTCTATTAGTTCACTTTTTCTTTTTTATACCTGTGCTTACAAAGTATGGTTGCATTTATTCATGTCCTTGTTAGATGTCTGTCTCCATACTAGAGTGTATACATCAAGAGGTAGAATATATATTTTGTATCAATTATTTAATATACAGTGTCTACCAAGTGCTTTGAATATAATTGGTCAACAAATAATTGTTTAATAAGTGAATGATCGGTGTTAATCCTGCACTTAGTAATCTGTTAGGTAATAATACATAAAATGGAAGTTTTAAGTATGTAAATATTGTGATATTCTAACATTTTAGCATATACTGGAAATATTAATTCATAAATGATGTACACTAGTTTGAGAGTTCTGGCAGGATAAGCAAATGATCAGAAATCATATATCTTTACTGGATGAGAATTTGAGACTGTAATATTTGGGTTCAAATTAAGTATGAGCAGTATCTAGTTTTAATATGTGTGTGTTCATAATTGTATAAAAGCTATTTGTTTGAAACATTAGACCTCACATAAATTTATTGCAACCTGGGGACCAAAATTTTATGATTTGCTTGAATTATTATTCTATAGTTAGTACTGATGGTCTAAATGAATCATTGAATCATAAAAATGTAGGGCTGGAAGCAATGTCAAAGTCACCTTTTCCAACAGTGCAGAAGCAATCGAAACAAATGGAGTCTATCAGATGGCTATCTGTCTTGTCATTAAAAATTTCCCTTAAGAGAAATTTACTGATCTCCCTGGGTACATGGCTCTAAGGTTTGATTGGCCTGATTACCTTGAAACTACGTCTGCTGTTTGACAAAGGAAAAATAAAAATGTTAAAAATAATTTAAAAGCATTTGGGAAACCTTGGCTTTCTTACTTTCTTTTTTTTTAATACCAGTGTAACATTGGAAATAAAAATGGGAGCAGAGCTCAAAATATTTTTAGGGCAGTGAAAATACTTTGTATGATATTATAATAATAGACATTTGTCATTATACATGTGTTCAAATTGATAGAATGTATAACACCAAATGTTAACCAAAGGTAAATTGTGGACTTTGGGTGATGTGTCAATGTAGATTAATAAATTGTAACAAAGGAAAATTTCGGTGAGTGATGCTGACCATGAAAGTGGCTATGTTGCCGAAACCGGTTTGGCTCAGTGGATAGAGCGTCGGCCTGAGGACTGAAAGGTCCCAGGTTCGATTCCGGTCAAGGGCATGTACCTGGGTTGCGGGCACATCCCCAGTGGGAGATGTGCAGGAGGCAGCTGATCAATGTTTCTCTCTCATTGATGTTTCTAACTCTCTCCCTTCCTCTCTGTAAAAAAATCAATAAAATATATATATTTTTAAAAAGTGGCTATGCATGTGTGGACGCAGGGCATATATAGGAAATCTCAGCACTTTCTTCTCAATTTTTCTATGAATCTAAATCTGCTCTGAAAATATAAGGTCTTCACAAAATTAAGAGACTCTTCTCTCAAGATTAAAGTCACTTCTCTCCTGTGCCGTCTATTCAGTTCCTTCCTCCATTGCCTATCACACTGTATCTCTCCAGTTCCCTACCAATGGCTCTTGTCCTTCTATGTTTAGAGTCAAGTTTTTGTAGTTAACAAAACAACTTATCCTTTACCTAAGAAAATATTTAAGAAGTATAGACCTATCTATACTTTTGAGTTAATTACATTTTTATTTATTAACTTATCCTAGAGATTGTACAGTTTATTCATTTTCCCATCTATATATATAAAGAACCAGGGGCCATCACATCTGAAACAACTGAACAGACAACCAAACAGGCTGAGTGGGGCAACCAGGCCAGCAGGGGGGTGCAGTTGGGGGCGACTAGGCTGGCAGGGGGGCCAGTGAGGGGTGACCAGGCTGGCGGGGGGACAGTTGGGGCCAACCAGGACAGCAGGGGGGGCAGTTAGGGTTGATCAGGTCGGCAGGCAAGTGAATACTTAGGAGCCAGCGGTCCTGGATTGTGAGAGGGATGTCTGACTGCAGGTTCAGGCCCGATCCTGAGGGGTCTCAGATTGGAGAGGGTGCAGGCTGGGCTGAGTTTCGTGCACTGGGCCTCTAGTTGGTCTATATGTCTGTTCTTGTGCCAGTACCAGGCAGTTTTGAGAACAGTCGCTTTGTAATACAGCTTGATATCTGGTATTGATATCCCTCCTACTTTGTTCTTCTTTCTCAGGATTGCTGCAGCTATTCAGGGTCTTTTTTTATTCCAGATGAATTTTTGGAGAGTTTGTTCTAGGTTTGTGAAATATGCCATTGATATTTTAATGGGGAGTGCATTGAATCTATAGATTGCTTTTGGTAGTATGGACATTTTAATGATGTTTGATTCTACCAATCCATGAACACGGATTTATGTCTTCCATCTATTTATGTCTTCCTCTATCTCTTTTTTTAGTGTCCTGTAATTTTCCAAGTACAGGTCTTTTACCTCCTTAGTTAAGTTTATTCCTAGGTATCTTCATTTTTTTGGTGCGATGGTAAATGGGATTTTTTAAAAATCTCTCTTTCTGTAAGTTCACTATTGGTGTATAAAAATGCCATAGATTTCTTAGCATTTATTTTGTATCCTGCTACATTGCTGAATTCATTTATTAAGTCTAATAATTTATGATGGAGTCTTTAGGGTTTTCTATGTACAGTATCATGTCATCTGCAAATAAAGATGGTTTTACATCTTCTTTTCCAATTTGGGTACCTTTTATTTCTTCTTCTTGTCTAATTGCTATGGCTTAGCACTTCCAGTACTATGCTGAACAGGAGTGGTGAAAGTGGGCATCCCTGTCTCTTTCCTGTTCTTAGGTGAAATGGTTTAAGTTTTTGCCCATTGAGTATGATGTTGGCTGTATGTTTGTCATATAAAGCTTTTATTATGTTGAAGTTTGATCCCTCTATTCCCATTGTGCTGAGGGTTTTTATCAAGAAAGGCTATTGGATTTTGTCAAATGCTTTTCTGCATTAATTGATATGACTGTGACTTTTATCTCTCAGTTTGTTTATGTGGTGTATTACGTTTATTGATTTGTGGATATTGTACCATCCTTGCATCCCTGGAATAAATTCTATTGGGTCATGGTGTATGATCTTTCTGAAGTAATGCTGGATCCAATTTGCTAGAATTTTGTTGAGGATTTTGGCATCTATGTTCATGAGGGATATTGGCATTTTCCCTACTTTTTCACATCCATCTAATTTTTAATCCTTTCCTATTTTGATCACTAATTATTCATCAATCAATCATTTCTGATTTCCTATTATGTACCAAAAACCATTGATGGTTAGGATGGGAGTTTAAAAAAAATCCTTTATTTATAGAGCATATTAAAAATTTTTTTTTAGAGATCATTGCTAATAGTTCAATTATCAAATCAACTAGCCTTTACTTATTGTACATATGACTTAATCTTTCTGGAATGTGTAACCTAGTTAACTTTTCCTCATAATTTTCCCTACCTTAGATTTCATAAATGTAAATCTTTCAGGGAATACAAAAAATATACTAGCCCTCCTTAGGATTAAGACAAAAGCAAAATAGCAAATAGCAAACTATTTGAGTTAATTTCTTTATTTACACTGCTCTTGATGTCTAGATTTTGGCAAAATAACATCAGATTTCTGCCTCTTGACACAACTCTGATGCTCAGACAAGTATGGCATTTGAATCTCAAATCTCCTGTATATTTCTATAATAGTCCTAACCTAGCTATTGCCATTCTTTCATTTTATCAATCTTCATTATAGTACACTGCCACAGAATTACCTTTCTTTCATACATCTATAATTATCTCATATATTTTCCAAGTACCAAGAATTGATGACAAAATATATCATATTTCCCTTTCTGACTAAAAAATTATATTTTCACATTCTTTTACCCTCAACACACAGAAAGCATGTTTACACACACACACACACACACACACACACACACACACTACATACATGAACAAAAGCTCAATGAAGACAAGGATATAGACTTGCTATCCCCAGAAAATAGCACTGTGGTTGGCATATATTAAATCATGAATACATATATTTTGAATTCATGAATATATGTGAAATTATTGTGTATATTCTCTCAGATGTTTTCATTAAAGTTGATATTTCAGAAGAATGCTATCTGCATAATCCTTAGATTACGATTGTGTTCTGTTGATGCTACTCATTTATAGGTTCATTTTAGAAACAGAGTTCTAGATTAAATGATTCCTTTGTGAAGAGAAAATTGGGCTCAAGACCGGTCAGCATTTCCAATGTTTTATTCTATGGCATTGATGAGTTTTGCTTCCACCTGAGATGCATACCCCCTCTTTTCTGTCAAATTATTAGTTGCTAGTCCTTTGGTATTTTAAGTTCCAGCTCACATGTTCTCACTCATTCAACCTCCTTAGATCACTCCTATGGAATTTAGTTTTTGCCTGTGCTGTAGGAAAATGAGTATCTGGTTGGATTTATGAAGACATGTTTTCCCCCCAGCTGTATCACTTATTAGACTTATTAATTAAAAAAAAAACATAGTTTTTTTAGTGTTATGTTCTTCATCTGCAAAAATCATAATATGTCCTTTTCTAGGTAGCCTTGAGTTCAGGTGTTGTTTTTTGACTGTCTGTGTTTAGGGAGTGGGCAGGAGAGGAAGGTGTGCCATGTGATGTCCAGACTATTGTCAGAAAATCTTCAAAATCTCTTTTCTCCAAAAGCTGAGAAAAATAGTATTGATAATGACTTGCCCAAACTACTTAAAAGTACTATAGCTACGGCATTGAATGAAAGTACAGTTTGCATCTACACTGATCCTCAGAAGTTTACCCATTTTTATTGGTAAAGATACATCAGTGGAAAAATCTCAGCACTGTCCTAACAATTGAAATTATATCAAACATGCATTTAAGCTAAGTTTTTTCCATTACCGAACTGTACCTTGACATTTCAACATTAAAAGCATCAAGGTTAGCTGTAAGAAAAATGCTCTCATTACAGTTATGCTGTAGAAGACATAAGACGGGAGATCTTCCCATGACCTCATGTAATGTTCCACTCATATATAACAACAGAATAAATTTCTTTCAAGCCTACATTTGAAAAAGTCTGTGGATTCAGCAACTTTTTTTTTAAGTACTTTGTGCACATTGATTTGAAGGTGCTTCTAAAAGAGGAAAACATCATTGAGCGCTTTCCTGTGCATTCAATATATCGCTCTATTGTCCAGTTACATGTTTGGGCTTGTGTGTGTATGTGTGTGTTTTCGTGTTATAAAACTAGAGTTCATGGTCACTGACATAACTTAATGTTCTACATCAGAAATGAGACTCAAGAGAGTAAACAGTATGTGACACACAGATATATGAATATTATCAGTGAATGATGATGTTATTTTATAGTTGGATTTACTATTCAAAATAATTTTAGTTGTAACATAATTTAGCTCGTATCTTATTTTGAAAAAAAAAATAAGTGGGATGCTTTATGGATACTCTTTTGCCTAGATTTCCAAAAACAAACCAAAAAGAAAGCAAAAAAGTATAAATAATGGAAACAGACAAGGAGTAAAATTGTGAAAGCAGGTAATATATCTTTTTAATGTTAATTTTGGGATTTATTTATTTCTGTAAACCCTTATCTTATCCCCAAAGACTGAGATTTATTTCTTTAAATTTCCAAGGTATTGTTATTAAACAGGTTAAAACCTGGGGATTGACAAAGCAATTGTAAGCCTAAGCCTTTTATGTTCTAAAATTTTAACTGCAATAAAATCAGAGCAACACAAATATAATGTTGTTCACCTATATCTATTTAATTCCCGAGTGACTCTTTGAAACAATAACTTCAGGAAGCCAATTGTGGTACTGTGTGTGTGTGTGTATGTGTGTATGTATCTATGTATCCCTCTATGTGGATATAAGGCCCTGCATAGTCATACTTTGATTCTCTTAGTTTATACCCCATATTCACCTATGGTTCCTCAAAACACACTTCACTGAGGCAGCTTGGTCTTGAAAGGTTACAGCCACACTGTGGCAATGTAGACAAAACATTTTTGTGTTTCAGCAGAGTTGGAGTGTTCTGAATAAATTATGCTAAAACATGAGACCCTGGGCTAAGAGAAAGTACTAGAAGGTTAGTATTCACCTAAATAGATCATGAGGGAACTCCAGAGAGTTACCTAACTCCTGAGATGTGTGCATATTTCAAAGGAAAATGGTGCTCAGGACTTTGGAGACATTGCTAGGTAGTAAAATCCAGAAACATGTGGCTATATCTGGCTCTTATAGAAAAGCATTCATCTTCCATATGGTTAGAGTGAGAGCCCAGGAGCTTATGTCCAAGGAGCAGAGGGATTTGTGCCTTCTTTTTGCAGAGAAGAGGGAGGCTGATCCTTCCTTCTCCTCTATATAAGCCGAGAAAATCCATATTTCTTCATGGATTTTATTAATGGAGTATTAGCTATACTGGTACTAGACTATTTTTTTAAATCTGGTTTTTATTGTATCATTTCAGGGTAAAAACTGGGGCAAAGGCAAGCAGTATAGTTATTATCATTTAAGTGAGAATAACTAATCTGAGCCTGATCCAGAATATCCATGAATGTATTCTGAGTAAATTTAATCAAAATATTAAGTACACCATACTTTTAATTGTGCCTGGAAAAGCATCTGGAACCTAGACCATGAACACTTTTCCATTGCTCAAGGATTCTCATTCCCTTCCCCTATAAATGGATCTTTGTTTCAGAGAATAAAGATCGGGACCTGTGCTTAGTACAAGTGGTACAGGAATGATTAGGAATGTGGTTTCTATAAGTAAGTAAACATGTACTAATGCAAAATAATCATGCCAACAAATAAGTCAAAATTTTTTTAAAGTAGCTTGTAGGAAATATTTAGGAGGAAGAATGGACACAAGCAGAGGTGAAGATTCAATTAGACCTAATCTTGGTGGGGATGGGAAAGCCTCATAGAGGATGTTATTACACTTAGCAAACATTTAGTGGCAATTGGTTCCAAATCATAAACTATTTTTTGGTACTATATGTGCAAAGACAAATTTAAAATGTTTGTTCTCAGGAGATTAATTGTTCAGTGTGTGAGTCAAAAAGTCATCTTTAAATAAGTGCCCTGATAAGAGTATACACAAGGCTGCCTATGTGGGTGGACAGATAAAATTGATGTATCAGAAGCAGAATTGTTGATGCTCAGTGTCAGCTAAGATAAAAGGCACAGAGGACAGAGGAGTTTAAGGTGAGCATCTCTTCTGGTTTAGATGATTTGGTGATTTAAAAAATATCTAGTGCCATTTAAATAATATCTAGAAGTAATTGGATCTAGGTTTAGAGCTCAGAAGAGAAGCCAGGGCTGGTGATAGGGATTTTTTTTCAGCAGCACCCAAAGTATCACATTTTCCCCTGCCTCTTTTCTCTCATGCTCCTGGAAAATATCAAAGATAGCAACAGTTCCTACTGCTCAGGAATACAGACTGAAAATCCTTCTTTGTCTTAGCTTTCCAGACATCACTATACAATTATTAAATTAGACATATGAGATGAAACAAATTTTTTTTCTTTTGAAGCTAAAAAATAATTTTAATAACTATAGAGCAAATATAAATAGTGGAAATATCAGAGAGGATAATGCAAAATTTAAAGCATATAAAATTAAATAATAGTGGAGTAAAAATGTACATAGACAAAAAATAAGTGAAGCAGGTTAAAATAGACTAGAGTCACTATAATATGACTCATTATATGCTGTAGTTAAAATCATGCAATCCCAATATTATGAGAATTATAATTGGAGACAGGTGTCAGTCCTATTTTGTAACTACAGACTTTTAATAAGATTACATTCTACCCAAAAGAAAAGCCAGATCTGCCTTGCATACAGGAAAAGTTAAAAAGCTAGCTTTGCCAGCAAAGGAGAATGTTTTACTGAACACTGTGTAAATAATATTCTATTAGTTAGAATTCTTCATAGAAACAGAACCAGTAACACCTGAATGTATATATATATATATATATATATATATATATATATATATATATATCTGTGTGTGCGCCTGTGCCTGTCTATGTCTATGTCTGTGTCTGTTTCTATGTCTGTGTCTGTGTCTGTGCCTGTGTCTATATCTATGTCTGTGTCTGTCTGTGTCTATGTCTTTGTCTGTTTCTATGTCTGTGTCTGTGTCTGTTTCTATGTCTGTGTCTGTGTCTGTGTCTGTGCCTGTTTCTATATCTATGTCTGTGTCTGTGTCTGTGTCTATGTCTATGTCTGTGCCTGTGTCTGTGCCTGTGTCTGTGTCTGTGTCTAAATCTATGTCTGTGTCTGTGCCTGTGTCTGTGTCTGTGTCTAAATCTATGTCTGTGTCTGTTTCTATGTCTATGTCTTTGTCTGTGCCTGTGTCTATATCTATGTCTGTGTCTGAGTCTGTGTCTGTGTCTGTGCCTGTGTCTATATCTATGTCTGTGTCTGTTTCTATGTCTATGTCTATGTCTATGTCTATGTCTGTGTCTATGTCTGTGTCTGTTTCTATGTCTATGTCTGTGTCTGTGTCTGTGCCTGTGTCTGTGTCTGTGTCTAAATCTATGTCTGTGTCTGTTTCTATGTCTATGTCTGTGTCTGTGCCTGTGTCTGTGTCTGTGTCTAAATCTATGTCTGTGTCTGTTTCTATGTCTATGTCTTTGTCTGTGCCTGTGTCTATGTCTGTGTCTGTGTCTGTGCCTATTTCTATGTCTATGTCTGTGTCTGTGTCTGTGTCTGTGCCTGTGTCTAAATCTATGTCTGTGTCTGTTTCTATGTCTATGTCTGTGTCTGTGTCTATGTCTGTGTCTGTGTCTGTGTCTGTGCCTGTGTCTATATCTATGTCTGTGTCTGTTTCTATGTCTATGTCTATGTCTATGTCTGTGTCTGTGTCTATGTCTGTGTCTGTGTCTGTGTCTGTGTCTGTGTCTGTGCCTGTGTCTATATCTATGTCTGTGTCTGTTTCTATGTCTGTGTCTATGTCTATGTCTGTGTCTGTGTCTATTTCTATGTCTGTGTCTGTGCCTATGTCTGTGTCTATATCTATGTCTGTCTGTTTCTATGTCTATGTCTGTGTCTGTGCCTGTGTCTGTGTCTGTGTCTGTGTCTGTGTCTGTGTATATGCTTCTATCTATATCTTTTATATTTATCTACATCTATATATTTATTTCAAGGATTTGGCTCATTTGATTGTGGAAATTGGCAAGTCAGAAATTTGTAGGATAGGTCAGCAGGCTGGAAAATTTCAGTCAAAAGATGAAGATGCACAGTTGAGAAAAAAAATAGTTTCTTCCTTGAAGAAACCACACCTTTTTTGCTCTTAAAGCCTTTCAACTGTGTGGATGTTAACCACATCTACAAAATATCTGCACAGTAATACCTAAATTGGTATATATTTGGTTAGGTAACAGGTATCAGAACCTGGTCAATTTGACTCATGAAACTAGAAACTAATAAAATATTCATTTTGCTCATAATATAAAGTGTCAGTTGTTTTAATGTGTCCCATTTTGTTACCTTGTAGACATGATATGGTACTGAAACAGGTCACTGATGTTCAAGAATGTTTCTGATGGGTTGCTGATGCCATTCTTTTTTGCACACTTTAGCTTAAAACAAGGGCCCAGAAGATTTGAGTGTGTCACCTACTTAACTGGGTCCTCAGGGTAAACTAAAACCTGGTGGGAATTGTCATTATGTGGTATACATGCATGGCCCAGGGAAGTCCAAAGCGCTCCCAGAGAAAGGATAATCAATATACTCCTTCCCTGTTGAACCCTAGCTTCAGGGCAGCTGGAAAATGTCAGAGGAAAAAGTGGTTTGCTTCCCCAAAGCCCTCAAGCAGTTGCTGTGGAGAGGAAATGTAAGAGCTGAAATGATGCCACGGATAGACTCAGAGCTCAAAGGTTTGAAAATATTTGGCTTTTTCTAAAGCTTTACAGATCTAATAGATGTTGTTGTTTTTGTAATTTTTATTGTTGATAGTATTACATGTCTCCTTTCCCCCCCTTTGACCCCTTCTAGCCTGCCCTCCGCTCCAGGCCTTCACCACCCTATTGCCAGTGTCCATGGGTTATGAATATATTCATGTAAGTTCATTGGTTGATCTCTTCCCACCCACCACTCTCCCCTGCCTTCCCTCTGATATTATATGGTCATTTCTTTAAACATAAATGCCAATTTATTTCTCATGTTGAAAAAACTCTGCTGAAATTGAACACGTCAGTACTAAGTGTTTCTATAAAGCTATGGAATTTATCTGTACTAATGATTTTTAAATGTTTTATCAGAAGGAAGAATATGGTCCTAGCTGGTTTGGCTCAGTGGATAGAGCGTTGGCCTGTGGACCAAAGGGTCCTGGTTTCGATTCTGGTCAAGGGCACGTAGCTTGGTTGCAGGGTCCTCTCCAGCTTGGGACCTTGCTGGGGCTCCTGCAGGAGGCAACCAATAGATTTGTTTCTCTCACATCGATGTTTTTCTCTATCTTCTCCTCTCTCTTCCACTCTCTCTAAAAATCAATGTAAAAAATAACCTAGGGTAAGGATTAATAAAAAAAGAAAAAAAAAGAAGGAAGAATATGAGGAAGAAGTGTAGCAGAAAGAAAGAGAAATAGAATGGAGAAATAAATGCATAAGAAAAAGCTATAAAAGCTATATATTTCAAGTTAGTTTATTTTTTTCAATTCTATAACTTTGAAAACTATAATCAAAAAGCATATTGTATGTGCTATAGCACACGTTTAAGTTATTAAGAATGGGGAAAGTTTTTAAATTAATTAACTAAATTTTATTGATTTTCAAAGAGAGGAAAGGAGAGGGATAGAGAGATAGAAACATTGATGAGACTGAAACATCATTGAATGGCAGCCTCCTGCATGCCCCCTACTGAGGACTGAACCCACAACCTGGGCATGTGCCTTGACTTGGAATCAAACCAGTGACCCCTTGGTTCAAGGGTCAATGCTCAACCACTGAGCCACACTGGCTAAGCTGAACAGGGTAAAATTTACCTGAAAGTATAATTTTCCTTATAAATACATATAAGCAAGCCACTTAGGATCACATGATTTATAGTAAGTTTATAAAAAATATATTTTGAGCAATTATAATTTCCCACTAAATTACAAAACCACCAATGGCTTACAACTCATGAATCTTTGATTGAATGTACTACATGTTCCAATTATATAATTAACCCTTTAAATAAATATTGATTGTAATACACTGGGTGGCCAGATTATTATGACCACCAGACATTTGTAGGCAAATTAGCTATAATTCCGCGCTGAAGTTGCTAGAGGGCCAGACCATTATAAATAGGGAAGCAGGTTGTTTACCATGACAGAAGTGATTTTTTTCTGAAGATATGGCTAAACAATGCGATTTAACAGCCTTTGAACGTTATATATATATATATATATATATATAGAGAGAGAGAGAGAGAGAGAGAGAGAGAGAGGCCAGATTATTATGACCATCTGACATTTGTAGGCAAATTAGCCGTACATTGCAGCATATAGGATATGGAAGCTGAAGGCCTGTTTGAACATCTTTGCTGTCTGCAGTTACCAAGATAAAATGTTTTCAATTCGCACAGGAATACAAGGATTGGACAGTTGAGCATTGGGAAAAAAAAGTCATGTGGTTTGATGAATCACATTTCCAGTTGCATCATGCAGATGGCAGGGGGAGAATTTGGCGGAAACAGCATGAAAGCATGCACCCCACATGCATGAGTACAACCCTTCAAGCTGGTGGGGGAAGTGTTATGATTTGGGGCATGTTTTCCTGGCATGATTTGGGCCCTTTAATTCGTGTGGAAGAATGTCTGAATAGCACAACATACCTAAGTATCATTGCTGATCAGGTTCATCCTATCATGTTGATGGCAAATCCCAATGGAGATGGCTTCTTCCAACAAGACAATGTGCCATGCCACGGTGCTTGTGTTGTGCAGGAGTGGTTTCAAGAACATGAGGGAGAATTTACCTTGCTTAGGTGGCCCCACAATCACCAGATCTCAATCCAATTGAACATTTGAAGGGACGAAGTTAAAAGAGTCATCAGGCAGCTGGATCCACAACCATCACATCTCACAGAACTGGACAGTGCTATTCATCAGGCATGGTGTCAGATTCCTCACATCACCTTTCAACATCTCATGGAGTCAATGCCAAGAAGAATCGCTGCAGTATTGAAGACAAAAAGTATCCCAACAAAGTACTGATGGGGTGGTCATAATAATCTGGCCACTCAAAATATATATATATATATATATCCCAAGTTCAAAGGCTGTTAAATTGCGTTGTTTACCCATATCTTCAGAAAAAAATCACTTCCGTCGTGGTAAACAACCTGCCTCCCTTTATAATGGTCTGGCCCTCTAGCAACTTCAGTGCAAAATTATAGCTAATTTGCCTACAAACGTCAGGTGGTCATAATAATCTGGCCACTCAGTGTATATCCTAATATATATATATATATATATATATATATATATATATATATATATATGATTTTCTGTGTTTAGCTCTTAAAATCAGAAAATGTTGGCCATAACACATTGACTTCCTGTTGTTAATAAAGTTGTCTTAAGCTTTGCTATATGGTTTATCCACCCCAAGGTTCACTTTATAGAAATCATTTTTATTGTTCCACTCTAAGTCACTATCTGTCTTTACCTTCCGCCAGGGCTGACCTATGGAAAACCCCATCAGTTTATCCCTTCTAACCCATGGAAAATCTGTCTCTGAATTATATGTTTCCTACTCAAATTAAAGCAGCCACCACACACTAAGCCTTGTGCTGCAGATTGTGCCACCAAAACTAAAAGATCATAAAATAGATATCCCTCACCTTTCTCTAGCTGGTCCTTTGGAGGCTATGAATTTTGAGAGCAGCATCTATAAACCATTCTTGTAGCATCTAATGCTGGACATTGCAACAATTTTTGTGGAATAAGAAGCAGGTATCTTTTATTAGAAAGCATAATATCATTATTTCAATGCAATTTTACAAAGGCACAGGATTTATATAGCTTCATCCTTTTATAAAGTTCAATGGAATGCTATTAGCCACAAAACATTGGGACTGGGATTTTTATTTCATTATAATGGGACTGAATAGCATGTAGGAAACCCCAAGGGTCCTATTTAATTTTGCAATGCTTGTTGCACCTTGTAGGTGGTTTCCAGGAATGTAGAAAATTAAGGAAGATTATAGCACATAGCAGAGTGGTAAACATATTAATATTCCTTTTTTCTCAAAGTTTTATAAAACTTTACTAAGAACCTTTACTAAGAACCTTTTGAAATGATTGCCATAGATTTGAAACAAATTAAAATCAAATTTTACCTAAGTTCTGTTATATTAAAAACATAAAAAATAAAGGTGGTAGATAAGTATCATAGAATGAATATTATGGAAAGAGGACCTAAGTAGACATTTCTCCCCCACTGACCTCTTCTAGCCTGCCCTCTACCCCAGGAGGACATATAGATGGCCAACAGACATATGAAAATATGTTCAACACCACTAATCATCAGGAAGACACAAATTAAAACCACATGAGCTATTACCTTATAACTGCCAGAATGGCTATCATCAATAAATCAGCCAATGACCAATGCTGTAGCGGATGTGGAAAAAGGAAAACCTCAAATACTGTTAGTGGGATTGTACATTAGTGCAGCTGCTATGGAAAACAGTATGAGGATTCCTCAAAAAATTAAATATAGAGCAGACATATGATCCAGCAATTGCATTTCTGGGTATAGATTCAAAGAAAACAAAACCATTAATTTTAAAACATATATGCACCACTGTGCTTACTGCAGTGTTGTTAGTAATATCTAAGATGTGTGTGCAACCTAGATGTCCATCAATAGATGAATGGATAAAGAAGATGTATGTATATGAATAAACAAAACAGAAACAGACCCATAGTTATAGAAAACAAGCTAATAGTTGCCAAAAGGCAGGGGTAGGAGGATTAAAATTAAAAAATAAAATTGACTGTTCTCAGCCAGGCCAGAATGAGGAGTGGCTCAGCTGATTGAGCGTCAACCTGTGTACTGAAAGGTTGCCAGGTCAATTCCAGGTCAGAGTACATACCTGGGTTAAGGGTTCCATCCCCTGTTGGAGCACATACAGAAGGCAACCAATCAATGTTTCTTTCTATCCCTCTCCATCTCCCTTTCTCCCTTCCTCTCTCTAAGCATGCTCTTGGGTAAGGATTTAAAAAATAATAACTGCAACACACACACACACACACACACACACACACACACACGTCAAAGACAGAATATGTGATAAAAATTCATAGGAAGGAAAAAGACCCATAGGCTAAAATGTGATGGAAACCAGATCTGAGAAGAATGTCGAGTAATGGGCAGAAGTTATAGAAAAAGTGTAAAGGAAAGATGCCAAGATGTGGCTACAGAATGAAAAATACACACTAACTGATTCCTTGACTCCCCTCTTCCTCACTCCCTCTCAAAACAAAAAGCATGTGGACCAGATTCCACAGGTGTGCAATGCCTGCCTGACGGGGTTACTGTTTTAAAAAATATGCTTTATCTTTTATAGCAGTTAAAGGTTCACAGAAAAATGGAGGGGAAGGTACAGAGATTTCCCATAAAGCCTGAGCCCCCACACATGTACTGTCTCCCTTACTATCAACATCATAAACATCCTGCACCAGAGTGGTCCATTTTTTTAAAGAGGTAAACCTTCATTGACAGATATCACCCAAAATACATAATTTCTATTAGGGTTCACTCTTGGTGTTGTACATTCTATGGGTTTATACAAATGCATACTGACATAAAAAAGAATATTAGATTGAGCCTTTAAAATATTATAAGGTCCCTTGTTTAAATAATAATGAATTAAAATTTAGATGTCAAGTTTTTCAAGACCTCAGGTAAAAGCTGAGAACATCTAAATAAAACTTTAAGAAACATTCCCAATAGATATTGTGAAGCATAAATATAAAACATACCACCATTCCTTTGTGAATAATTGCTTTTGATCAATATATATTTTGGGGCATGGAGATGTGCAGAATTTGTATAAAATTATGGGATTAAAAGCTTTTGCTACTGGAAGAAAACCGTCTCTGCCTCTGCCAAGAGAAGCTAGGAATCCCAGACACATCTAAGTTTACATCCTATAAGAGGTGGAAACCTCTTTTCTTAGTACTATTGTCTGTAGGAACACTGTCTGATAGAAATCTAATGTGAACCACAAATGAAAGACACAAGTGTAATTTTAAATTTTCTAGTGGCAATTTTAAGAAATGTAAAAATTAAAAAGATGGAATTAAATTTAATAATATATTTATACTTAGACCAAAATATCCAATAAAATCAACATAAAATATTAATATTTTATACATTTTCTCATACTACCTGATCAAAATCTGTTGTGTATTTATACTTAAAGCACAACTCAATTTGGACTAACCACATATTTATAATAATGCCTAATAGTTTCATGAAGCTATTGGCTACTGTATGGAAAAGCCAACCTCTACATGTTTTTCTTAGCTGCCTCTTTATCAGGCCACTTACATGATGCATGCCTTAACAAATCAAGCAAGTCCCAAGCTTACATGTACATACATACATGAAAGTTCATGCATATTCCTGCTTCTCCATCACCTTTCAACATCTTGATAAATACTCCTGCCTTGCCAGATCCATTCTATACTTCCTTTTTCTCTGGTTTGACTCTTCCAATATTTGACACCAATGGGTATGAGCAGAAGGAAATAGAGGAGGGTCAGTGTGTGTACCTCCTTCCTCCCACCTCCATCCTTTTGGAAGGTTGCAGTTTTGACAGTGGCTGAAATTGTCTACCTCAAACAATAGTTCCTTAATCATACCCATCTCCCAGTTAGCACTCTTGGCAGGTTTAGTAGCACGACCATCTTTCCTTATCTTTCAGGAGAACAGAATGGATTGCAGCGCTACTAGTCCACAGGTGCTTTACCATCATCTTGTTGGATCCCTTTGCTTTTCCCCACATTCCTGTAAATAGTTTCATCATTCCCTTCTCTACATCTAATCCTTTTAATGTACCATCCATCTGTTTCTTATTGTGACCCTAATTAAGATAATGGTACAATAATTTACCTAATATTACTCATGCCATAAACCAAGCATTATTTTTTACTTGTCTCTGTCAAATTAGCATGTTATTTGGCCATTAATTGCTTTCTCTTATTACTTGCCATATTTTCATATCGGACTCAGTACTTTCCAGTATAATTTGTCAAAATTTCCTTTTGCATAACTGAAACAGGATTGTCCCTCAAGATACTACCTTTCTTACATTTGCTACTTTTTCTCATGCTCACATAATAGGACAAGAAGGAAAAGTACACATTCTTATTTGCAAATTACCATTTTAAATCATTATTCTTTGATTTATACTTGAAGCTTTCATTCAACAGATCTTTATCGAGGACTAACTATATGTCAAGAACATTTTAAGAATGAGGAAAAAATCAATGACCAATTATGTAAAATTCTATACTTGTTTGAATCTTATATCTCCTCGGGGAGGCAAATAGTTTACCAAGATAAATAAGTATAATATATACTAGTATTATGTTAAAAAGTGATATTCCAATTTACACATCATTTCCCTTTAGCAATCAAGCACAAACTTCCTCTTTTGAGACTTATGCCACCTGAATAGTCATTTAAGAATTTCTGAGTGATGGGTTTGCTCTATTACTTTCCATGAAACCTTTGGCCCCAGATTCACAGCCCTTATTTTTCTATTACAACCATTATTATAAGTATTGTCTTTATTCTCAGTTTATATTTTTATTCAAACCCCATAATACTCATAATCCTCCTTGTTCACTCTTTTTTATTTTTTAAATTAATTTATTTTTTATTTTTTAAAATTTCTTTATTGATTAAGGTATTACATATGTATCTTTATCCTCCCATTACCCTTCCAACCCCCCCACTCATGCCCTCACTCCCCTGTTGGTGGGGGTAAGGAGAAAAGATCAACCAAAGGACTTGTATACATACATATAAGCCTAACCAGTGGACACAGACAACAGGGGGGTATTCACTCTTTTTTAAAAATATTTTTTATTGATTTCAGAGAGGAAGGGAGAGGAAGAGAGAGATAGAAACATCAATGATGAGAGAGAATCATTGATTGACTGCCTCCTTCATGCCTCCTACTGGGAATCGAACACGCAACCTGGGCATGTGGCCTGACCAGGAATCAAACAGAGACTTCCTGGTTCATAGGTCGACGCTCAACCACTTAACCCAGTACACTTGCCAGGCTCCTCCTTGATCACTCTTGATGATGACTTTCTACCCCAATGGAGCTGCAACTAATATGCATCCACTGCCTTATCTCTGCCTACATATCTACATGCCTCATGCCCCATGTTTACTTTCTTGTCTTCTGTCTCTAAGGAATAGATGGTTCTCTTGGATGTGTCATCATTGTTCCTCCTAGGTGCCACTAGCCCATTCTGCACCTTCTCCTTCAAGCCTTTCCTTTCCTTTCATTATCCCTTCTCTCTCCTCCACCTGTACGTTATGCTCAGCATATAACAGAGCAAACATTTGTGCCATTAAAACATAAACAGAGCATAAACAAATAAATAAATCAAACAATGACAGGAAACAGCTAACTTCTTATAGCTCCTCTTTCTTCCATTTGATATTTCTGGAATGCACCAGGAACATGAGAAAAGTGGGGTTACTTTGAGGAGCCAATCCAAAGCGGCAGAAAAAACTCTTCTTTTTATGATTGTCCACATACAAGTGTACAGAGCCATGTGAGTTAGTAACAAATTCCAGGTCTATTACTCACTAGTTTATAGCATTGAGAAGAGTTGCCTAATTTCTCTAAACTTTCTTCTGGTCTTCTTACTTTAAAATGAGAAGAAAAGAGATAAATAATTATGTTGATTATTAACTATATTAATATGTATAGAACAACATCACATGAACAATCAATAAATGTAACCTATCATCATTATCATTATTGCAATTCATATACTTATCTCACATGGACACTATCTATTCAATCTCAAGTGTAATATTTTTATTTTAGAAAACCCAGACTAGGTATATTTTCTAAAATTAAATGTCATATCCTGTGTCCAAAATTGCCTAATGACAGGCTAGTGATTATGTGTTTAGATTTGATAATCAGTGGTATTCAATCCCTGTGATTTAAGATGACATTAAGACAGCTTTGATGTCCCTGGTAAGATTTATCAGTTAAAGAGAATACTTCAGAGCATCTAGAACAACATAGTTATTTACAGTGACTGATAGATAAAATGGGTCCACAGTAATTACCCAGAGGCACTAGTTAATTTAAAACATACCACTGTAGTAGGCATGACCTTGGAAGGATATGAACAGTTTCCTTAAGGTGTTTAATCAACAGAAATAGGGGCTTAACATTGTTTCTTGGAAAATGTCAATTCCTTCCACCATTCCTCTCTGATAAATTTCACATATAGTATCACCAGAGGAAGTGAGAAGCCCATGATAATATCGCTGCTATGATCAATTAATCATATCACTGTGTATGTAAAGAATTGAATATACTTTGAGGACTCAGTGGAAATTGTGGAGGTTTGTGATTTACATAAGGATTTTAAAAACCCTCTATGTGATGATTGAGATTAACCAGATCAGAACTGGGGAACACAGGAAGCAGACAGAAATATGGAAAAGTACCTTTATGATGAACAAGTTAGCATGAGGAAGTAGAAACAGGTGGATAAATCTTAAGAAAAAAAAAAAGGCATTTCTCCTGGTGAAGAATGGTGTAGTAAAGACCATTTCCTTTCTAAAGGCATGAATGATAATGTGTAGGTCTGTACTGGAGTTAACCTTTGGAGATGAGAAAAAGTATCAGAATCCTACTCAAGACACTTCAATGAGACAACAGGAAGCATCAGACTTTACTAAATATTAGAGGCCCGGTGCACGAAATTCATGCACTTGGGGCGGGGGGGTGTTCCTCAGCCCAGCCTGCACCCTCTCCAATCTGGGACCCCTCGGGGGATGTCCGACTGCCTGTGGGATCGGGCCTAAACCAGCAGTCGGACAACCCTCTCACAATCCAGGACTGCTGGCTCCTAACCACTCGCCTGCCTGCCTGCCTGATTGCCCCTAACCGCTTCTGCCTGCCAGCCTGATCGTCCCCTTACAACTCCCCTGCTGGCCTGATTGACACCTAACTGCTCCCCTGCTGGCCCAATCACCCCCAACTGCCCTACCCTGCAGGTCTGGTCCCCCCAACTGCCCTCTCCTGCCAGCCATCTTGTGACAACGTGGAGGTGGTCATCTTGTGACAATATGGGGGTATCCATCTTGTGATGACATGGGGGCAACCATCTTGTGATGATGTGGGGGTGGCCATCTTGTGATGTAAGGGTATTGGGGTCAATTTGCATATTACCTCTTTATTATATAGGGTGTTACATTTGTATACACTATAAAATGATGTGGAGAACAGAGATGGGGCTGTGACTTTTCCCTATCACTCTGTCATAGGGACAAATAGGATAGTAGGGTCATTATATCAAGAACAACAATTTTAGCAGAGACTCCTATGTTGTTAAGGAGATAAGTCATCTGGGGCCACGGGGAGATCTAGGATTGTTAGAGAGCATGTGTCATGGCAAGAAACATCTGATAAGGTGTACCATTAAAAAAAGGCTATAAGTTGATTGCACATTTATTTTATCAAAGAGCCTTTATGTAGACATTGTGGTGCCATGCCTTTGGGACAATGCTAGGCAGGGGAAACAGAGAAGAAAATCTTAAACCCTGCGAAGTGGAGGACAGAATAATGCCCACCCTGCCAACCCTGCAAAAGTGCTCACAGCTTTATGTCCAGAACCTATGAATAAGTTACCTTACCCAGCACGAGACTTTGCCAATGTGATTAAAGTAAGGATCTCAAGCTGAGGAGATTATTTTAGATTATTCAGGTGGGCCCAAAGTAATCACAAAGTATCTTATAACAGAAGGAGAGAGACAGGAGAGACATGATAGAGACAAAAGGTGGAGGGGTGTACTTTGAAGATGAGGGAAGAAACCATAAGCCCAGGAATCCAGGAGCCCAGGAGAAGCTTGAAAAGTCACAAAAACTGATTCTCCCCTAGAAACCGGAGAAGGAATGCAAGCCTGCCATAAGATTAATTTCAGACTTCTGACCTGTAGAACTGTAAGATAATACATTTGTGTTAAATAGTTACAGCTGCAATAAGAAGCTAATAAACTGCTAAAAATGGTCAATGTGTATTATCTAGGTAAATTATTCAATAATTACAACACAATATTAAGAAAGTTACAGTTTTGCAGACATAGCATTGCAGTCCATTAAAGGGACACAAAAGTTTTATTGATTAAAAGTGATTATTGTCAATTTTGAATTATAAATAGGAGTTATCCAGTATCTTCAGCCAATATCACTTTTTGTTCTTGTCATGCCACTCCCAATACTACCTTTCTAAAATGTAAATATGTTTCTACACTTAAAATCCTTCAGTAGGTTTTCATTGCCTACAATACTGATATCTTTAATTTTTAAAAATTTCCCCTCAATTTATCTCTCTAATCCCCCTTTTTACTATGAACAGCAGGAAGATAACCAGGCAGCATGTTCAACCCTTAACTTGGAAATCTCCTTTGCTATATAAGCAATTCCACCACTTACCAGTTTTGCTTTGCACGTAAGGGTAGGAGACAGTTCCCAAGTTCGCTGGCAGGATGCAAAAAGGATCCACCTCCAGTTTCCAGCAGTGAGTTCCTCCAGAGACCTTACTAGAAGCATACAGCAAGTCCTCAAATAACATCTCATTCAATGTCATTTTGTTATAATGTTGATAAGATGCTGTAGGAATTATACTCTTATTTCTATCAAACAGCCTACGGCAAAATTGGTTTCTTTATACATCATTTGGTTTAAAGCTGTAGAATTTACTGAAATTATTAAGTGAGGATTTTCTGTACTTATAGCCCAAACTTCTACTAACAGTCTCTTCAAGGTGATTTAGGCTTACTATATCATGCTCCTCAAATGCCTTCAAGCCTCACCACCAGCAAGTTCCAAAGCCATGCCCACATGTTTAGGTATTCGTTAAAAGAACAACCTACTTCTGGTACCATCTTTCTATAACTAACAAATGTATTCCAATTTAGTGGCTTAAAACAACACACACCTATTATCAGATAAATTCTGTATGTCATAGTTCAGCAGGGCATAGCTGCATCATTTATTGAGGATCCCACACAGCTACAACCAAGTATTAGGCTGTGTTCCCATCTGGAAACTGCCCTGGGGAAGAATCTGCTTGGAAACTCATTCGAATTGTTGGCAGAAGCCATTTCCTTGTGGATGTAAGACTTAAGGGCCCAGCTTTTTGCTGGCTGTGGGCTGGAGGCTGCTCTCAGGTCTTATAGACAAACTGCAAATGTGTGCCCAGTGGACTTTCTCAACATGGACACTTAGTTCATGAAGCCAATAAGGAGAATTCAAGCTCCAGTCTGCTGAAATGAAGATTTATATAATGTAATGTAACTCTGGGGATAGCATCCCATCACTTTTCCTATATGCTATAGCTAAGAAACACAGATCTTGCCCACTCTCAAGAGAGAGTCCTCTACAATGCACTGACACTAGGAGGTGAGAAATCTTAGGTTTTATCGATCACAAATAATAGTCCAATTTTTTATATGTAGTAATACCTGTGTTCATAATGCATCCCTGGGTTGATTTCCTCTCAGGTATCAAGAAAATGATTCCCCATCCTATTGTTCTTTAATTACCAAAACCATTGTTCAACTTAACAGAATCCTTGATATTGTCATTTATAATGTTGATATTAAATTACTATGCATGCATTCATTGGTAGGAAGGATGTATGATAGAAATAGCTTGGATTATGAAATAGAACTGTCAGGATTATATGGGGATTATACTTTGTAGCTCCTTCATATATTCTTATATACTGTGAATCAAACCATTTTAACTCCTTCAGCCTATTTCTTCATCATCAAAATCAGGATGATAATCAACAATGTCATGAAAAATTGCATGTGAGTATATGTATTCATACATATCTTTGATAAACTTTAAAGTTCTGTGCATAAATTTATTTGAATAATATTGATAATCATAGTACTAATTATAAAGTATGACATATGAATGTCATCTCAATTAGTAAAGTTTTGGGAAATTCTAAAAAGGCAACCTAGATAATGTTTTGCTTCATCACTTATTTTCTACTATTATTGTCCCATTACTTTTCAAAAAGATTTCTTGCAACAATCAACTATTTTACACAAACCTACTTTCATCTACATACAATGCCTCCTCTGAGGTTTCTGCCCAATATCTTTTGTTTTTTTTTTCTCATTTCCTTCTAAATATGCAGCTATATTAATGCCCCATTCTTTGAAAATGGTAGTTTACTTTTGCAGAATTTGTCCCAAGATACTTAAATAAGAATATATTTTTCTTTACTAGTCTTTTAGTTCAATCTTATTTTCTATGTCTATGTGTTTTGTTTAATCATAAGCAATATTCTTTACCTTACTTCTTTTCAGCTGTTCAACTCACTCACATTTTTAGATACTAAAATCCCTAAAAGCATTTAGGTTATAATACCGTAAGTTTTAACTGTGTTTGCCTTTTATTTATGACTGAACTTTAATTTTTTAATAAATTGTGTGTATACATATATAATATGTATCTATATGCATATTTATAAATATGTATATTTTTATTTTAGGAATGCTCTATTTGAGAGAATTACCACAGATAAAATTATCCCATATGATACAAAATAAGGTTTTTATTGGCACAGAGAATGAACGAATTGGTTTATAATGAATGAAAGTTTAGCCACTCAAGAAAATAAAGAAGCCTCTTTAGAACAAAAAAAAAAAAGTTGGACTTGAGAGTGGAAAGTATTTTTTCCATATTAGTGGGTTTTACTAAACCAATACCTAAAGTAATTTTAAAACTTCTTGTATAGCCATGCATGGTTTATGTTTATAGTAAAATCAAAGGTATAAGGCCATTCTTGTTTAATTAAAATATAGTCAATATCCACTGGACACCTTAACTTTGACCTTTCTGGGTTCATAATTTCATCCTTGTGTTAAGAAGGAATTCTCATCATTTACTTTTCTAAAATTTGCTATTTATTCTCATTATTATAATTACCTAGAAATCTACCTTAAAACACAAATTTATATAAATAGTAGATTTAGCATTGCTTTCTCCCCTTATATTTATATTTAGGTTTGAAAGATATTTTAAAAATGTAGACCTTTGATATTCTTACATATAAGTCATTGACCTCTCTGAAAATTATTGAGGAATGAGGAAAAGATGAAGAATTGGTAAACATTTAGATTCTCAACTCTTTCAACTCTCAAGTATTAAGATAAGTATATTTTTTAAAAGAGGATTTGGCGAATGTTTTTAAATGACATTGCCCTTGTAAGTTACTATAATGATTACTGATGACTTTTGGCCCTCTTCGAGTGGTAGAGAATTCTTCACATCTAAGCTATAGTCTTAATGTTTCAAATACTTTCCGAAAGCTTTTTTTCTTTGTTAACATTTATGGGACACCTGTTGCTTTGAAGCTAGAAAATCAGTTTACCTGCAAGACAGGAGATAAATCAGACAATAGTATGTATAGCTACAAATGAATGGTGGGCTCAAAATAAAGATAAAAAGAATAAGCTTCTACTTACAGTATCTCTTGAGATTTATTTGCTGATAACAAGTTTTATAAGCTAATTGGTCCACTGATAATTGTTTTAGCAATAAGATATCTTTTTATTAATTGAGTATATTTGTAGAATACACCAAATAATGAATCAGTAAGTATGTATTTATTCAATAAATATTTGAAGAGATGTACAAAATGTAGAGTTGCTGGGTCAAACAATACAATTAGAAGTGAAGGTGAATCATGTCCAGTCTACGTCCAGTCTAGTTCTGAAGATATCTATGGGTAGTTATAATAAACTTCACAATACAGTTAGTGTGGTCAAAAGATATTAACAACACTGTTATGGGTAGTTCAAAGAGAAAAAATATTATTTATTGCCCCAGAATGATCAGAAAAATCCTCTTGAGGAAGTTGGCATTTAGTTATGCCTTGCATAAGAATGTTGTACTTTTAGACAAATGTAAGTAAAACCAGTCCATGAGTACCTTACCTACTGAGTACCTTCAATGAGCTAAACGCTATTTTGGGCTCCTTATTAGGTTTTATTTTTAATTGCTGTATAACAAATTACTACAAACTTGGTGTTCTAAAACATCACAGAGGTATTATCTCAGAGTTATTTAGGCAAAAAATCCACCTTGCTGGCTGGGTTTTTTTCTTAGGGTATCATAAGCCTGAAATCAAAGCGACAACTGAGCTGAGCTCCTGTTTGTAGGCTCTGGGAAGGATCTTCTAAGCTTATTCAGGATGTTGCAGAGTCCAGTTCCTTATGGATAAAGGTCTTAAGTCCCCGTTTCCTTGCTAGCTGGCTGCCAGCCAGGGCCACTTTCTACTCCTAGAGGTCTTCCATTTTCTTTCTCATGTGGTCCCTCCAAATTCAAAGGAGCGACATGGTATTAAGCTTTATTCATGCTTCAAATCTCTGACAGCCCTCTGCTTTCCTCTTCTCTCTTCTGCCATCATCCAGAGAAAGTTCTCTGTTTAAAGGCTAATGTGATGAATTTAGGTCTATCTAGATAGTGTCCCATTTTTTCAGATCAACTGTACCATATAACATAACATAATCACTTTAAAAGGTGCCAAGGATGAAGACTTGTCTAATTCTAATGTCCGGGTTTGAAATTTCACTGCTTATAAAATCACTGATGTAGGAAGTTGTGAAAATTATGTCAATACCATATTTATCCAAGTCAGAAACATTTCATTTATATAATAGACTGATTCTAAAGAAAATTATGATTCTGAGCTATTTCTGAAAGTAAAGGTGCTTGATGATGACACTGAAGAAACTATATTTCCAAAGAGAGGCCCATCAAACAGGTTAGAAAATAGTAACTTCAAGGGGATTCGGATAAACCTTACAGCATGAACATGATACCACAAACCCAAGTTAATTACATTTTTAAGACCCTAATGAACAAAATGGTCCTGTGGAATCGCCAGCCAGATCCTTTTATCAACATGAACACTTTTGATAATGATTCCAGCTTATCATGATAATGAACTTGTTACCACAGGATCCAGCTGGCCCCACATGAAAAAGAATTTTTTAAAAAAATTAAAGAACAAACTTAACCAAGGAACCAAAAGACTTATACAATGAAAACTGCAACATGTTGCTGAAAGAAATTAGAAAAGGCACAAATAAATGGAAAGACATTCTGTTCTCAGAGATTAGACAAATGAATATGTTAAGATGTCAGTACTACCCAAAGTAATATACAGATTTGATGACACATTAAAATTTAATGTTTTTTAATTTTTTTAATTGCTAAGAGTATTACATATGTCTCCTTTTTTTTCCCCTTGACCTTCCCCGGGCCTCCCCTACTCCCCAGTGTCTTGTGTCCATTGGTTATGCTTATATGCATGCATACAAGTCCTTTGGTTGATCTCTTACCACCACCCAATCCTCCCTAGCCTTCCCGTTGTAGTTTGACAGTCTGTTTGATGCTGCCCTGCCTCTGTACCTATTTTTGTTCATCAGTTTATAATGGTCTTTATTATCCATAAATGAGTGAGATCATGTGGTATTTTTCTTTCATTGACTGGCTTATTTCACTTGGCATAATGCTCTCCAGTTCCATCCATGCTGTTGCAAATGGTAAGAATTCCTTCTTTTTTACAGCAGCGTAGTATTCCATTCTGTTTAAAGGGAACCATCTACAGAGTGAAAAGGCAAACTACACAATGGGAGTTAATATTTGCAAATAATATATCTGGTAAAGGGTTAATATACAGAATATATAAAGAACTCTTCTATCTCAATAACAATAATAATGAACAAAAACAACCCAATTAAAAATGAGATTTCTCCAAAGAGATGTACAAATTGCCCAGAAGCACATGAAAAGATGTTCAATGTCACTAACCATCAAGGAAATACAAGTAAAAACCACTATGATGCACAACCTCCCACCCAATACAATGCTAACTTTTAAAAGAACAAAACATAAAAAATGTTAGCAACAATATTGAGCAATTAGAACCCTTGTACAGTATTGGTAGGAATGTAAATTAGTGTAGCTGCTATGGAGAACAGTATGGTGGTACCTCAAAAAATTAAAAATTAAATTTTTGTATGATCAAAAAATCCCACTTCTGGTTATATACACAAAATAATTGAAAGCAGGAAGCCAAACAGACATTTGTGCATTTGTGTTCATAGTGGCAATATTCACAATAGCCAGAAGTTGGGTACAACCCAAGTTTTCATCCACACATGAATAGATAAAAAAAATGTGGCATGTGCATAACAAAATATTATTCAGCTTTAAAAAGAGAAGGGAATTCTGATACATGCTGCAACTTGGATGAACCTTGAAGATATTATGCTAAATGAAATGAGCCAGTCACCAAAAGACAAATACTGTATGATTTCACTCATATGAGGTACCTAGAGTAAGGAGATTCACAGAGACAGGCAGTATAAAGAGTGTTGCCAGGGGCTGGGGAGCTGGGGGAATTGAGAAGTAGTGGTTTAATGGGTACAGGGTTTCAGTTTTGCAACATGAAAAGCGTTCTGGAGATGACTGCACAGCAATGTGAATAAACTTAACACTACTGACCTGTACACTACAAAATGGTTAAGCTGGTATATTTTCCCTGCAAGGTTTTGCCAGACTATACTAGGAGTCATATGCTCAGAGTATTCATATTATACTTACATGTCTGACCTTATGTCTTTTAATAAAAGATTGTTGATACTTGAGTATATACAACTGTCAATCAAACTAAATTTCATTCAGTGACAAAACGCATGTGTATAAAAACTTTAGAGCCATTAAAATATTTGGGAAGGTACCATAATTTCTAATTATGTAACATTGATTATCTCAAGAGAAAGAAATGGAAAATGTTGGAGTGGGAAAAAGAACGCATATATTATTCATGTTTTCATTATATACCTTTGCAACATTGCAATGTGTATTAATTAACCTTTTAAAAAAATCCATCACAACTGATGGGAAAAATATTATTTAAAATATCCTTTCAACAACACTATACTTCTTTTTTATAACAACATCTATATTTTCTGGAGGAAATTTTGTCTTTCACACTAATGTAATAACCCCTCAGCAAGATCTTTATAAGTGTCAGTCATACATAATTTTTAGATTTTGGGTTATTTCTCTGCAAATGCACTGAATTTGATTCTGTTGTGGTGACCTTTAATAATGTATTAAATTTAAAACTCAAGAAAGTGCAAATGTTCAAGTAATGCAGATGTTCCAAGAGTAATAATAATTGTTCTGCCCTTAATTGGAGCTGGATGAAGGCACTGGAAATCTAGTCACTAATGATGATGATAATATTTTATATTTCTGTAACATTTAAAACTTTTCAGAGTTGCTCATTTATTTTTATTATATGCTTGCAATGATCCTTGAGGCTTCTGTCATCATCATATCTCTGATGAAAAAATCTGATGATAAGATGTTGGGTAACTTGCCAAAAGTCAAAGCTATCATATGGAAGAGTTGGGAAGAAACTCAGAGGTATTTAAGTCTAATTTCTAGTTTCTTTTTCTTGCTTCTGTCATATTGCAAAATTATGGCCTTTTGTTGGGTACTTGCAGCAAACTCCAACTCGGGAGCCTTTGCTTGATATTCTATCTGTCCCAGAAAAGAAAAGCTGCTCTTTCTTCTGACCTGGTGGCATAATGCCATTACAACACCCTTTAATAAATAAACACATCTATTCAATGTCAAACAAATTAGAAAGTACTTATTTCTGTTCAGTGAGCCAGATGAAATCAATAATCACTGGGGAGTTGCCACTACAATTCATTAGAGCTGTTCACTGGGCCTCAGTAATCAGCTCAGAGGAAGAAGCGATGTTTGGGTTCACCAGGGAGAGAAATTTAGCATCAAACATCTCAGCTCAAGTGAAAATAGTATGTAATAATCATTTCATTACAGCCGTTTACACTGCAAAGTGCTGAATTTTTTTCTCAATAATGGAAGAAATGGCTTCCGAATCAGCCACTAATTTTGAGAATGCAACTCAGCATTTTTTTTTTAAATTATGTAAGTTGAAAGAAAGCATGGCAATGCTTTTGTGAACAGTATTATGATACTGGTCTCTTTGCTCCCCCAAGTCCACCTCATCCCTCACAACTCAGCACCTGCTCACTGGTCTATTTCACTGCTTATGACTTTCCCATTCCTTTCTCCCAGTCTGCTTTTCTCCCCCAGGACTCATTGTTTGATGGTCTGTCTCCTCTGTATCTCCATTTATTTTCCTACTGATTTTATTCAGTTTCATGGTTTTAAATAGCATCCAAATGGCCACAGATCCTGAAGTAAGTGTGTGCTAGATTGTTTGCTGACCTCCTGACTCGGATATCCAATTTGACAGGACAAATTGGCCACCCCATTTAATGTCTAAAAACCATTTTAAACTCAACATGTCTAGACAGAATCTTTCATTTCCCTCCTAAAACTATTCTCAATTAATAGCAACTCCATCCTGTCTCTGAACCATGAAGTTATTCTACATTTTCCCCTTTCTCTTATACCAACCTCTATGCCAGAAAACTATGGACTTCATCTTCAAATGTAGCCAGAATCCACCCACGTCTCACTGCCTTCACTATTATTTCCCCAGAGTTAATACTATTTGACTGAATTAATGCAAGAGCCACCATAAAGTTCTCCCTGCATCAACTTACACCCCCCCCCCCTCCTACTCTCAGTCTATTCCAAAGATAACAAGAATATAAATCAGGGGAACCAAGATGGCGGCGTAGGGAGTGGACCTGTGTGTGCTGCTCTCTCACAGCATCATTGAAACTATCAACTATGAAGTAAACAACCGCCACTCAGAACCATGGGGAAGTTGGCCCAGTGGGAGATCTACAACTGGAGGAAAAGAAAGAAGCGCAGTGAGACTGAGTGGGAGCTACGGAGGCACCAAAACCAGAGGTACGCAGTCACACGCCACGCGGGCTGCAAATGGATTCTCGGTTTTTTACGAACCCTCGAATCCTCTGGGCTTGCTCGGGGCGGGTCTCTGAGGCCCCAGATCCCACAGGGAGAGGCGGCCACGGCCTTGCAGTGGTCGGAGAGCGAGGGAAGCTCTGATACGCGGCTGCTCGCCGGCACCGAGGGACAAGAAGTCCTGGTGTCCCGGAGAGGCGAGGGGCGCGGAGACGCCGCCATCGCTATTTCATCCATGCTGGTGACTCCCGGTGACCCCGCCCTACCCTCAGGGCTGTGCCAGAGGCACAAGAGGGAATGACTGTGCTTTTACAAACTCTCAAATCCACTGAGCTGGTTCGGGCGGGTCTCTGAGGCCCCAGGCCCCAAGGCGAGAGACGGCACGGCCTTCCAGCGGTCAGGAAGCGAGGGAGGCTCTGGCGCTCGGCTGCTCGCCGGCACTGGGGGACGCAAAGTCCTGGTGTCCTGGATAGGCAAGGGGCCACTGAGTCTCCGCCCCGGCGACTCCCTGTGATCCCGCCCTACGCAATTTACATTCCCATCTGGGCTGCGCCTTCTTCTGCAAACTTTCAAATCCACTGAGCTGGTTCAGGCGGGATCATGAAGCACCAGACCCTACGGGGAGAGGCAGCACGGCCTTGCAGCCATCAGAAAGCGAGGGAGACTCTGTTGCACAGCTGCTCGCCGGCACTGGGGGACACAAAGCCCTGGCAGAGAGTCAAGGGGCCGCGGAGACTCAGCCAGTGCTATTTGCTCCGCCATGGCGACTCCCTGAGACTCAGCCCTAATCAATTTACATCCCCATCCAAGCTGTGCCAGGTGCACAAAAAGACCCACCTGCGCTTTTGCAGCCTATCCCAACAAATTGCAGACTTCAACTGCTCGCAGCCATGAGAGACACACTCAAGAAGCAGACCCAGGAGAACCAGGATGGCGGCATAAGGAAGAGAACTGTGCGTGCTACCTCGCACAACAACATCGAAACTACCAAATATCAGACAAACACCTATCATACAGAACCATGGGAAACTTGGCCCAGTGGAAGCTCTACAACTGGAAGGAGAGAAAGAACATTGAGACTGAGTAGGATGTGACACCAAGTACAGAGCCCAACCCAACAAACTGCAGATTTCAACTCCTCGCATAGAAAGAAGCGCATAGAGACTGAGTAGGATGTGCTGAAGCACCAAGTACAGAGCCCATCCCAGCAGGCTGCAGATTTCAGCTCCTTGCATCTGGGAGGGACACAATCGGGGGGCAGAGTCGGGTCCGGGGCCGGCCAGGGCTGGGCTTGACTCGGCCGGCACTGTGGAACTGCTGTACCAGCAAGCGCACAAACATGCCCACTGGTCCCAGTCTCTGGTGGGGCGCTGCGGGACAGCAGACAGGCAGTCTGTGCACTTGGTGGAGGGCAGGAGCGCTGGATGTGCAACCACCAGGAACGCCTGGAGATTTTGTCTAGTGGGGAGCCGCCGGCAGGGGACAGAAGGCCAAACTTCCTGTTTCCCCGGTAAGGCTGGGATGGCCCCGGTGAGGTTGAAACGGTCCCGGTGTGGTAGGGACGACCCCGGTCAGGTCGAAACGGCCCCGGTGTGGTAGGGACAACCCCGGTGAGGTTGAAACGGCCCCCGTGAGGTAGGGACGACCCCAGTCAGGTCGAAACGGCCCCGGTGTGGTAGGGACGACCCCGGTGAGGTTGAAACAGCCCCTGTGAGGTAGGGACGACCCCAGTCAGGTCGAAACGGCCCCGGCGTGGTAGGGACAACCCCAGTCAGGTTGAAACGGCCCCCGTGAGGTAGGGACGACCCCGGTGAGGTTGAAACAGCCCCCGTGAGGTAGGGACGACCCCAGTCAGGTTGAAACGGCCCCGGCGTGGTAGGGACAACCCCGGTCAGGTTGAAACGGCCCCGGTGTGGTAGGGACGACCCCGGTGAGGTTGAAACAGCCCCCGTGAGGTAGGGACGACCCCAGTCAGGTCGAAACGGCCCCGGTGTGGTAGGGACGACCCCGGTGAGGTTGAAACGGCCCCCGTGAGGTAGGGACGACCCCAGTCAGGTCGAAACGGCCCCGGTGTGGTAGGGACGACCCCGGTGAGGTTGAAACAGCCCCCGTGAGGTAGGGACGACCCCAGTCAGGTCGAAACGGCCCCGGCGTGGTAGGGACAACTCCGGTCAGGTTGAAACAGCCCCGGTGTGGTAGGGACAACCCCGGTGAGGTTGAAACGGCCCCCGTGAGGTAGGGACGACCCCAGTCAGGTCGAAACGGCCCCGGCGTGGTAGGGACAACCCCGGTCAGGTTGAAACGGCCCCCGTGAGGTAGGGACGACCCCGGTGAGGTTGAAACAGCCCCCGTGAGGTAGGGACGACCCCAGTCAGGTCGAAACGGCCCCGGTGTGGTAGGGACGACCCCGGTGAGGTTGAAACAGCCCCCGTGAGGTAGGGACGACCCCAGTCAGGTCGAAACGGCCCCGGCGTGGTAGGGACAACCCCGGTCAGGTTGAAACGGCCCCCGTGAGGTAGGGACGACCCCGGTGAGGTTGAAACAGCCCCCGTGAGGTAGGGACGACCCCAGTCAGGTCGAAATGGCCCCGGCGTGGTAGGGACAACCCCGGTCAGGTTGAAACGGCCCCCGTGAGGTAGGGACGACCCCGGTGAGGTTGAAACAGCCCCCGTGAGGTAGGGACGACCCCAGTCAGGTCGAAATGGCCCCGGCGTGGTAGGGACAACCCCGGTCAGGTTGAAACAGCCCCCGTGAGGTAGGGACGACCCCAGTCAGGTCGAAACGGCCCCGGCGTGGTAGGGACAACTCCGGTCAGGTTGAAACAGCCCCGGTGTGGTAGGGACAACCCCGGTGAGGTTGAAACGGCCCCCGTGAGGTAGGGACGACCCCAGTCAGGTCGAAACGGCCCCGGCGTGGTAGGGACAACCCCGGTCAGGTTGAAACGGCCCCCGTGAGGTAGGGACGACCCCGGTGAGGTTGAAACAGCCCCCGTGAGGTAGGGACGACCCCAGTCAGGTCGAAACGGCCCCGGTGTGGTAGGGACGACCCCGGTGAGGTTGAAACAGCCCCCGTGAGGTAGGGACGACCCCAGTCAGGTCGAAACGGCCCCGGTGTGGTAGGGACGACCTCGGTGAGGTTGAAACAGCCCCCGTGAGGTAGGGACGACCCCAGTCAGGTCGAAACGGCCCCGGCGTGGTAGGGACAACCCCGGTGAGGTTGAAACAGCCCCCGTGAGGTAGGGACGACCCCAGTCAGGTCGAAACGGCCCCGGTGTGGTAGGGACGACCCCGGTGAGGTTGAAACGGCCCCGGTGTGGTAGGGACAACCCCGGTGAGGTTGAAACGGCCCCCGTGAGGTAGGGACGACCCCAGTCAGGTCGAAACGGCCCCGGCGTGGTAGGGACAACTCCAGTCAGGTTGAAACAGCCCCGGTGTGGTAGGGACAACCCCGGTGAGGTTGAAACGGCCCCCGTGAGGTAGGGACGACCCCAGTCAGGTCGAAACGGCCCCGGCGTGGTAGGGACAACCCCGGTCAGGTTGAAACGGCCCCCGTGAGGTAGGGACGACCCCGGTGAGGTTGAAACAGCCCCCGTGAGGTAGGGACGACCCCAGTCAGGTCGAAATGGCCCCGGCGTGGTAGGGACAACCCCGGTCAGGTTGAAACAGCCCCCGTGAGGTAGGGACGACCCCAGTCAGGTCGAAACGGCCCCGGCGTGGTAGGGACAACCCCGGTGAGGTTGAAACGGCCCCCGTGTGGTAGGGACGACCCCGGTGAGGTTGAAACGGCCCTGGTGAGGCTCAGACGGCCCTGGTGAGGTTGAGACTGCTCCAGTGAGGCTGGGACAAATAAAGGGGACCAGTATGGACTGATGAACAGGTGTAGATACAGAAGCAGAGCAACATTGAACAGAATGTTAAACTACAATGGGGAGCCTGGGGAGGGTTGGGGGGGGGATTAAGAGACCAACTGAAGGACCTATATGCATGCATATAAGATTAACCAATGGACACAAGACACGGGACGGGGGGGGGCGGGGGGTAGGGGCCGAGGGAATGTCATGGGGGGGAAAAAGGAGACATATGTAACACTCTTTGTAATACTTTAAGAAATAAAAATTATTATAAAAAAAAAAAAAAAAAAAAAAAAAAAAAAAAAAAAAAAAAAAAGAATATAAATCAGATAATATTACTGCTTTGCTTAAAACCATGCAGTGGTTTGCAAAAGATAAAAGCCAAAGTCATGACAACGGTCTTCACAGGCCTGCAGAATTCAGCCTCATTTACCTTCCTCCTCACTCACTTCCGTCCACACACCAGCCTCCTGCAGCTCCATGAGGAGCCGAGGCCTGCTACAGCTTCAGGGCCTCTGCACTCCCGGTCACATCCTCCAACGGCAGTGTTCTTTCTCCCAACATCTAGATGGCTATTTCCTCCAAATCCTTCAAGCCTTTGTTCAATATCTGCTTACTAACAGCTTGTCACTCCAGGCAACTCCACTTTCTAGTTCCGTTTTCCTCCTTAGCTAATATCTTCTAATCTATTACAACATTTACTTGTTGCTCCAATTTTTATTTACCACCTATCTTTCTCTGTAGGAATGTAAGCTCCATGAGGGCCTCATTGCTTTGCTCAATGTTGTACAGCAACCACCTAAAGTATCTGACAGATAGCAGATACTCAGTGATGTGTGAAAACAAATTTTTTTCTAAAGAAATTTACTTCTTAGAATGACACAATAATTTATTTTTTCTCTATATGTCCCATCAAATATGACATTAGGTCTATAGAATTTCTACTTATTCTACTATGGTTAAAAAATGCTCATAGTCTCAAATTCAGGATAGTCAGTACCCACACTTCTTGGGCAGGGGCATAATAAAAGAGATCTTTCTTATCCTGAAAAACACTGGGCTGCACTCAGTGGAACTATTATGGGAACAAATCTAATAAAGCTTCATTAAAATATAACCCATATTAAATACTAGTTGAAGTTATTTGTTTACATGTTTTTTACATGGGAACATTTTGGGAAGTATTATTTGGGCTTAAATTATATGGGATCCAAATGTTTTCATTATATTTCCCATCTTTTTTAGTATAGGAATTTAGCAGCTGTCATTAAAAATAGTACTTTAAAAATATCTTTCTGCATTTTCCCAAATCAAAAAAGTATATTTAAGAATTTCAATCTCACTTTTTAGAAGTCATTATTATGCATTAATTTGTATATATTATTCTTCATAGCTCCACATTTTTTTCTATATGCATTTTAGTAAGACTGATTTAAAATGTTATAGCAATAAAATGTAAAATATTATCTTTAAAAACATAATTACCTTAAATGTTAAATTAATAAAAGTATTTCGTGACTTTTAATTAATCCCTTGCTCATTTTGTGGCTTTTCAAAAAGTGAATTACATTGGGAAATCCTGATTCCTAGTGGCCAGTATTCTGGATTCCCTTATCTGTTTTCTTGCCCCCTTTTTCATGAAAGCAACACACATTTTTAGTGATTATTTGAAAATCTAAGCTCATAATTCCAATATAGCACAAGCACATATAATGAAATTTGCTGAAATAAAACAACTCTATATTAAAATGCTTTAGATTATTTCACTCTGTCAATTAAATGGAATAAATCCCTTAAAATGATTTTGTCATCATACATCAATATATTCACTAAGAAAAATTTGGTTCCAAGATCGTAAAAAGCTCAACTTAAGACTTACTTTCCTCAAATTCTCACATTCAGTTTTTCAGAATGGTCTGAATTAATGAGTCATTTTTATCACAAAACTCTGAAAGAAACATTAAAATGATTAATGTATTACAAACTTAGGAGAGAGCTGATATTGTGAAAGGAACTTAATACTTCTAATAATATTTCTCTCAACTGCTAAATTTTCAGTTCAATACCTTCTCAGGAAGATGTCAGAATGAAGCATTAAAGGTGCCTGACTCCATCAGAATGGGAATAGAGGAGTGATCTTGAAGAGAAAGAAGCTGGAGGAATCAATAAAGCTCCCCCGATGGGCCCACAGAGAGCGGAATGGAAAGAGGCGGTATGAGCACTTGTGACAGAACAGACATTTTTAACATATTGTTTTCACTTAGTGATCACAGCAAAATTTGGTACTTTTTCTCTGTATAAAAGTGAGGAAAATGAGGCTTCAAAAGTTTAAGTGACTTTAAAAATAGGCAATTTTAATTTGTGAAGCCAATATTAAAACCAAGATCTGTTGGAACCAGCTGCTGAAAGTGTGGTCCACAAAGCAGCAACATCTGTATCATGCGGGGGCTTATTGGAAACATTCACCTTGGCCTGAATCACAGTCTGAGGCATGGCACTCAGGAACTGGTCTTAAGCTTTCCAGGTGATTTGTTTTAGAAAGACTGTCTTACACCACATAGGTGTCTTGGAATCACGCTTCATTTATCATACTTACAACTACATGTCTTTGTACAAACTACTGAACTCTCTCTATATAATTTCATCTTCTGTTAACAAGGTCGAAAAAAGTCCCTTATGCTTTTCTCATAGGACCTTGGAAAGAGAACATTGTATCCTATAAAGCATTATAAAATATAAATATTAAAATGTATTATTATCAATCATAATTAGTATAATTATTCTATATCTCCATTTATGAAATATTCCTAAGTGAAAACTCTTTAAAGAAAGAAGCTGAGCCCTAGCCAGTTTGGCTCAGTGGATAGAACATTGGCCTGTGGACTGAAGGGTGCCAGGTTCAATTCCAGTCAAGGGCATATGCCAAGGTTTCAGGCTTGATCCCTGGTAGGGGGCGCATAGGAGGCAGTCGATTAATGATTCTCTCTCATTATGGATGTTTCTAACTCTCTCCCTCACCCTTTCTCTATGAAATCAAATATATATATATATATATATATATCTCCTATCTAATAAAGGGTAATATGCAAATTAACCATCACTCTGTCACAAAGATGGCAGGGCCCATAGCCACAAGATGGCAGTGCTCAGTCCTCTCAGCCTCGTAGGAGTCCCCCCATCCCATGGAGGCGGCCACTGAGAGCGGGCAGTGTGAGCGGCATGGCGAAATACTTGCTTCATCGTCGTGGTGATGAGGCAAGCATTCCACCCCGGCTGCGAGGGCCTCTGGGCTGAAGAGAGCCTCTGGGAAGCGGGTGCAGAGTGGCCAGGCCCCACAGAGAGCTACTGGTGCATGGATTTGTGTACAGGGCTACTAATATAAGCTGAATCCACCCAACACCATCTGATTATTTCATCTCTTTTGTCAAGACTACTTAGAAGTTGCCCTAGAACACAATAATAACTGATGGCTTTGTAAACATAATGATTGTATAATTTGAGTGTCTGTTTTCTCATCTTTAGAAACAGAAACAATTAACTTCCTCAAATCATTAAAATCAAAACCGGAACTGAACTGATCTCTTATAGGAAGACAAGATGTTTGCATTTTAGTGAGACCTGCTTTTAAATAAAGGGAAATGCTGAATTAAACCTGGAGTTCATCATTCATATCTTAATGTAATAGCATGTTCGAGCCAGCTTTAGAGACTAAACATAAGCATTCAGAAACATGCTCTGTCAGAAGTGGAATAACCTTGTACTAATAGGAGTTTGTGCTTTGGTTCTCAAGGGCGAAGTCCCTCCCTACTTCTCTTTTAGTATAAAATTAGTCAGCTGATATGTAGGTGTGCATACAAGTAGACAAATAATGCAGAAACAAATTATATTTTTAGAAACTTCCAAATAAGGATAATTCTGAAATAAGGAGTTATACTTTCTGAAGATGGTATATATTTTCTCCCTGCTTTTCTCAAATCTGGTTTATATGAATCCCACCTTCATTCCAACATTTCCAAACTTAGTAACTATAAAGATAAAGCTACAGTGCAGGCACACATACTGCATGCCCACTCAAAAATAACCTAAGATCAAAATTTTAACCATTTGGATGGATTATCCTATATAATAAAAGGATAATATGCAAATTAACCCTAACAGCGGAACAACCTGGAACAACTGGTTACAATGACACGCCCTGACCACCAGGGGGCAGAAGCTGAATGCAGGAGCTGCCCCCTGATAGTCAGTGCACTTCCACAGGAGGAGCACCACTCAGCCAGAAGCCAGCTCATGGCTGGCCAGCATAGTGGTGGTGGTTGGAGCCTCTCCTGCCTTCGTGGCAGCGCTAACAATGTCTGACTCATGGCATGAAAAGTGGGCCTAAGCCAGTAGTCGGACATCCTCTGAGGGTTCCTGGGCTGCCAGAGGGATGTCTGACTGCCAGCTTAGTCCTGATCCCCTGGGGAGTGGGCCTAAGCTGGCAGGTGGACATCCCCTGAGGGCTCCTGGATTGTGAGAGGACGCAGGCTGGGCTGAGGGACCCCTCCCCCCCCCGAGTGCACAAATTTTCATTCACTGGGCCTCTAGTACTAATTATAAATCACTCAAAGATCGGATTTCTCTGTCTGTGTGTGTGCATCTCTATTTCATCTCTGTCTCGCTGTGTCTACACACACACACACACACACACACACACACACACACACAGATTTAGAGGATTTACCTACATCCTGAGAGGCATTTGTGAACTTGTTATTGAAGGTCTGGCCCTAGGTTTGGATTTAAAAGGACTCCATTATGATTGAGGGGGAGCATCTTGCAGTTAGGAGCAGGCTCTGGAACCAATTATCTTGTTTTGTAATCTTGTTCCATTGCCTGAAAACAATGTTAACTTGGGCAAGTTACTTAACCTCTCTGTAACTCAGCTCTCTGCTATAAAATGAGGCTACCAACAGTACTTACCTTCAAGGATAAGGATCACATAAGTCAACATGTGTAAATCTCCAGAAGAGTTGCTGGCACCTAACATGCACTAAAGGTATTTTTCACATAAAAATAAATTAATCCTAATTGTTATAAGAAAATGTCTATACTTAGGTTCATATTAATATATTTTATAAGGACACCAGTTAAATTAGGGTAACATTTCCCCAGAGTATCATTTTTCTCACATTCATCAGATCAATTTTTAAAACAACTCTCACCTAGCCATTTTGCAGTTAAATATTTTTAGAGGATGTGCTTTACCAAATGAGAAGAAACAACTGAATCAAGTAGTATCAACTCAGTTTTCATACCCTTTTAAAAGCATCTAATATTTTTTCTTAAAAAGAAGACTTGCATGAGGCAATACCACAGTTACTTTCTGAGATGTGGCGTATGCATAAAAGAGGATGTAAATTAGATAAAGTGAAATAAAGAACCAGAGTCAGTCAAGAAAACCACTGTAGCCTAAAACAACAAAATTATAAACTGTTACTAAGTCAAAGATATCAACAGCTGAGTTTGTGTTGTATGTGTGTCTGTGTAGGTATCTGACTGTTGTTCTGTGTGTGTGCACTGGGAGAATGATGATTCTAAAGGCTTGTAATAAACAGCATTTTATAACCTCAGGGTGATAATGAAAATGGAGAAAAGAATGAGCAAGAACATGAGGAAAATATTGAATGAATTCAAGGAATACAGAAAAAGAACCAAGCTAAATTAACTTTATATACTCTAATACCATTATACTATGCATGGAGTCACAAAAATTTGGTTGACAAACTTTATAGAAAATATAAGAATATGATTACTGTAATAAATTGACAGAGATTTAAAAATCATATTGAAAAATTAAGATATGCTTTGATGATGGTTTAGATTATAATAAACTTTTCTGGAAAATATATTAAAATGTGCAATTAAAGTCTAAACTATGAATATATCTTGTCCTCCCAACTCTATACCACGAAACACATTTTTAAAAAATAGATTTGTATTCATTTAAGAGAGATAGAAACATCAATGCATCAACATCTATTGGCTGCCTCCTGCAAACCCACTCCTGTGTATTAAGCCTGCAACCCTGGGGAAGGAGCCCTGACCAGGAATCAAACCGGGACCTCTTGGTGCATGGGCCGATGCTCAACCACTGGGAAACACTGGCTGGGCCAAGAAACCCACTTTAAAGTAGCAATTGTCAGTACCATTCATATGTATGACAAAGTTTTTTGCAGGTTAATTTTTAATATGTAAAAAATAAACAATTTAAATGAGCAATGACATATTACATATTAAATTAGTTCTTCAGCATCAATAAAATAAAAGCAATTTGACATTATGCTTAGAAAATTTCTAATGACTTGAAAAGTGCATATAAATGCAATGGTAAATGAAATTTAAATATATATATATATATATATATATATATATATATATATACATATACTGAATGGTCAGATTATTATGACCACCCCATCGGTACTTCGTGGGGCCACCTTTTGCTTTCAATACTGCAGCAATTCTTCTTGGCATTGACTCCACAAGATGTTGAAAGGTGATGCGAGGAATCTGACACCATGCCTGATGAATAGCACTGTCCAGTTCTGTGAGATTTGATGGTTGTGGAACCAGCTGCCTGATGGCTCTTTTAACTTCGCCCCACAAATGCTCAATTGGATTGAGATCTGGTGATTGTGGGGGCCACCTAAGCAAGGTAAAGTCTCCCTCATGTTCTTGAAACCACTCCTGCACAATACGATCACTGTGGCATGGTGCATTGTCTTCCTGGAAGAAGCCATCTCCATTGGGATTTGCCATCAACATGATAGGATGAACTTGATCAGCAATGATACTTAGGTATGTGGTGCTATTCAGACGTTGTTCCACATGAATTCAAGGGCCCAAATCATGCCAGGAAAACATTCCCCAAACCATAACACTGCCCCCCCCCCCCCCCCCAGCTTGAAGGGTTGTACTCATGCATGTGGGGTGCATGCTTTCATGCTGTTTCCGCCAAATTTTCACTCTGCCATCTGCATGATGCAACTGGAAATGTGATTCATTGGATCACATGACTTTTTTCCAATGCTCGACTGTCCAATCCTTGTGTTCCTGTGCGAATTGGAAACGTTTTGTCTTGGTAACTGCAGACAGCAAAGGTGTTCGAACAGGCCTTCAGCTGTTTTGCTGATGCTCACTCCATGGCTCTGAGCGCCAACAATCATTCCACGTTTAAAGGCTGTTAAATCGCGTTGTTTACCCATATCTTCAGAAAAAAATCACTTCTACTGTCGTGTTAAACAACCTGCTTCCCTATTTATAATGGTCTGGCCCTCTAGCAACTTCAGCGCAAAATTATAGCTAATTTGCCTACAAACGTCAAGTGGTTATAATAATCTGGCCACTGTGTGTGAGTGTGTGTGTGTCTGTGTGTGTGTGTGTGTGTGTGTATGATTATAAGATTATGGTTATAAATTTTTACTATAAGGTTTCATATGTGTTTGTAAACAAATGTACATATATGACTGAAAGTGAATAAAATGTTCTCAGCAGTGATTACCAATAGTTTTAATTTTCTAAATTACCAATTTTCAGATTTCAGATTACATCTTTAATGACAAATAAAAGTTCAAAAGCCAAAGTTATATATTCCAAAGGTTATATGTGTGGGATTTTATTAAGAGGAAACTTCTGCACATCAAAATCTTAACTACTTTGTCTAACCACACATTTCACCATAATTGTTTAAATTGTAATTTAAATAAATTTTAAACCTGTTTACAAAAATTTAGTTTGGAAAATATTTGAAGAATTTACTTATTTCAAATATATGTATTCACTCCACTCTTTATTTTATTTATTTTTTAAATATATTTTTTATTGATTTTTTACAGAGAGGAAGGGAGAGAGACAGAGAGCCAGAAATATCGATGAGAGAGAAACATCTATCAGCCGCCTCCTGCACATCTCCCACTGGGGATGTGCCCGCAACCCAGGTACATGCCCTTGAACGGAATCGAACCTGGGACCTTTCAGTCCGCAGGCCGACGCTCTATCCACTGAGCCAAACCGGTTTCGGCTCCACTCTTTAATATGACCAAGAATATTAAGCTTATATTTGATTCTGTTAAGACATTATCTTAGCTACATAATAATAAAATTTTGCCTTATAAACAAGGGAAATATTTCCTAAAAATAATTAATCAGTTTGGGACAATTCTATTTCTCTCATGCATGTGTGTGCATATCTTCTTGTTCTTCCTATCTCTTTTTTTCCTCTCTTAACAAAAAAAAAATGTTTCAAATTTTAGATTTGGTTCAAATAATAATTAATATGATATTTTCAAATAATTAAAAAACTATTCTTAGGAAATTTGGGCTCTGAGTTGTTTCTATTTAGTTTTGTAGTATGGACTACTTAGGGCAGGGGTGGGAAATGTCAGTCTGTGGGCCATATAAGGCCCATGAAATCATTTGGTCTGGCCCTACCAAGACATTAGGGATGAGTTAATTAAATATTTGACTAATTTCTAAGATGATAATTTTGTGGGGCCTGTAAATTATGTTATAAATATCCAAATGGCTCTTGGCAGAAAAAAAGGTTCTTCACCCTTGACTTAGGGTTTGTATTTCTGAATTTTTAATTGAATAAGTCTTCCACATGCAGCACATGATTGAATAACTCGGTAGTTTATGAATATATCCTATATAATAAAGATGAAATATGCAAATTAACCCTCATGCCCTCACAAGATGGCTGCCTATGACCAGGCTAGCAGGGGGGTTAGTGAGGGATGACAGAAATGACTGAACAAGCAGGCTGTATGGGGCAACCAGGCCTGGGGGGGGGGGGTGCCATGAGGGGAGACCAGGCCAGCAGGGGGGCCAGTTGGGGGCAATCAGTCCAGCAGGGGGGCAGTTAGGGTCAACCATCAAGCAGGCTGGCAGAGGGGGGCAGTTGGGGGTGACCAGGCCATCAGGGGGGCGTGTAACGGGTGACCAGGCTGGCGGGGGTGGGCAGTTATGAGTGACCAGGCCGGCAGGGAGGGGGCAGTTGGGGGTGACCTGGCTGGCAGGGGGGGGCAGTTAGGGGCAATCAGGCCAGCACACAGAGGCAGTGAGGGGTGATCAGGCTGGCGGGGGGTGGCAGTTAGGAGTGACCAGGCAGTCTGGCAGGTGAGTGATTAGGAGCCAGTGGTACAGGATTGTGAGCAGGAGTCCGACTGCTGGTTTAGGCCCAATCCTGAGATTGGGCCTAAACTGGCAATCGGATATCCTCCGAGGGGTCCCGAATTGGAGAGGGTGTAGGCTGGACTGAGGGGACATCCCCCAGCTTGTACATGAATTTCATGCACCGGACCTCTAGTTTAAAAAGAAAAAGCAGTGCTTGTAGTATTTGAATGGGATTCGCAGATATCAGTGGAAAGAGAGCATGAGTACTATGCTAATTACTTGAAATACTCAGTATTGCTGCCAAGTTTCTACACATTGTGGGTAATCCCCTTCTCTTCTGAATCTTTAAAACAGTTTCCTAGAAAGCCTAGTGACTTCCTAGGAGCAAAGAAAGAACTAAGTGTGCTTTTAGCCTTCCTCCTTAGGATGACAATTTCCAAATTACAGGTACCTCCTCTGTTAAGCATGAAGTTTTCCTGCAGAGTGAAGGGATGGCCTGATCTTTTATTAAGATGCTTTCCAACTTAGATCTCTTCATTCCATTTATTCCTCTATATTATACAAGGTGAAAATAAGTGAAGGGAAATGTTTTCACTGAGACACTTAATTGAAACCCTTAAAATAAGATGAACTGTCATGAAAATAGGAATGAAAACATATTTAGAATACATAGACAAAATTCTGGAGATGTGTTAAAAATGTATGATCTGGCTGGCGGAGTCCAAACAGAAGATAAAGAGATGAAAAATTGCTCAAGAGATAAGTTGGGGTCTTGAGCTTTAAAAACGGAGTGTGATAAAGTTGGTGGAATATTGCATTTAGGTTGCTCCTCCTTCCCCCGTCCCTATTGAAGGAGAGATTAATCCCTCAAAGAGAACATTGCTAACACTTCAAAAATCCAATTTGTGAACAATGTTCAAGTGTCTGGGAATACACATTTATAATCTTAACAACCTAGTCACTCTAAACTTGGAGGAACCTGCCATTTATTTTCAAATATCAGAGAATGTCATATCTTGAGGAGAAAATTAACATCATAAAGGAAAAAAAGATGTATGAAAAATTGAAGAAAGAACTGTAAAAGTTATAAGTATTTCTGTTCCTCTGACAATAAATGTTTAGTTGGCTGGCACTGGGGCAAAATATGTTGGGTTTAATACTTTGCTTGGAAGATGTAATAATGACTTTTTCATGCTCTTTATTAAATACTTAAGAATATGAAGAAGCCTGCTTCAAGGAAGACAAAAATTGCAGGAGAGAAAATATCAAAAAAATTATAATGAGTATGTTTTGTATTTAAGTATGAGTCTCCATATTAAAATCCATATCCTCAAAATACAAAATTAAAATAATTAAATCTCATAGTCCCTTAAAATTATTATTACTGTGACTAAATTTTCATTTTCTCATCAGTAAAATGATAATAACAGTCATAGTTGCTATGAAGGTGAATGAGAAAATTCACAGAAGTTGTAGCAGTGTCCTGGCACAAAATTGGTGCTCAGTAAATGACAGCTATACTACTAATACTTCTAACCATCTCACTATTACCACTATTATCAAAATTAATATAAATAATACATTTTTCTGTTGCATTTTATAGTATTAACACTAAATTTTATATAATCTATTAACACAAACTTCTATTTGTTTATCTGCCCATAAGAACCTAAATACAACAGATGTTTCAAAACTATTTATTCTTATCTTTCTTTAAATTTTCTATAATATCTGTATTACAAAACAACCTAAATGTCTACAGATGGATGAGTAAATAAAGAAATTAGAGAATATATACACAATTGAGTGTTATTTAGCCATAGAAAGAATAAATCTTGTCATTTGTAACAACATGGCTGGATCTCAAGGACATTATAAGTCAGACAGAGAAAGATAAATACCATATGATCTCTCTTATATATGGAATCTAAAACAAACAAGCAAACCCATCTCATAGATAAAGAGAAGAGATTAATGGTTGGGGGGAGAGAGACATGGGTGAAGGGGGGGCAAAAGGTGAAAAGAAAAAAGTAAATATAATGCATTACCAAGCAGCAGCAACAACAAAGAAGTGAGTGTGTGTGTGTGTGTGTGTGTGTGTGTGTTGTTTTTTCCCCCAGATACACAAACCTAAAAGTAGGATAAAAGTTACCAGATTATCAGTCCAGTTCAAGTTATTTTCCTCGTTAAACATAATATTCCAAAAATCTTACACTAAAATATAAACCGTATTTTTCAAAATTTTTCAGTTTTTCATTTTAGCAAACAGCTTATGGTTACCTATGTTCTGCATTTTCACGTGGGAATGGATCCTTTCTCTCCAAGACAAACACTGAGACAAGTTAAGCCACTGAAACTATATTCCTGGTGAGACCTCATCTATGTACAGAAAGGCCCCAGAATGCCCAGGTTCCACCCAAACCTGCACAGAGGAAGGCCTCCCTGGAAAAGGAAGCCTCAGCTAGAAAGGAAATCTGGCCTCAGGATAAATACACTCAGGAATCAAGTAAAATACAAAGTAATTTTGCAGTCTCATGGCGAGGCCACTAGTTTTTGACTCATGAATCCAGCTTACACATGTTAATAAAATCCCATTCTCTGGGGTCCCCCAAATCTTTGGGATTTGATCTCATGGTGGGGTGTAGAAAAAGGCATGGCTATAGGAGTGGCGCCCCAGCTGAGGGACAGAACTGCCTTTAATAAAAATAATACTAATGGAATATACCCAGAAATAATTTGGTAAAATAATTTTTTAAAGCTTCTGTGTTGCCATATATAGAAACAGTAAGCAATTTTTTTAAGTTTTATCTGTGTTATGAATGGTTTCTTTGAGAAAAGAAAAATGAATGTGTATTATTGACATTTTCACATAAGCCACCAAGTGTTTGAGTTATTAATTATATTGAGCCTCCCACATGGTTTAATTTGAGCATTCATTCTATGTAAGGCACTTGCACACATGTGCTATGTACATTTTGATGGTCTGATGAAAGGAACTATGGTGCACGTTAGAAGAATAAGACTCTATATATTTTTTAATATCCTCAGGTTAATAAACAGAGCTACCTTAAGCAAAATATTGAGAAATTAGTGAGAATAAAATAAATAAAAGAGTGATTGTTACTTCCAAGTGATTGGACCAGAAACTAAAAAGCCAAAGTGAATTTCCTCTCTACTCTGCTTTCTCTAATATCTGCCTCAGTTTTCAATGCTATAGACCACAGCATTCTCTGCTCTCATACTTGAAGATGGCACCCTGCAGTTCCTGAGTTTACAATTTATAATTCAAGCTCATACAGAGAGACCCAACAGTGTCTGTGAAATCCAATTCAGAATATGATTGGCCCAGCATGAAGCAGCAGTTTATCTCTTGTTTGATTAATTGTGATCAAAATGACAGTGTCACGTAGTACAACAGTAGCACTTAATCCCTGGGTGTTAGAGAGGCAATTCTCAGGAATAAGAGGTCATTGTGAAATGAAAAATACCCTCAAATTTATCTATATCATCTAATAATACTCTCAGATGGCTACACCAGCTACTTTTCAGAAACTCCTGTCCATGTCAGATACCAATGTAATACTCTATTCGCAATGTGCCCTCGACCATGCTGCACACAATGACCTCGCATTGCCTCACAGTCTAATAACTGTTGGAAATCTTTTGCCACTCTTTGAGTTATATTGAATAAAGGCAAATTAAATACACACACACACACACACACACACACACACACACACACTAAATTTCCTTATTGGTAGTTCTGTATTGTCATTTGTTAAGCATGGTTTGTAGATGCTGATTAATAAGCTATTTATCTTTCACAGACAAGATTCCAATTATGCTTAAAGCATCACCAAAAGACCCAATGATTGGGTGTGCCTAGAAAGTCAATCCAGTGTGAAATAAGCAGTCAGGTCAGTTGTATATAGTTATATGGAGAGACCAATACAAGCAACAACAGGCACAAAAATCAGTTGATTAGTTGGCTGAATTATTTTAAATGAGTCGGATTAGTGTAGAGATAACTATAGAGTTAGAATAGAGCATGTTCCAGTGAAAATTTTCTAAGATGACCATTGCAATGATCTCACTTTGTCTTTTCTAGTTCTAGGTCAGCCATGGGCAAACTATGGCCCGTTTGAAATGAATAAAACCAAAAAAAAATAAAGAAGACCGTACCCTTTTATGTAATGATGTTTACTTTGAATTTATATTAGTTCACACAAACACTCCATCCATGCTTTTGTTCCGGCCCTCCGGTCCAGTTTAAGAACCCATTGTGACCCTCGAGTCAAAAAGTTTGCCCACCCCTGTTAGGTGCACCTTTCTAAGCCCCATCACTTTATTTTGTTGTCATTTTTGTTGGGTAGTCTGATGACCAGGGTCTTACTGTGTCCCTGCAGCAAATAAACTTGATCATGAGTTATATACATTTGCCTCATTCTCAAATGGAAAATATGGGCACCTGAGCAAGATAATCTCAAGTTTACTTCAAGGTACCAAAATCTGAGAAAATTCAATAATATTTATAGTTTTAGACTAATATATAAGCACAGCATTCGGCTTTTAATAAGAATAACGTTTAGGATTTCTTTGAGAGCCAGGGGAGTGCAATTTGCTTCTGTGAATAGTAAAGCCTGTGTAAAAATTGCATATGTGTTGGACTCCAGAGGTATTTGTCAACAGTAAAATAGGATAATCCTCTGGGGAATATTTAAATTTTCAAATAAGAAGCAAGGGAAGAAGGCAATTAACCAAAATCACTAAGTACTTAAAGTGAATTATATGTGATGGTGGCCAATAGTTAGAACAAGTATTTGGACATCGGGGGTTGTTCCAGCTCATATCTCCATTTACATCAACATGTAAAACTGGCTTATAATGTTTTGGATGTTTTACAAAATAAAATTACTCACCTGCAAATTTCATCGTTATGTATCATTAATGCAATATTGATCTATTAAGGCGTATCATGGATTCTTCAGTCATGTCTAAGTTTGAATTGACATTTTAATATGAAACATTGCTGGTATTGTTTAATTATTCCAAAAATCATCTTTGGGGATGAATATGTTGAAGCCTAAATCAGACAGAGATAATTATGTTATATGGTAGCTACCTTTGATCCCTTAATTTTGGAGACCTCATAATTAGGAAATATTTTCTTACTTTTCCTTATAGGACTGTGACAGTTATCAGTGTATGTCCTCTTAGTTTTAAATCTATACTTTTTTGAGATGATCTTTGTGATGATGATTCTGGGGCTGAATTCTGTAAACATTTCTCCTTTGCCAACTAGAGCAATGTTAGGTGCAGGAAGCCATCCATTGTCAACACTATCATGAAAGTACAACAAGGAACTCAGAAGGAAGGCTGATGGTCCTTGGACGATCAGCAGGGCTAATACCATGCACCAATTGTTCTGTTGAGATAGCGATGGCTTGAAGCAATTTCCTGATCTAATAGCCTCAAAGTAAATTTTTACTGATTTTACTGACCTTTGAGATAGTCTGTCTGCTCCTGGTTTGCCGTGCTTAACTGAGGGCAAGATGTATATCTAAAATTGAATAAAAACTGACACTGACATGGCTGGGGTTTCAGTGAGCTTCTCCACTAGAGAGAGGTTTCCACCTGCCCCCCCCCATGCCTTCTAAATTCATATTTCTTGTCTAGTGTTTTCATTTGTGTGTGGCCCCTTCTTCAGAATCTGAACCCTAGCCGTAAATGGATGCGGCAGTTAGGCCTTTTCATAGAAAACAGGGAAGGGTCATTGTGAGGCTACGAAACTAAGATGCCTTTCTCTCTGGCTATTGTTAATGTGTTGTTGTTTTGTGAATATGCCTGCTAGCAGTGGGCCTGTGGGAATGGATTTCATGTCAATGGTCCTTGCAGAGTAGCTTCAGTTCACCTGCTCCCTTCAGCCAGTTTCTCAGACACCCAGCAGACTGTTACTACAGCCAGCTTTGGCCTGCTCTCACTCTCCTGTGAATTTCTCTGTCTCCTGGTAGTTCACCCCTACAGTCCTCACCTAGCCCTTCTGTCAACTCCTGCCTCTGGATGACCATGTGTTTCTTTGGCAGCATAACTTCTTCAACAAGTTCAGAATCTCAGCCTCAGGATGGATGGAGGTGGGGGCCAGAGGATGTTCTCCTAAGTTCTTAGTTTTTCCCTTGTTCACTCTTTTTCAGCCATGGAGGCAGTAGGTTTTCCTTGCATTTGCTATTTCTGTATTCCTATAGTCCTCGTTTGCAACCCTTTTGTTTTCTGTAACTATATTTATTCTGCTGATTGCATACAAAGAAAGTAGTAGAAGTAAAATCAATACTGAAATTTGTTGTAAAAATATGGGAAATGTCTGACAAGTCATGCAATTCACTTTACAAAGTGAAAAAATAGACATTTTGATGAGTGAAATGATTATCTTCCAATGCTCTCTGATATCAAAGCCATTAGTTGCCAGCCTTCATCTTGGATGGAACTCAACTGTTGTTGTTGTTTTAAACAAAACAAAACAAAACAAAAAATTCTCTTAATGAGGAATGGCTGGGCTAGTGACAGAAATGAACATTAGCCTTCCCTCTTTGCAAAAAATAAATAAATAAGCCCTTGACATGATGAAGTGCTCTGATCAATTCCAGTCTCTCTTTTGTTGTCAAAAAATCTATTGACCTAAGGGGAACCTCTGGACTTAAAGTCCAAAGATTCAGTATTGCTGATTGAGGAAGATCCATTTGTTTTGTTTGTCACTTTTGTCCAAATTAAAGAAAAAGAAACAGACTGTATTCTTTCCATATCACCAATACAATGTTTTTCCTTCCACTCTCATTACGTGCCCTGAGGGGAAATGGTTTTTAGATAGATCCAAGTGCTCTGATTGGACCCTGCCTATATCTGAGATAATCCTAGACTTACACTTGTGGTGCACTGCAGCTCAAACTAGCGCTCCTCTCTCCTCAGCATGATCTCAAACATTTATCTCAGGGAGGAAAATACAAGATTTCCTCTAGACCACTTGAAGGTATCAGTATTTGAGAGTCAACCAACCTTACTTTCCCAAAGGGAAAATCAATGTTTGGATTAGGATCAATAAGAGCATACATTTAGGGTTCTAATTTAGAACAATCTCAGTATTGGAATTATTAAATGAACTTAACTATGATTGACAATTTTTGCAGGAAGTCAACTTTTAATATTCTATATCACCATTAAATTATTGAACAATAAAGTCCTTTTAATTTAATGAGTTAGCATATATGTTTGCAAGTGTAGACTATCTATATGAAAATTTTATAATTGGATAAAAATAAGTATCTTAAACATAGACTAAAAGGATTTTTCCTTGAAAAAGCTGATAAAATAGGCACACATATGGCAAGATAGGGAATCAAACCATGATCTCCTGGTTCATAGATCAATGCTCAACCACTAAGCCATGCTGGCGAGGCAGAAATAAATACTTTTAAAAAACTACCATCACAAGATGCTACAAAAATAAATGCTATATATTTAACAAGCAAAATGTACAACTTTCTAAAAACAAACAAATCTTACCAGACCTAAGATAAACACTAGAAACATATATAGTTATACATATTACATAAATTAATCAATATTTAAAATTCTCCTCCAAAAGAAAGCTTCAGAACTTGGTATTTCATCAGCAAATTTCATTAAACCTTCAAGTAACCAGTATTACCAATCTTATGTAAACATTGCGATAATAGAAATAAATAGAATTTCTCCCATTTTATTGTACAACGCAGGTGCATCTTTAATGCCAAAGCCAGGCACAAATTGTGTGACAAAGTAACGTTTTCATCTAAGTTCACAAATAATCATAAATGAATATACATGGTATCCTGAAAAATATCTACACACACTTTGAATAATTATAAAGGCAGTGTTTATTAGAATATATTTTATTTTCAAAATTGAGCTATCAGCTGTTAAAGTGTGCTTACATTGTGGGAGATAACATGTATTGTATATAAAATATGAGCAAACTGAATACAATAAACTTTATAAAACAATTATTAATTATGATCAGATTCAATCTGTCTCAGAAATGTAAAAATAATTAAAATAAATATCAATGTTATTAAAATGTTAATATATTATGGTTGGAAACATAAAATTAACACAAAATACAAAGAATAGTATTTCATTTAAAAATTTTAGTAATTTATTAACAGAAATGAGGTTCCATACTTTATGAAAATATATATCAAAGGAGTGGGTGAAATGTACTTTTTTAAAAACTATTTTTCTTTATTAAGATATTACATATGTGTCCTTGTCCCTTTAGTAGCCCCCACGCGCCCCCCCCAATGCCCTCACCCCCCTGGTGTCTCTGTCCATTTGTTAGACTTATATGCATGCATACAAGTCCTTTGGTTGATCTCTCCCCCTTACCCCCACCCTCCCCTACCTTCCCTCTGAGGTTTGATGGTCTGATCGATGCTTCTCTGCCTCTGGATATGTTTTTGTTCATCAGTTTATGTTGTTCATTATATTCCACACATGAGTGAGATCATGTGATATTTATCTTTCTCTGACTGGCTTATTTCACTTAGCATAATGCTCTCCAGTTTCATCCATGCTATTGCAAATGGTAAGAACTCTTTCTTTTTTTACCACAGCATAGTATTCCATTGTGTAGATGAACCACAGTTTTTTAATCCAATCATCTGCTGATGGGTATTTAGGCTGTTTCCAAATCTTAGCTATGGTGAATTGTGCTGCTATGAACATAGGGGTGCATATATCCTTTCTGATTGGTGTTTCTAGTTTCTTGGGATATATTCCTAGAAGTGGGATCACTGGATCAAATGGGAGTTCCATTTTTAGGTTTTTGAGGAAACTCCATACTGTTCTCTACAGTGGCTGCACCAGTCTGCATTCCCACCAGCAGTGCACAAGGGTTCCTTTTTCTCTAACCCTTGCCAGCACTTGTCTTTTGTTGATTTGTTGATGATAGCCATTCTGACAGTTGTGAGATGGTACCTCATTGTCATTTTAATTTGCATCTCGTGGATGATTAGTGACTTTGAGCATGTTTACATATGTCTCTTGGCCTTCCTTATGTCTTCTTTCAAAAAGTATCTAAGTAGATCCATTTTTGATTGGGTTGTTTATCTTCCATTTGTTAAATTGTATGTGTTCCCTGTAAATGTTGGAGATTAAACCCTTATCGGGGATAACATTGTCAAATATGTTCTCTCATGCAGTGGGCTTTCTTGTTATTTTGTTGATGGTTTCTTTTGCTGTACAGAAGCTTTTTATTTTGATGTAGTCCCACTTGTTTATTTTCTCTTTAGTTTTCATTGCTGTAGGAGCTGTATTGGTGAAGATACTGCTTAGCATACATCTGAGATTTTGCTGCCTGTGGATTCCTCTAAGATTTTTATGGTTTCTCGTCTGCTGCTTCTCAAATGGGGGTGGGCTGCTCATGGAGCTGCTGCTCCTGAAACGGGGGCGGGCTGCTGGCATGACTGCTGCTCACGTCTTCACAGTGCCCTGGGCTAAAGTTTTGGGCCGCCCAGCGGGGAGCACGTTTCGGAACTCACAGGAGCCCGTGCCCAGGGTGGCTGGAGTCTCAGTGACCATGGAACCTCAGCCAAGGCAGCAGGTTCCTGGTGGGGGTGGCTGTAGAGTCCCGGGTGTTAGCTGAGGGCACCCTGGTTGGAAGTGAGGCTGGGCTCCCGGTCACAGCAGCTCTCTGCTTAACGTGGTGCGACCTATGTGGAAGAGCCAGCCACTCCGGGACTGTTTACAATGGCAGTAGAGGCTGTCTGTTTAGGTGAGCCCAGTCAGCCTGCTCCCGAAGGTCCTGTGGGATCTAACTGTGCCTCACTCACACACACACACACACACACACACACACACACACACCACGTCCACACACTCCTTTTTTGCTCCCTCACTCATGCTCTCTCCCTCACTGCCACCTTCTTCCTGCCTCTGTAGTTGAGTCTGGAGTGTTATTAACTCGTTTGTAGATGGAGTCTCCTTTCCGGGTGTCTGGTTATGTGACTCGCTCTCTACCACATTGGCCAAGCAGGATAAAACCTCGACAAGACACGACACCACGGGAACAAAATACAAATGTACTCATGACACCGACAACCCCAATATAAGTGACCACTATAGAAAAGAGAATTAGGGGAGAGAAAAGAGAGCACAAATAATATCGAAAAGAAGAAAAAATGGTATAAGAAAAAAGAAAAAGGAAGAAAGAGGGAAAAATATATATATATTTGGTGAGAAAAACACCAGAGAACAAACAGATAAACCAAAACATACAAACACCAAATATCCAGTAAAGAGGGTGGGGGCAGAATCTTATATACAGAAAGTAAGGTTAAGGAAGTGGATGAATATGGGGAGGACCTCAGTTCACTATAGAGTAAGTAGAAAGAGGATGAGTGGATAAGAAGAAAGAGAAAGAGAAAAAAATAATAATAAATTGGAAAAATAATTAAAAAATAGGATAAAAAATTAGAATGACGAAAAAATAATGCAAAAAGATGGAGACTGCAGGGAAGGGCTATCTCAGGAGAAAATGGCTACTACCTAGGTCCCGTGCGTCAGGTATGACTCAGCGCCAGACTCGCGGCTACCTCTCCCCAACCCTCTCCCCTCCCCAGAATATCCCCAGACTCCACAAGTCTGTATCTCCACCTGCACTTCAGCCACAGGTGAGTGTCTGTATTTGAAGGGTCCTATGAACTAGGTTCAGTGAACAAAAGCAAAGACCAAAAAGAGGCAAAAGAGCTGCACCACTGCGAGACCCTCTCCCCCCCAACACCCCCCCTCCCCCTTGGCACGATGTGGCCTGGGCAGCCATCCAGGCTGCCCCCTCTGGGCTCAGTCTTTCGTGTCTGTGGACCCAAACCTAGAATCCCCTGCTGCAAGCAGTCCTGCGGACCTCCTTTCCACAGTCAGACGCTACACCTGTCCCAAGGGACGTGGCCTTGGCGCCGCACGGTTTCCCTCTGACCCTCTGGGCTCAGAGGTCTCACAGTTCTATCCAGCCCAGATCCCTGGTTTTACCATCCTCCAGGTGTCCTCTGCCCTTCCCGGCTGCGATTTGTCTCACTAGCTGTGTCTACTTCACCAAATTTTTGGTGGATGTTATTCAATGTAGTTTCTCATTCTATCTGCTCCAGGACAAGGCTTGGGACACATCCATCTATTCTGCTGCCATTTTGTCTCTCATGAAATGTACTTCAAATTTAGAAATTAGGCAACAACTCCTTACTAGGTGTACCAGTTAACAATGCAGATTTTTTTTTCATTAGATGGAGTTAACATATATTGATATATATGTGATTTGATACGTATGCTATTTTGTTGTATTGACAGCAAGTTTCAAAACTTCATATGTCAAATTTTCTGAAGGTGTTAACATCATAGATATTTTTACACTTAAAAATGTTGAATTTCGTGCCAAAAAAAAAGAGCATTCATGGGAAGTTTTAATTCATTATTTTGAAGAAAAAGTTATCGTATACTTTGGGAAGCTTAAAGGGGAACATGCTTCATCTCAAGATACTTGTGAGCGCTGGTTTAAATTCTTTAAAAGTGATGATTTCTATGTGAAAGACAAAGCACATCCAGGTCAACCATCAACGTCGACTGCAAGGCCAAATCACTCAGAAAGAAGACAATGCTCCGTGTTTGGTGGGATCAGGAAGGTGTAGTGTATTATGAACTTCTAAAACCAGGGGGAACCATTAATACTGATTGCTACCAACAAAAAATAATCAATTTGAACCACGTTTTGATAATAAACCACCAGAATGTGCCAGAAGACATGGCAAATTAATTTTGCTTCATGATAACGCACCATCACACACTTTAAAACCAGTTAAAAACACATTAAAAGATCTTGCCTGGGAAGTATTAACCTACCCACTGTATTCACCAGACCTTGCTCCTTCAGATACCACTTGTTCTGATCAATGGCACACACACTTTCTAGGCAGCACTTCAAAACGTACGAAGAAGTGGAAAATTGGGTCTCTGAATGGTTTGCCTCAAAACAAGTTCTATTGGGACAGTATCCACAAATTACCTGAAAGATGGGGGAAATGCGTAGCTAGTGATGGACATTACTTTGAATAGAGCACTTTTGATGTTTCTCTTGAAATTATCGTGTTTTCATTGATTACAAAAGCCGCCATTATTAACCGGTACACCTAGTATATTGAGAAATGTAATACAGACACATAACTCATGAAGTAAAAAAAATAAAAATAAAAATTTGAAAAAGAAAACACAAAAAAGTGATTTTTCTTCATGCCCATAGTTACCCTCAAAAGAATTTCAAGAAACTATATAGAAAATATTTGTAATATGTGAGATCATAAAAATATTTATATCCATAATTTATTATGTCTAAAACATCCCAATAAGAAAAATTGGTTATTCTTACTTATATAACATACCTAATACCAAACAAAAAATCAAATAAAAATTTAAGAGGTGTAACATGGAATTTTAATAAAAGGTGTAGAAGAACTTTTTTGATAAATTTATAAAATCTACATAAAAACACCTATAGGAGGATATAAGTAAATGTAGCAATGTATAAATTCTATATAATTTTTTAAAATATTTTTTATTGATTTTAGAAAGGAAGGAAAAGGGAGAGAAGAATAGAAACAGCAATGATGATGCCCTAACTGATTTGGCTCAGTGGATAGATAGAGTGTCAGCCTGCAGACTGAAGGGTCCCAGGTTCGATTCCGGTCAAGGGCATGTACCTTGGTTGCGGGGACATCACCAGTAGGGGGTGTGCAGGATGCAGCTGATCGGTGTTTCTCTCTCATTGATGTTTCTAACTATCAATCTCCCTTCCTCTCTGTAAAGAATCAATAAAATATATATTTTAAAAAAGAAAGAAACAGCAATGATGAGAGAGAATCATTGACTGGCTGTCTCTTGCATACCCCCTAATGGGGATCACTCCACAAACTGGGCATGTGCCCTGTCTGAGAATCCAACCATGACCTCCTGGCTCATAGGTTTGATGCTCAACTACTGAGCCATGCCAACCAGGCTAAATTCTATACAATTTTATTTAAATCCCCCCCCATTTTTTTATGAACTGACATACTATTCCTAAAAATATATATAAAAAATAGCAGACCATAAAGAACAGGAACAAAAATAAAGTTGGAAGAAATACTAGCAATGAGGACTGTCTTTTCCAAATACCTGTAGACATTATCGACCAACAGAACACCCATAAACACAATCACTTTTATATGAAAGTATGATATAGGACAAAGGAGGCAGTGCAGAAAATAGCTCATCATAGACTTTGGAATATGTGATATTGGACCAATTGCCTATTTGTGGAGAGAGATAAAATAAAATCCTTACCTTGTAGCATATAAAAATGAAAATTCAGGATTAAAGACATGAATGTGAAGAACAAAACTGCATAACTATTAAAATAAATATATGTAATATGCCAATAACAAAATTTCTAAGATATAAGTTTTCATATAGTGAGATTTTTCCCCTCACTTGAAAGAACTTAGCAGTTGTTTTCACATATTTGCCCCTTCCACAGTCACAGATTCTAACAGTTAGATTAATATCATCAACAAGCACTGGTTATATATTTGGTAATATTTCCTCCATTTTTTACAAAAACAGCTATAAAGAAATGTTATATGAACAAACACTATTAAAATGGCACATCTTCAATGTTGTTGTGAAGAACTGATACTATTTTTCAAGTATACATGATAAAGCAGTCTAATTTGGTCATGAAAAATTCTCTACAAGTGTATATTTGCAATTATAATCCTTATATCTAGTAGAGTGATGTGGCCTTCCTAGTACTTCAAAATATAGTTATACATTAGATAATGGAATATTTTATAAATATATGCCTTACCCTCTTACATTCAATCCATTGCATGGGTCTATCTTATTTCAAAATTTGTTTTATTTATTTTTCCTGCTGCCAGTACTCACAGGCTATAGTGTGATTGTTTAAAATTGAACTATGTATAGAGTTTATACATAGAATAATCTTATGTATATATATATATATATATACATATATATATATATATATATATGGAGCTGTGTGTTTGTGTGTGTCTAGATAGATATTCACTTAGTGAGGTATGTATGTATATGTGTGTATATATGCTAAGTGAATATTAGATGAATATATTCACTGAGAATAGTACCTTTCCCTTAGTGCTCTCTCAAAAAATTGCCTAAAGGTTTATTGGCTTCAATGGATCATTATTTCACTCCCTAAAGTATGCCTTTCTGACAAAAATTTTTTCTCTATGGAATATGAGAAATAGCTATCTGTTCCCTAAAATTAATTTCTTCTTCTTTCAAGGCACATAACTAAGCTACATTTTTCAACCAGGGAACTGAATTCCAACCAATGGTTTTTGAGCAAAAAGCGCATGAGGCTTTAAGTAATGGTTAGTAAAAAGCCCCCATGCTTGTGCCACTTCAGGTTTCTCCCTTCCAGTTGATAATATTAAGGGTAAAATTACAAGCCATGATATATAGGGTAACACAACATCCATTATTATGGGCCCCAAATGAACATTAAGAGTATATCTGCTCAAGTGTATAATGTTATATGAGAAAGAATTACACTGGTTTTAGAATACACAACATTTAGTTACTGTATTAGTGAGGTTCTTAAGAGAGACAGGAATTTATTTATTATAGGAATTGGCTCATGAAATTATGGAGACTGAGAACTCACACATCGACTGTCTGGAAGCTGGAGAACCAGAAATGTCGGTGATATAATTTAGTGCAAGCCCAAAAGCCTTAGAACCAGGGAAACCAATGGCTTTTGAGTCCCAGTTTGAGTCTAAAGACTCAAGAATGCAGAGCAGGGTGGGAGTGTGGTGGTGTAAGGCAGAGAACCAGGAGAGCAGGAGAAGATGGATGTCCCAAATCAAGCAGATAGCAAATGTTCTCCTTCTCCACCCCTTTGTTCTATTAATGTCCTCAAATAATTGGACAATGCTCACCTGCATTGGCGCGAGCAGTATGCTTTATTCAGTCTACAGATTCTACTGCTAATCTCTTCTGGAAACACTTGCACAGACACACCCAGAAAATACGTATTACTTGCAAGTTAGGTATCCATTAGCCAAGTCAAGTAACTGTAAAATTAAACATCACAGGTACTATATTTTACCAAAATCTAGGTTATTTAAACAAATACTACTGTTCCCAGTACAAAAAACTTTCAGTAACACCTAATTGGAATTTATAATTAAAAATCAAGATATTATTGTTCAGTTCTGCTTGTCACATTTGAACAAAGCATAGACTAATGAGCACCCATTCAGGTATATAATCAAATGGATAATAGACATAATAAAATATTTGTGAACTGATGACTATTCAATTTAAAGACAAAGCTTACAGAACTCATGATTCTTTTACTCATTCATCCATGTTTAATTTTGACTGCTTATAAATTTTAATTTCTAATGCTGGAATTGAAAATATATTTAAATAATGTCTTTGTACCCCAAAGGCAAGTGAGTAGAATAAGATTAAATACACAAAGAAAATAAGTTGTAATAGATAATCTAAGTTATGCAGAGAAATACATCTTGGTAGAAGTAATGATTAACACAGCCAGGTTTTGAGGTTTGAGGAATTTTACATAGGTAATATTTGAGATTATCTTTAAGTATATATAACTACATAAGCCAAACCAGGACTAGATGGGCCATTGAAACAGAAAAAAAAAATACATGAAAAGCATAAAATAGTTTTCTTCAAATGTTTTTAAGAGCTGTTACATGGAAGAAAGCACAAAATTGTTTTCTTTCTTCAGGAATATCAGCAAAGGCATTTTCTTTGGAAGATTGAACAAAAAATGTGTAAAGCCAGTCATTTTCGTGGTACTAATATTGGGTTTGGTATAGGAACACAAATGGCTTAAGAAAAAGACCCCCCCCCCCCCAAAAAAAAACAACACACCCACCAAAAGTGTTTTCCCAGATGATAGAAACAAAGTCAAGTGGGATAATGAACCTGAACCTGATTATTCATCAAAGGAGCCAGGAAAATGCTAAATATGGGCACCTATTTGTGGACTGAGAAGTGAAGAACAATTTATTTTAAGAGTAAGATCAAGGCAAATAAAGAGATTTCAGGTTTGATTAATTCTGGACAGTGAGTAAATACTAAGGACTAATTGGCTTTCAGGCACTACCAGTGAGAGCTAGGTAAAAAAAAGTCTCATCAATGGGCCATATTAACCCAGAGTTTAGAGCAACAGATATTCTTTGAATATAAGAATTTTTATCTTTTAAAATGAGTTTTCTATTCCCTACAATACATTCCTGTAATGATTTTAATCGCGACCCTCAAAAAAAGATATATTGGAGTCCTAACTCTTTGTATCTTTGATTATAACTTTATTTGGAAGGGTCTTTACTGAAGTAGTCAAGTCAATAGGGTGGGTCCTAATCCTAAATAATAAAAGCCTAATATGCAAATTGACCAAATGGTGGAATGACCAGTAGAACAACCGGTCACTATGAGGTGCACTGACCACCAGGGGGCAGATGCTCAATGCAGGAGCTGCCCCTGGTGGTCAGTGCGCTCCCACAAGGAGAGTGCTGCTCAGCCAGAAGCTGGGCTCATGGCTGGAGAGTGCAGCAGCAGTAGTGGGATCCTCTGCTGCCTCTGTGGCAGCACTAAGGAGCAGCAAGCCAAGTGCTAATATGGTAAGGAATGAGGGGTCCTGGACTGCAAGAGGATGTCCTACTGCCTGCTTAGGCCTGCTCAGCAGGCAGACATCCCCCGAGAGGGCATAGGTCGGGCTGAGGGACACGCCCATCCCCTGTACATGCATTTTTGTGCACCGGGACTCTAGTCAAATATAATTGGTATCACTATAACAAGTGCAGATTTGGACAGAGAGACAGAGATGCACATTGGGACCACACCATGTAAAGAAATAAGAGATTGGAATGATGTATCTACAAACCAAAAAATCCAAAGATTGAGAGCAAACCACCATAAGCTAGGGAAGAAAAGTGGAACAGACTCTCACAGCCCTCAGAAGAAACCAAACTTGCCTACACCTTAATTTCAAACATCTAGCTTTTAAGCTGTGAGATAATAAATTAGAGTTGCTTAAACCTTTCAGTTTATGGTAGTTTGTTATGGCAGCACTAGGAAACTAATGTAATTATACTTCATTGGGGATTTAACTTAACATTTGCCATGTAATCTGTAAGGCACATTCCTATCATGTTATTTGTTATAACTTTAAGGTATATTAAGTGTAGTAATTAGCACAAATAAAAATTTTATGATTTGTTTAGAATTTTGTATAAATGGAATCATAAACTATATAGCAGTGTTTTTGAGATTTATCTATCAATAGCTATTTCTGTATTTTTTTCTTTCTATTTTTTTCAATTTCTTTGTAATTATTTATATATTAGAGTCCATAATAATTTCATAAAAAGAGTTGGTCAGTCATCTCTTGTCTTCTTTCTCTGAAAATATTTGTGTAAAATTTGTATTATTTGTTCCTTAAATGTTTAATAAAATTCAAGAAAAGCAACTAATAAATAAATTATGAGTGAATATTCAGATTGAAGAAAATTACACAAATTTCAAAAGTCATACTGCTTACTAGTGAAATAAAAGCATCACAAAAATGTCTGGAAGATAAATTTAAAATATAGTGCTAGGAATAAAAGATAATATATAAATTTATTTTGTATGAATAGAACATTCATAATTCTATTAGTGAAAAGAAACATAAAATAAAATGAGCAAAAATGAATTGTAAAATAATTGATCATACTCACCAATAAAAAACTTAAAAATAGACCTTAAAAATACATTTTTATCATTTACCTATATTTCTCTATGTCAAAATATATGTTCACATTCCATCTATAGCATATGAAAGAGTCTTTTTTCTGTGCCAACAATAATCTTAATTATTTTTACCTATTATATATGAATAGGCAAAGATAAGCAAAGGTAATTGAGATTGTGAAGAGCCAATGTTCAAAAGGAATGATAGATTTATAATAAAGTTTGTTGGTACTCAGAATACATCATTTCTCCATCTTTATTTTTTAAATGTATTATCTATGGAGAAAATAAAGATTCTTCAGTAACATAAATATAATATTTCTATTCTTATATGCTTTCTCATCTGATATCTAAAAATCAGTCATGAATTCATTTCAGGGAATATTTACAGCAAATCTAGTCAACAATACATATTCACTAATGCAAAAATCATCTTAAAATCTTGTGTTCTTGTTATATAAAAATTATTTTCTTCTTCTTTTCATGATAGTCAATTTGGAAAGAACTCATAATTTAGAAAACAAGGAAAGTAATGAAGGTTATGTAGTATGTATCAGTAAATGGGTTGAAACTGTTTTTTGATTGAACCTTTCTTTATAAATATGATTTGGGATTTCTATAGGGCATATTGCAAATGCCACCCAGTGCATTCAGCAAATGTTACCTTCTAACGCAGAATACAACTCAGGCTACAAATGTGATTTGAGTAAAAAGGAACCATGAGGGAATAGCTCGTAAATGACACTGTGGCTTTTCGGTCTTGATTGATTTCAATACTGAATTTGAAAACAATATTGCTGCATTTGTAAACCAAGTTTACTTCTAGTTTTATATAACCATTAAGTGTTTTCCTTTAACATTCAGTAAATTATTGCTTCTTCCACTAGAGTCTGTATTTCATTTTTGTACTATAATAGATTTTATTACTCTGGATAAGCAGCCCTGAAATCCTAACTGTTCCTGTGGGCAATGAAACTTTGCAATGAAACTTGATATTCAAGATTCCTTTGCCAGGCCAATGTAGCTCAATGGTTGAGCATCAACCTATGAAACCACAGTTTCATTCCAGGTCAGGGCACATGTCCGGGTTGCAGGCTGGATCACCAGTAAGGGGAGTGCAGGAGGCAGCCAATCAGTGATTCCCATCATTGATGTTTCTACCTCTCTCTACCTTCCTCTCTGAAATGAATTATCTCTATGTAATTTTTTAATTCCTTTAGCAGGAATCTCTCCCTCCTTTTCCAAACTTTTGTATTCTTAATACTGTTTCTGACTGATTTTACCATCAAAGATAAGGATATAGAAAATCAATTAAAGTTTACTTTTGCATTTACTTCTAATCTCCATTATCTATCTATATATAAGGCTAGTATGCAAAGTGTCCCCTCTGATGTGTGACTGGGAGACTAACAGTTTGATCACTTGCTATGATGTGCACTGACCACCAGAGGGCAGTGCGGAATGAAGGAAGGTCCCAGCCAGAAGCCAGAAGGAAGGCCTCAGCCAGCAGCTGGAAGGCCCCAATCGGCCCTGATCACTGGCCAGGCCTAGGGACCCTGTCCGTGCACAAATTTTGTGCACCAGGCCTCTAGTTGATTTTATAATAACAAAGGATCATATCTACAAAATTTATACAGTGACAAAATTTTTAAATGACAATTCATGCAAAATATAGAGATTTGGTAAATAAACTAACCAAATTATTCAAAGCCATATCCTCTCTAAACCATCTCCACAGACAATTCTTATGATTTTTCTCATTTATATTCTGTTATCACAGTACTAAATTAGAGTAAAATAATTTGAGTATTGCTTTAAAAATTCCACAAGAATTAGAATAACTCAAAAAATTTGCATTACTATAATCTAACTTCTAGTAATAATTCAATGATATGAGCTACACTTAGGTAATTAAATTAAGATCAACATCCTGAAATTCACATATTGCTATGTGCTATACAACAGATGGATTGATAGTGGCTTAGGAATGCCACTCAAAGACATAATCAGATAGCTTAATACTCTTGTCTCAGAAAAATCTCTGAGCCTCTTATTTATATAATCAACTACCTTCATCCTATGTTTAATTATTTCTTGCTGTTACTGAGGGGTTACTGCTTGATGGTCCTTGTACATGACCCTTTCCATCCTTAAAGCCAGCAAAGATATATGGGCCTTACCCTTCTTATTTTTATTTTTTGTTTGAATGTCTCAGACTTCTCATTCTGCTATTAGCTGGAGAAATATGTCTGCTTTTAAAGGGTCCATGTAATTAGATTATACCCACAAGGATGATTTCCCTTTTGATTCATTCAGTGTCAACTGATTGGCAACATTGATTACATTTTCAAAATCTATTTTGCTATCTAACAACAGATAATCATGGGCACAATGTCCCTATACTTATGGTCATAGAAACTAAGGTGAAAAATCTTAGGATTTGCCTACCCCAGGAGGACCTTCCATCCTCTACTTGGCATAAAAAGGCAATGCTCTAATTCTACTGCTAGTGTAATGTCAGCATACCTAAACAGAGTGTTGGTTTTCAATTCTTTGCCACAGAAGCAGGCAGCATTCTAATTCACCAGTCAGAGTACTTTCACGGGTGTTCCTCAGAAAGCTGAGTCACCAACTACATGCAGCAGCAATGAGACTTGGCAATGTGGAAGGAGACAGCCTAGTCAGCACTTCACTTAACCTGTCCTGGTGGAAACAGGAACTAGAGAGGAGCTGAGCCTTCACTCTCATCCAGCAGCAACCAGGATGAATGAGGTTTTGTGAAGCAAGGCTACTTAGCACTCTGATATCCCTCACACCTCACCCTGGTTGTCAGCAGAAAACAAAGGGAAGCTATACCTCCATGCCCATCTAACATCAAAACACCCTAAACACAGTAATGACCCTGATAAAGAAGATTTATAGGATCAGAGTGTCACGATGAAATACCCAAGGTATCCACAATACGATGAAAAGTCACTCTTCATATGAAAAATGAGGACAATCACAACTTCTATAAGAGGATACAATCATGAGACATTAACATTGAAATTACTGAGATGTTGGAGTTACTTGAAAAGTAGCAATAATAAAAATGCTTTAAAGAGAAATTATTAACACTTCTGAAACTAGTGAAAAAAAATCTTGGCTAAGGAATTGAGGATTATATATTAAAAAACAAAAATATCATAGTTCTGAAAAATATCCTAGAATATGAAGAAAAAAATACACCTCTATGCATGGGCTCAATAACAGACTGGGGGTAAAACAGAAAAAAAATGTACACGAAAGTCATATGAATAGATATTACCCAATCTGAATAATATGAAAAAACAGGAAGAATATAGATTAATAAAAGAAAAATCAAGGACCATTAGACCAAATCAGGAATATCTATATAATATTCATATCACTGAAGTATTGGAAACAGAGGAGAAAGAATGTGATATTCATACAAGAAATTTAATGGATCTCAAGGGAATTAGACAATCTTAAAAGTTCAGATATTGCATTGTTCCATTTCTTTGGCATTCCTGAACAGCAAATTTATAGAGATAGACAATAGATTGGTGATTTCAAGAGGTCAGAGATGGAGGTGGTAGAAAGTTCAGGCATGACAATAAACATCTAGCCTGATAGTGGGGTGGTGGCAAAGTTCTGTGCCTTGAGTGTGGTGGTTGTTACACAAATGCCTGCATGTGATAAAAATGCAGAGCACTACATAAACCATAAACCTCCCACACAAAAATGACTGTGTGCATTAAGTTCTATAGAATATATATCAATTTCAGTCTCTCAGTTTTGAGGTTGTACTTGGTTATTTAAGTTATTAACCAATGGGGACACCTGGGTGCAGCATGCATAGAATCTCCCTGTACTTACTTGTTGTTTAGTTTTTGTGACTTACTGTGAATGTATACTCATATCAAAATAAAGAATATAAAAATTGATTGAATAAATACTTTTATATAATTTGGTCTATTCTCTATACCTCAGTTTAATTTTCCTTTAATGTATTCTAAATGTATTCTAATTTGGTCATAATATTTATCCTGACTTTGTTCTAATAAACACCCTGAGAGCCTATCTATGGCTTGCTCTTTTCCTTACACTGCTAACAAGATATCTCACTTTTATCATTTGCATCCCATTGCTATTTATTTTTAATTTTTCTCTTCCAGCTACTTAGTGATAGGGTTATAATAATGAGGAAAAAAATGATGCAAAGAAAATCCATTTCAAATGCCTGTCTATCTGTATAACATGGTAAGTGGGACACTGGATCTCTAGTGAATCTAGATGGCCCATTGCCATCTAGAATAGATCATTTGGGATTTCTAGAGTTGACTCGTATCCTATTTTTCCTTTTTAAGCTAGAAAACAGTAATGCTTTCCTTACCTTATGAAAATTTTTTAAGAAGCAATTTCTAAAATATTTACTGAAGTTTTAAAAGTCTGCACATAGTTTTTATAGCATGCTGTGACAGGGAGGAATAAATACTGGCATTATACATACCTGTAGAGTCTAATACAAAAAGAAATTTATAGAGGTATGTACATTAAAAGAAAGTAATTATGATAATTTAAAAGATAGGCATAACCAATAGAATAGAATATAGATTAAGTAAAAAAATGTGCAGTGTCAGGAAAGAAATGAAATTCAACAACATTTTTAAGAAATTTATAATCTAAACTCAAAGTATCCAGTTCATAAACTCTGGTCAACATCTAAATTTAAAATAATCACTAAATCAATAAAAATATGTTTAGAAGAAAATCTTTAACATTTTGTATTTTTATGCCAACAAATAATGAAATCTAGGGTAATTGGCAAATCTTTTTTGAAGTTAAGTACACCAACACAATGCACATAGAAGTAAATATATTCAGGAACAATAAAATCTTTTGAGAGTTTTAAATATTCTATGGTAAATTACCGAAAAGGAAAGTTAATGATTTTACAATACATCTTGTTATTTATATTTGATGACTTTATTTTCAGTTTGTTTATTGGGTGAACATAGCAGTGCCCTCAAGTTGTATTACTGTGGAAAAAGTTGAAATCTTCAAAAGATCAATACTTCAGTATTATTGAATTTACAAAGGCAGGGAACAGTATGAAAATATCTTTATATAGTTACAAACAAAATATTCAGCTAGAAAAATATTAAAAATAGAAGCTAACAATAAATTACTACAGTAAAATATATATAATTAAATTTTTATGTCATTTCTGATCAAGCAATTCATGTAGAAAAATAACTTCAATTAAAATTATATAAAACTAGAGGCCCGATGCATGAAATTTGTGCCAGAGTAGGCCTTCCTTCCCCTGGCTGTTGGCACTGGCTTCCCTCTTGTACCTGGGACCAGGGGTTTCCTCCAGCTATCGGCACCCAGGACCCAGCCTTCTTTCCCAGCCCTGGATTCATCTGAAGGTCGTCCGGAAGGACATCCAGTCTAATTAGCATTTTATGCTTTTATTATTATAGATATCACTGCATTTAGATGTGGTGTTTTATTATTATTATTTTCATATGTATTTAAGGGTCATAATTACTAGTAACCTATTAATTAAATATAAAAATATATTAATTTTTAAAATATTGTGTATTATTTATACTGTATCATGACACTTAAAATCTACCTTTCAATATTATAAGCTCTCAATTCTGGATTGACTGAATTAAATCTTATACTTTAATGGGTTTAAAATGTAGGCATCACCTGAATGAATGTTCTGGAAAAAAAAAAAAAAACAAACAGAAGGAAAACACCTGAGACATAAGGCTGTGAGGAGAAAACTGGAAAAAATCATATAAACTGTCAGCATCTAAAAAGCATGCTCAGTGTTTTTGACAAGTAGGTCAATGGTGAATATGCACCTTTTGACTTTTGGACTTAAAATATATATATATAGTCAGCATGTTGGCAGTTCTTATGACTATGTAATTCCATGAGAAACCAGGAGAAGTTTCTTGTCTTTTACATTAAGCTTTACATTTTCAGAAAATCTCAGAACACTTGAGTCTAACCTTCATACTCTCATGGGTACAGGCCCAGTTGATTCTTAAAATAATTAATAGTTTTACAATAATGTAACAGGAATGAGAGACTCTCAGAAATTTACCTTATTTTATTCAGATATAGCTCAATTTTTCTCCACATAAAAATTTCTACTATCTTATAAATTAGTAGAGATATTAACACAATATTTAACATAGCAAGCAGAAAGTCCCCCAAATTGCCAGGTACAGTAATAAAAACTTGCTAGAAAAGCCGATACTCTAACCATTTTAAAATATCTATATAGCTTTATTCTCTAAGATAAACATTTTAGAGGGTAAACTATGCTTTAAAATATGGTAAACATCAGCTATTGAGCAATTGAAAATATCACTAGTCCAAAATGAGTTGTGCTTAAGTGGAAATACATACCATATTTGAAAAACTTAATATAAAAAGAATGCATAAATTGGATTTATAATTTTATAGAAAATGAATGTTGAAATAATATTTTTGAACATATTGAGTTAAATATATTATTTTTAAAATATATTTTTATTGATTTCAGAGAGGAAGGGGGAAGGAGAAAGAGAGGGAAACATCAATGATGAGAGAGACTCATTAACAGCCTGCCTCCTCCAAGACCCTGAGCCCACAACCCGGGCATGTGCCCTTGGCCAGAATTGAACCCAGGACCCTTCGATCCGTAGGCCGATGCTCTATCCACTGAGCAAAACTAGCTAGGGCTTAAATATATTATTAAAATTAATTTCACTTTTTATCAATCAATTAGAACATATATATACATGTATATGTGTATATGTATATGTATATACACATATACATGTATATATATCCTATCTAATAATAGACAAACATGGTAATTGACCGTACCTTCGCTACGCCTCCCATTGGCTAATCAGTGTGATATGCAAATTAACTACCAACAAAGATGGCAGTTAATTTGCATACATAGGTTCCAAGCAGTAGAGGGAAGACTGAAGTCGAGCCAGAGCAGTGAAGACAGAAGATGGAAGGTGGCTCCGGCCAGAGCAGCGAAGATGGAAGACTGAAGGTAGCTCCAGCCGGAGTGAAGGCCTGGGTCCCGGGTGCCAGAGAAAAACCTGTGCCAGCAGCCAGGAGAAGGGAAGGCCTATTGCATGAATCTCTTCATGCAACAGGCCTCTACCTCTAATATATATATATATATATATATATATATATATATGTATGTATATACTATACATGTGAACATGTGAATTTATATATATACTAGTGGTTTGGTGCATGGATTCATGCACATTGAAAGTGAATCTGGTGCAGGTGAACTAGATTTGGGGTCAACAGGGCCCCAGCAGCAAACTAACCTACCTGTCACAGTGTCATCCCCCTGGTGGTCATTGTGCATCATAGCTACTGGTTGAATGGTGGAATGGTCAAATGATCAAATGGTTGCTTAGGCTTTTATATATACAGATGGCTTCTTTGTGATTCATTTTTTATTGAGCTTCATTACTCTACAGAATACTCATAATTCTTCCATTTACTAGCTCCTTTGATGTTGTAAAAATATATCTACGTTCAGCAATAAGAGGTCATATTATCTAAATTGGATGCCAACTGATGAGGTAGTCACTTTTCTCCCAGCTTTAAGAATGGATCCTAGCCTGCTCACACTAATGGCATCCTCCCAATAACCATAACTCTAGGAAACAATAAGCAAGTAGTATGTGATGTTTCCATATTTCATTTTTGCTCTTGTACAAAATTTTTAAAAAGATTTTATTTGTTTCCCACTCTGAACTCCCAAGCATGAATCTCTTCTGTCTTCTTCCATATCAAAGAGGTGAGATTGAATTTGCACATAATAGATGTGAAATAAATACATGTTGAATGAATGTCCCTAAATCTATTTTACTAGGAATATTACACATTTATTTTCTTATTAGATTACTAGAGGCCTGGTCCACAAAAATTTGTGCACTCGGGGGGGAGGGGGGTCCCTCAGCCTGGCCTGTGCACTCTCGCAGTCTGGAACCCCTCAGGAGATAACGACCTGCTGGCTTAGGCCTGCTCCCGGGTAGCAGAGGGCAGGCCCAATCCCTAGGTGCAGCCCCTGGTCGGGCTCAGAGCAGGGCCGATAGGGGAGTTGGGGCGCCAACCCCTGTCATGCACAGAGCAAGGCGGATCGGGAGGTTGCGATGCCACCCCTAGTCACGCACAGGGTAGAGCCGATTGGGGAGTTGGGGCACCGCCCTCTGTCACACTCAAGGCAGGGTTGATGGGGATGTTGTGGCGCCACCCCCTGTCACGCACAGAGCAGGGCCAATCAGGGGGTTGGGGCGCTGCCCCCTGTCACTCACAGAGCAGGGCCCATCAGGGGGGTTGGGGCTCCGTACCCTGTCACGCGCAGAGCAGGGTCTATCAGGGTGTTGGGGAGCTCCCCGCTGTCACAAACAGAGCAGGGCCCATCAGGGGGTTGGGGAGCTTCCCCCGTCACGCACAGAGCCGGGCCGATCAAGGGGTTGAGGAGCTCCCCCCTGTCATGCACAGAGTAGGGCTGATAGGGGAGTTGGGGCACCGCCACTGTCACACACACAGCAGGGCAGATCAGGGGGTTAGGGCACTGCACCCTGTCACACACAGAGCCACAGGGTGATCAGGGGGTTTGGTCACTGCCCCCTGTCATGTTGATCCCGGTGCCAGGAGGCCTCGCGGCTCTGCTGATCCCGGTGCTGGGAGGCATATTACCCTTTTACTATATAGGATAGAGGCCTGGTGCACAGGTGGGGGCCAGCTGGTTTGCCCTGAAGGGTGTCCTGGATCAGGGTGGGGTCCCCACTGGGTTGTCTGGCCAGCCTGGATGAGGGGATGATGGCTGTTTGCAGCTGGTCACACCCCCTTCAGGGTGGGGGTCCCCACTGGGGTGCCTGGCCAGCCTGGATGAGGGGATGATGGCTGTTTGCAGCTGGTCACACCCCTTTCAGGGTGGGGGTCCCCACTGGGGTGCCTGGCCAGTCTGGGTGAGGGGCTCAGGGCCGTTTTCAGGCTGGCGGGTGACTGAAGGTCCCAACCTGCCCTTTTTTTCTTTTTTATTCTGGGCCAGCTTTAGCTCTGAGGCTTGGCTCCAGCTCTGAGGCCTCGGCTGCTGAAAGCAGGTATCTGGTTTGTTTGGGTTCTATAATCGAAACACTGTTTCAACTCCAGCTCTGAGATCCTGGCTGGCTGAAAGCAGGTTTCTGGGGTTTTGTTTAGCTTCTATATTTGTAATAATCTTTCAAACTGCAAGCTCATAGGCCGGCAGCCGCAGGCAGGGAACATTGGCTTCCTCCGTCACTGAAACAAGCAAGCCTCCTGTTCGCTTCAAGCTGCCTGGCTGCCGGCTGCCATCTTGGTTGGCAGTTAATTTGCATATCGCCCTGATTAGCCAATGGGAAGGGTAGCGGAGGTATGGCTAATTACCATGCTTCTCTATTATTAGATAGGATTCCTGCTCACCATCACTAGAAAGTAAGGTCTTTAAAGGCAAGAACTTGGTTTATTCTAATAATTGATATCATATATTCCTAGAATCTAGAATAGCACCTGAGACAAACTGATGCTCAAAAGTGTTGAACGAATGAAAGTAAATCTTTTGAGAAGGACTAGAAAGAGCTAAGAGTCAGTTCCAGATGGTAAGACAAGTACCCTTCTTTTTTGTTTCTTTCCATAATGTGATTTTATTTCCCAGATCATACTAGTTAAGAAGATACCTCTCAAACTTTCCTTTTTTGATAGTGTTATAGGCACCTCTCATCCACAGCAGAGAGGTATTACTGGACAGGACAGCCCCCTGAGTCAATGGGAAAGGGCCATCCCCAACCTCAATCCTTGTCTTCACATATAAATAAATTTATATGGGAGACTTGACTGCATTGTGAAAAGTCAATTTATTAAAGCAATTAAAGCATGCATCCATATTGAAAAAAGCAAAAGCAAAGAAATCAAATCTATACATCTGGCTTAGGAAGCAAAGACAGGCTCTCAGCTAATCTGAAGATCAAGTTGGGGGTCTGAGGCGTTATATACCCTCTTATCTGTAGATCACAAAAATGCTGGCTATTTTGGTACAGATTAATTCTCAAGCTCTCTTATTTTATTTTGCTGTCATCTATTTCCCAGAACTCATGAGAAGCACCTGGAAACTCTATCTTACCAAGCCTTGAGACTGCTGGCTTCTCTGCTGAAAGTGGTTCTCAACCTTTTGGCCCTTTAAATACAGTTCCTCATGTTGTGACCCAACCATAAAATTTTCGTTGCTACTTCATAACAGTAATGTTGCTACTGTTATGAATCATAATGTAAATATCTGATATACAGGATGGTCTTAGACGACCCCTGTGAAAGGGTTGTTCGACCGCCAAAGGGGTCGCGAGCCACAGGTTGAGAACCGCTGGCTTAGGGAGTAAAATGGTCTTTTTCCCCTTTCCTCTTCCCCTCCCCACCTCCCTTTCTGCATTCTCTCATCAGGGAGGTTTTTTTTTTTAACCATTTGCTCTGGTGCCCTTGGTTGGGGAAGATAATAGTTTGTTAGTTACAAGCTGGCTACAAATTGCTCACACTGTTTGGTCTTGTTTTAACTTCCCTGTCTCAGTTTCCCTATTTCTCCTGCCCTGGAATCCTGTAACAGTTTTAGCTGGTTCCAAGGGTCACGTCCATTTTCCCTCCTTTCTTTCACATCTTGTCCTGTCCGCCTAATCCTGTTTCTAACTCCTCTCAATAATAACTTCACAGTTTGAAGAAACAGCATAATTTCAGTGGCAAAGGACAAGTAAGCAGCATGTAGAAGTAGAAGATGAGGTTGAAAAGTTGGCAATTTCATCTGCATAATGGGATTCAAACTCAGCTTATGCATGACTTCGTAGAACATATTAATGAATTTAATTTTTTTCAGAGTTTTCTGAAATTGGACTAGAAGTTTCAGTGAAGTGAGCCAATAAATCCCCAGTTCAACAATAACTTTAAAAAATGAGTTAGCACTATTATTTTCAATAGAAAATCAGATCTTGAGTATAAAAAATGTAAATGTGTTTTCTTAAAGTATGTTTGCAACTTCCTAATACATTCTATCTTTACTTTTTGAAGCCCTATTTAGGTACCTATATGCTCAATAATTATCCAAATTAATACAATGCATTGTGGTAGTTTGCCACCAGGATGACTCTCAGTGATCTCCAATCCTGATATCCAGGCCTTTGAATTGAACATTGGCTGGACATACTATTCACTTCTAAATAATAGAATAAAGAAGAATCACAAGTGTTCTTAGTTATATGAGGAATGTAAAAGTGATATAAACTTTTTTACAAAAAAAGCCAGGGTAAAAAATAAAATCATTTTTAGGAAATCACAGAACGATTTATTGCTCAGAAAAGCTTTTGAGCAAGTTTTGTGCAGTTCAAAGCAAGGATCTATAAATAAAATCACATCCTGCCTTGGCTAAAGTGTTCACAACTGTAGACATAATATAGTTTTAACTTTTTGCATTCAATAGACTTATCCATTAATCCCAATAAAATACATTTTTTCTTCTAGGTTTTGGTAGTTTCAAACAAAATCTTCTTTAAATAAACAGAGTTTAATCTGCTTTCATGTGACTTCATTATATTACTTTATCAGGGCGGGGCTTGAGGTCAACTGATATGGCAGGTATCAGAGAAACTAATTTTCCACTATCAGAAAATAATTTATTTCTTATCCAGATTGTATCATTATGCTCTTCCAAAAAGTTTACCTTCCTTCTGGCTCCCAGCATATTCTACAGAACCATAGCCACATCTGGGGACCTCTGCCCACAACTATTTTAAGAACCAATTATGGGTTAAGAAAAAATAGAAACTCCATGTCAGTGTATTAAATATATATATATGGTTAAGTGACCGAACGTACATCCATCTGACCATCTGATCATCTGACATGCACTGGCAATTTAAAAATAAATGTTGACTTGCACATGCGTGATACATATAAAGCTCTTGCTGGTGCCAACCTAGACAGAGTAGGAATATTACTACCTGAACCCATTTTCGGACATGGTCAGTTATATGTTGCTTTCTCTCGAGTTCAAAGAGCATGTGACATTAAAGATAAAGCTGCAAATACTTCATCACAAGGGAAAGTAGTTAAGCACTCTGAAAGTATTTTTACTCTTAATGTGGTATACAAGGATATATCAGAATAAGTTTAATAAATTTATCAGTCATTGTTTTTATCAATGTTGTTTTTATATCATGTTTTTGTTGTTTTTATGTATTTGTTGTTGTTAGTTATTTCTTCTAATTAATTTTCTTTCAATATGCATGAATCTGTGCACCGGGCCACTAGTATTATAAGTATTATATAGTATTATATAAGTAATACTAGAGGCCCAGTACATGAAATTCATTCACGGGTGGGGGGGAGGGAGGAGGTGTCCCACAGCCCAGCCTGCACCCTCTCTAATCTGGGACCCCTTGAGGGATGTCCGACTGCCCATTTAAGCCTGATCCTAAATGGGCAGTCAGACATCCCTCTCACAATCCAGGACTGCTGGCTCCCAACCACTCACCTGCTTGCCTGCCTGATTGCCCCGAACTGCTTCTGCCTGCCAGCCAGATCACCCCCTAACCATTCCCCTGCCAGCCTGATCGATGCCTAACTGCTCCTCTGCCAGCCCAATTGCCCCTAACTGCCCTCTCCTGCTGGCCTGGTCACCCCTAACTGCCCTCCCCTACCAGCCTGGTTTCCCCTAACTGTCCTCCCCTGCTGCCCTGGTCACCCCCAACTGCCCTCCCCTGCAGGCCTGATCCCCCCCAACTGCCCTACCCTGCAGGCCTAGTTCCCTCCAACTTCCCTCCCCTGCAGGTCTGGTTTCCCCACATCTGTCCTCCCCTGCAGGCCTGATTGCCCCAACTGCCCTCCCCTGCTGGCCATCTTGTGTCCACATGGGGGTGGCCATCTTGTGTGTTGGAGTGATGGTCAATTTTCATATCACTCTTTTATTAGATAGGATAAGACTAAATGTCACACTAATAACAACTATGAAATCTGGTTAAAATGCAAAAACAGTGTTTTGAAGACATTAGGAATTAAACACATAGCCAATATTTGAGAGGTAAAGATTCTGAAGGGAGAGAAATATAATGATTTGAGTTCTAAATTTCCCCTCATTCCCAGGCTTGACATTTGTTCAAGGGCAAAGAGCAAAAACATGTAGTGGTAGTCTAGAGCTTGTGGCAATTTCACTGGGCTGAGGAGACAAAAATTGGCATTGAGATCTAACAAACAAGGCATGACTTTACAGGTCAAGATGCAGAAGGGAACCAGAGAAACAAGTACAACATGTTGAATGCAATTTATTTTTTACTCCCAAAATGCTCATGCTTGGGGTAATATTTGTAAAAATAAAATATACGGCAGCTTGAAGAGCTAAGCAGAAATTGTAGCAGCTTTCTCATACTAGGGAGATGAGAGTTGAAGTTTAGAGTTTTCCAATACAAGAGGGTAAAGTAAACATCCCAACCTTTCAGAGTAAGCTTAGAAGTGTTATGTCCTAGGAAAGAAAAGGCAAAATAGAAACTTATTAGCACTGCCTGAGAAGGAAAATATGGCTATACTCTATATACTAGAAAAAAATGAAATCCTTTCAGGAGGAAGATACCAACATTCAAAGTCTGTATTTTTTTAATATATAATTGTCCAGCATTTAAGCTATAAGTTTCCTATAATAAAAGGAAACAAATTCAAAATATCAAATAAAAAATGGATATACAGAAAATAACAGATATTTAACTTTTAAATCACAAAGATTAGAATTATTATTTTTATTTTGTAATAAAGAATTTCACAAAGAACAAAAATAAATTTTAAAGATATAATGGTAAATCTTAAAACTAAAAAATACAATACCTAAATCTAAAATTTATTAGGTAAATTTAACATCTGATTATATCCAGCCTAAAAGATAATTTAAAAACTAGAATACAGATCAGTAAAATTAATAGAGGTTGCAGCACAAAGCAAAAATAGATGAAAATAAAGAAATGAGGTATGTTTGAAAGATGTAATCAGTGAATTTGGAGTTTCATGAAGCGATAAGGATAATAATGAAGCCAAAGTAAAATTTGAGATGGGCTACCTAAGAAATATCCAAAATTGATGAAATGCATTGTGATGATTTGCCATCAAGATGACTCCCAGTGATTCCTCAACTTTTGATATCCATTCCCATATGTTGAAGGTTGGCTGGACCTAGGGATTCACTTTTAGTTAATAGAATAAAATTAATTAATTAATAGGTTCTGACTCTAAGACTAGGACATATGAAGCAGTGTGGCCTCTTGTTCTCTTTCTCTTCATCACTCATTCTGGGGGTAGCCAGTTTCATGAACAAGCCTACAAGGGAAGAAACTGAAGCCCTTGGTAACTTCTAGGGTTGTGAATGTAGATATATATCCTTCAGGTCTTTTAGATAAGTACTAACTACTCTACTAAAAACTTAACTGTAATTTCATGAGGGAGCCTTAACTGGAACCACACAGCTAGACCATCCCTAGGTTTCTGGTTGTCAGAAACTTTATGAGAAGATAAATGCTTGTGTTAAGTAACTAAATTTTTACAAAATTTGTTATTAAGCAATAGTTAGTACACTTGTGTGGTCTAAAGCGAAGCTGATTTTATGACTACAAAATTCTTTATTAAGACCTTAGAAAGATCAAAAATAGTATCTTAAAATACTGTTCAGTCAGACAAAAGATCCTTTAAAGATTTCAGTGAGTAAAATTCCCAGATCCTCCCAATTAAATAAAATAGGGCTCCTAAGAATTAATTATAAGAGCATTGTTATTTCAAAGAGATCTACTGGTATGTTTTTATTGAATGAGATGGACACAAATGAGATTTATAGAAGATCTATAAAGTCTTACAATTTTCCATATTTAGCAAGAAGCCAGTTTGAACTAAAACAGAAAAAGTACAAAATGAAAAGAGTCCTTTAGATACCCAAAATTCTACTGGCAGAAAGCAGACTGAGAAAACTAGTCAGCAGCAAAACTTTCATGAAAATGGAAAGATGGCTCAGAAGGTGGATCAAGAGCCAGAGATTAGATTCACAAGTCATGAATAGTCATTTCCAGGTAAAAGTAAAAGTGAATTACAGCCAATAAACTTCCAACATAAGACCTGCTCTCTAATTCGCCATTTACTTACATAACTTGAGTTAGCTAACAATAAAAATTGACTTTTCCGGATCTTCAATAGCCATTTTATCTTTTTCAAGACTAATTCCTCAAGAATTTTTAAAAACTGATAGGAAATTTAGAGATCTGCTCATTTTTTTTCAGTTATTTATTTTTTATTTTCATTTATTTTTACATTTTATTTTTTCATTTTATTGGGGTGATATTACTCAACATGAACATATAGATTTCATGTGTGAATTACTAATTTACTAAATCTGTATATAGGACCATGTGCCCACCACCCAAAGTCAAATCTCCTGTCACCTCATATTAGGACCCCTTTCTTCTCCTCCCCCCTCCCTCTGGCAACCACCACACTGCTGTTTGTGTACATAAGTTCCAGTTTTATATTCCACATATGAGTGTAATCATATAGTTCTTAGCTTTCTCTGCTTGACTTATTTCACTTTTCTTAATGTCCTCAAGGGCCATCCATGTTGTTGTAAATGCTATTTCATCCTTTCTTATGGCCGTGTAGTACTCCATTGTGTATATGTACCACATCTTCTTTATCCAGTCCTCTATCATAGTGCACTTTGGCTGTTTCCAACTCTTGGCCACTGTGACTAATGCTGCAATAAACATAGGGGTGAATATACTTTTGCATATAAATTATTTTGAGTTTTTGGGGTATATGCCCAGGAGTGAGATTGTTGGGCCATATGCTAGTTCTATTTTTAATTTTTTGAGGAATCTCCAGACTGCTTTCCATAGTGGTTGTACCAGTCTACATTCCCACCAGCAATGAATGAGGATTTTTTTTTTCACAACTTCTCCAACACTTGTTGTTGCTTGTCTTATTGATAATGGCCAGTCTGACTAGAATAAGGTGGTATCTCATTGTAGTTTTAATTTGCATTTCCTGATTGCCAGTGAGGTTGGACATCTTTTCAAATATGTATTGGCTGTTTATATGTCCTGTTGGGAGAGGTGTATTTTCAGATCCTCTGCCCCCCTCTTTATTGGATTGTTTATTAGTTTGGTGTTGAGTTCTATGATTTTTTAATATATTTTGGAAATTAAGCCTTTGTCAGAGCTACTGTTTGCAAATATCATCTCCCATCTGGTAGGCTGCCTGTTTGTTTTATTGTCCATTTATTTTGCTGTGCAGAAGCTCTTCAGTTTGATATAGTCACATTCATTTATTTTTGCCTTTACCTCCTTTGCCTTTGGGGCCAAGTCCATAAAATGGTCTCTGCCACCCAAGTCCATAAGTTTGATACCTATGTTTTTTCAATGTGACTTATAGTTTCGGGACTTATGTTTAAGTCTTTGATCCATTTTGAATTAATTCTTGTACATGGGGACAAACTGCAATCCAGTTTCATTCATTTGCATGTGGATTTCCAGTTTTCCTCCAGCCCCATTTATTGAAGAGGCTATCTTTACTCCAATGTGCATTTCTGGGTCCTTTGTCGAAAATTATCTGTCCATATATGAGTGGTTTATAGCTGGGCTCTCTATTCTGTTCCATTGATCTGTGTATCTGTTTCTCTGCCAATACCATGCTGTTTTGATTATCCTAGCTCTCTAGCACCAGATTTGTATGGAACCACAAAAGACCCAGAATAGCCATAGCAAAGCCTCATGATGTCACGTGCTGGGCTCCTAGTGTTATAATGTTGAGTATGTTAAACTCAATCATGAGATGTATCAAAATACTATTCCCTTAAGGTATAATCCCTACCTATATTTTCCTTCATTCCTCTTTTTCCTTTTTCTTCAAGACAAGGTCCTTTTGACTCCAGAAATTTATTAAATGTTTTTGCTCCTTTTTGAACCCCCCCAATTCTGCATTATTTCTGTGGAGATGACACTAATCATCATTCTGATTTTAGCTCAATCATTACTTCTTCTGGAAAATTGTCACATTCTCCCAAGGGACAGCTCAGATCTTGTTAGTACTTTTCTCATAAGAATAATGTCTTAAGACATTATGAAACACTAGAGGACTGGTGCATGAAATTTGTGCACTTGGGGGGGCCCCTCAGCCCAGCCTGTGCCTTCTCACAGTCCAGGAGCCCTCAGGGGATGTCCAACTGCTGGCTTAGGCCCGCTCTCCATGGGGAATGGGCCTAAGCTGGCAGTCAGACAGCTTTAGCGCTGCTGCCGAGGCGGGAGAGGCTCCTGCCACCACCACTGCGCTCACCAGCCATGAGCCCGCCTTCTGACTGAGCAGCATTCACCCTGTGGGAGAGCACTGACCACCAGGGGGCAGCTCCTGTGTTGAGCATCTGCCCCCTTGTGGTCAGTGTGCATCATAGTGACCAGTCGTTCCACCATTTGGTCGATTTGCATATTAGCCGTTTATTATATAGGAAAGTATTTAATCATGTTTTTCTCCTTTCCCAGACTAGAGACTCAAGAGGACTTAGAAAATACGCAAGAGAAAACTTGACATATTGCAATGCTTTTTATGTTTTTCAGAATCTAATTCATGAACATTTTAGTCAACTTTTAATATTATAAATCAGAATATATAGTGTATCTGGCTAGAATTCTCTATTGGCTGACCACTATCTATAATAATAAAAGCATAATGTGCAAATCAACCAAATGGCTAAACAGTGGGACAACCGTCTGGACTACCAGCTATGACACCACTGGTGTCAGGCCAGCCAAGACTGGTGTGATGTGACTGGTCAGGGGCCAGCCATTGCCTCATGATCGCCCCTCAGGCCCAGGCCACTGACCATCGGTCTATGGTGAATGGGTGGGGCCTCCCTCTGTGGGGTGTGATTGATAGGCCTAAAGAGGGAGGCCCAGGCTGCACTGCGGTGGGTGGACAAGGCCTACCTTTTTAGGGCAATCGATTGCAGGGCTCCTGGGCTGTGAGAGGGCGCAGGCTGAGCTGAGGGCCCCCCACCCCTGAGTGCATGAATTTTGTGCTCCGGGTCTCTAGTAATTAGAATAAAATCCAAAATTGCATTTCTGAGCTGCAAGGACCTGTAGGCTTATGTTACACTTTGAACCCCATACTACAATTTACTACACTAACTCTCTTTGTAGTTTTTTTGTTTGTTTGTTATTGTTTTTTTAGTGTTTGTACTAGCTATTTCTTCTGCCTTGATCACAGTGATCTTAGAATTTTCCTGTGTTTGACTCCCTTAGAGCCTCAGAGTGAATGCTATCATTCCAACTCCAGTGCCTGTATTCATTTATTGTGGTCCATTACTAAACCATTACAAATTTTATTTTCTTCATAACACTCACTAGTGATCATTATTTTGAATATTTGGTATTTTTAATGCTTGTTTTCTACTTCTTCCTACTGGGGTAAAGTTACAAACTCCACAAAATACTGTTATTACTGTTGTTTAGTCAATTATCTTTTAAAGAGATGTAAGTAATAAGGAAAAATTCTTCATGATTTCAGTTGCGGGTATCATGTCTCCTGGACTTTATTCCCTTATATCAGTGGTTCTCAACCTTGGCTGCACATTAGAATCACCTGGGAATCTTTTTAAAATCCTGATTTCTGGGCCTCATCCTTCGGAAATTCTGTTTCTTTGTTACTTATGTTTTGACCCCACCCCATAACAAAGAAACAGAATTTCTGGAGGATGAGGCTCAGAAATCAGGATTTTAAAAAGATTCCCAGGTGATTCTCATGTGCAGCCAAGGTTGAGAACCACTGCCTGATATAGATCCAGATTTTGTTGTATTAATTCTCCTCTGTCCTTCCTTTAATATTTCTTAGAGTGCAAGCTCTACTGGTGACAAAAATCTTCTAGTACTTTTGTGTCTAAAAATGTAGTTATTTTTTTATGTTTTTTTAAAATATATTTTTACTGGGTACAGAATTCCAGGTTAATTATGTCCCCCATTATTTTCTCAAATCACTTTCTGCATGCATCCTCAGTGGGGCAAAAGTATATTACAACAGAGCCATAGCACATACAACATATATGTGATATTAAACAGATACCTGTATGTGTATCTGTATATATTGAACAGACATATAGCATACCTTTGGTATTTCTATTTCAACAGGCAGGAATGATTAGAAAAATAAACATTGAGAAAGTCTTCTAACCAAATAACTTATATGCATATATGACACAGACAATAGTGTGGTGAAGGCCTGGAGGGTGGGATGGAGGGGATCAATGGGGAAAAAAAGGGAGATATCTGTAATACTTTCAACAATAAAAATAATTTTTAAAAAATTCTTCTAGCTGAGAGTGAAAACAATGTTGAGGAACACTGCTCTATTATCTTCTCACTTGTACTGTTCTAATAAGAAATTTATTATTATCCTATACGTTGGCTCCACTGAACACAATATTTCAGAACAATCTGATTATGCTTTGAATTGGGATACTTTTCTTCATTTCATTTACATTCATTTATTTGTTTGAGATTAAGATTCATAAATTTGTGAATTTATTATTTTCATAAATTTGGGGAAATGTCAGCTACTCAATGCTTCGCATATTTTCTGGCATAACCCCTTTTCAGGAGTTCTGATTTCATATACATTAGGTAATTAGAGGTTGTTCCACAGATTTTCTCTCCCAGTTTTACTTTGGATAGTTTCTATAACTATCTTTTCAAGTTCACTATTTTTTTTTCTGCAACATTTAATCTTCTATTTATCTCATGTGTGATAAAGATAGTTTGTGTGTGTGTGTGTGTTTGTGTGTGCGCGCACATGCACATTTGAACAAAAAGGCAGGAGCATAAAAAGTACATGTTTCAATAATGTTCTTATTCAAAATCAGAAATTACCACATCCCTGCAAACAGACCAAATTTTTATGCTGACTCTAATGCAGATGACTATATTTAGGGACAATGATTTAATTCATGAATTAATTGTATCTTTTTATCATTTTTTCCATATTACAATAGGATTCTATGTTGTATTCAAAGGTGGATTTTAAATATTATGAGAAAAGTAAGGCCGTCTTATCATAAATCATTCATATTTAAAGCCACATACATATAAACAAATTATTAAAAAGGTGATTTAATTTGAAATTTTAAAATGTAATAGACACAATATGTTCAAAATCTATTTGAACAGAATGATGAAAACCAAAGCCAAGTTATAAAAGTTGGAGAGTGAAGACAGAAAAATTATGTCAATAATCCCTGGATAAAAACTGCAACTGCAAATGGAATTTCATGGCATCAATAACATAGAGGAAACTATGAAATGCATGCCATTAGTACTGTTTATGAAATTATGCTAAACATATGACTCTGTACATAAAGTTCATTGAGAACAAAACCAATACTATCATTAGAGTTGCATGACTTTTAAAAGCAGTGACTTTTCTCATGTACATTCACCTTCAACAAAGCTGCATTGCTGTTACTACAATGTGGTCTCAGAAGTGCTACTGTCAGTAGGTAATTTGTCTACACAATAAAATAAAATAAGAAACTCAATGTGCATGTAATATATCCCTTAGATCAGGGGTCCTCAAACTTTTTAAACAGGGGGCCAGTTCACTGTCCCTCAGACCGTTGGAGGGCCGGACTATAGTTTAAAAAAAAACTATGAACAAATTCCTATGCACACTGCACATATCTTATTTTGAAGTAAAAAAACAAAATGGGAACAAATACAATATTTGTATTTGCATGTGGCCCGCAGGCCATAGTTTGAGGACTCCTGCCTTAGATCCATAAATTTGTAAAATATTTTTATGTATCAACATACTTTTATTAAAACATATTATTATCAATAATTCTGGTTTAGTGTCAGCACTCCAGATGGTGTTTGACCACCAATTTTCTTTGACGAGATAAAAGAGCTTATCCAAATATATATACACACACTAATAAAAGAGAATGATACAAATTGACCATACCTTCATGACACCCACCAGCCAATCAGGAGTGAGTATGCAAATTAACCCAACAAAGATTGTGGGTTAATTTGAATACACAGGTGCCAAGTTGCCGGGCAGCTCTGCCCCAGCTGCTCCAGGCCTCTGGGCAGCATGGGAAGGCAGAAAGGCAGCTCCAGCCAGAGCGAAGGCAGTACGGGCAGCCAGGGGAAAGAAGGCCCATTCTTGAACGAATCTTCGTGCATTGGGCCTCTAATATATATATATAATTTCATATCAAAGTAAGGGAGAAATGGAACCATGAAGCCTCCTTAAAATTATAGAAATTTGTTTTGCTGGGAAGTAATTGCTAGCTCCATTCTTTCTTAACTTGCATATAAATAAGTCTTGTTGGTGGAGATCTAAATAAATAGGCCCATGCTAGATCAATTATTGCACAGATGGTGTTGCTTTTATTTTTGCCCAAAGTTTTACTAAGAAAAGGAGAGGGTAGCAATGGCCCAAAATAAACTAATTAGACCAGAAGTCTGCCTGTTAAAAGAAGAAGCTGATATGAATTTTGACGGGATAGTTAATGACTCCATATTTTATAAAACCAGTAAAAAACCTTTGGAACATGAGCTAGATTATACTTTCAGAACAACCTCTGTTATAATAATCCTTTTGATGTGCTTTCCTTTGAGAAGATGTATTAGCTTGGGATGCACATTGAAGAAAGGTTTTTGTTGTTGTTGTTTTTGTTGTTGTTTTTGTTGTTGTTTTTAAGTTTAAAAGAAGGATTTTCACTTTAAAAGAGGGTTTGTAACCAAAGCTCAAGCATGCATTTGACTTTTATTTAAAATCCTTTATCCATTTATTTGGACAAATTGTTTTTATAGTAGTTCATATTGTTTTAATAAAATGACATGGATTGGCACCACAGTTTTCAGGTAAGATTCTTGAAATTGGATTTCCAGGCTATTTAGCACTGAATAATTTCCAACTATAGTTCTAATCTGTTTAGACTTGTGAAGTCTTAAATTACCACCTAGGTATAAATGAGCAAACATTTCATTAAAAAATAAAGAGTTTTATGACAATACCTTTCCTTGGAAAATGGAGCCACCTGAGCTTTTCTAATAGCTGGTGACATCCATTAGTGGTTTTCTCTGAAATTGAAAACATTTTCCATCTGTTCATACATACTCATTACAAAGTAGTTAAGAGCCTGTGGGATCACAAAGACACATTTTGGCAAATTACAAAATATCAAAATGAGTTATTGAAGAGGCAGCAATGACTATATAATAAGGTGTTCAAACCTGCAATTGTCTGTTTTTGTCTAAGAAAAGGCATCTGTATGCTAAAATCTAGTTTATCTTTTAAAACTTGGGACTCTTCCATTTAAAGGTGTTTATATTTGTGCCTATGACCCAAATTCTTTCTTTGACAAGAATCTGTGAGTTTTCAAAATAAAGACGATCTTTTTCAGTTTTTAGAGAACTGCTATTTAATGGATTCTCTTTGGAGGAAGAAATTGAAACAAAGGACTTAAATAAAGGCAGTAAAGGATTCAGGTGAGCACCAGGAAGAATATCTTGATGTCAGCCTATTAAATAATGAATACTTGGCTGTAGGGTGGTGAGTCATAAAGAGTCTTCATCTGGATACTTTCAGGACAGAATACATGGTTCTTGCCCAATAACATACCAGTTATAAGCAGGTTGTGTATGTGTCACTAGAAGTTGAGATCTGAAAGAATGTGATTATCTGACAGCTAATGATTAACCTAAGGTGCAGAGCAGGTCACAGCTATAACCACTGGGTTAGGCCTTGGGTGGTGATAAATGAGAGCTGAAAATGAAGCAGAGATACACAAACATAAAATGAACAAACATGGCTTCACAAAACAAACACACCCTTAATTAGTTTGCAGTGTTTCCCCCACCCCCAAGACTTACATGCACATACCAACATTTATATAAAGCCATAGATATTTCCTTTTTTTAAAAATAACACATATTTTTCTACATTGGTATACACTTAAAAACATGTAAATAGCTGTAACCGGTTTGGCTCAGTGGATAGAGAGTCGGACTGCGGACTGAAACGTCCCAGGTTCGATTCCAGTCAAGGGCATGTACCTTGGTTGTGGGCACATCTTCAGTAGGAGATGTGCAGGAGGCAGCTGATCGATGTTTCTAACTCTCTATCTCTCTCCCTTCCTCAATGTAAAAAATCAATAAAATATATTTAAAAACCACATGTAAATAATATATATAGTGTTGTATAAGATGAACAATTAAAATGTGATAAATGAAAAAATGTTATTTCAAATTCAGTCTTTTCTTAGGTAAATGTGTCAATGCAACTTATATTGGATTAATTCTATATTGAGAGAATATATATTTACTTTTCAAGAAATGAAAAGAAAAAATCAAGAAAGAAAAGAAGGAAATAAAGACAGGAGGGTGGGAGGATACAGGATAAGGAGGATGGGTGAAGGGAAGGAGGGAAATGAAAAAATTACTTATTAAGCTTATCTCTATATATAAAACCTTAATATGCAAATAGGCCAAATGGCAGAAAAATCAAACAACCAAAAAACTGGTCTCTATGACGTGCACTGACCACCAGGGAGCATGTGTGGAACATGGTGGGCATTGGTAGCAGGCGGCAGAGCACCGAACATGGCGGGCATCGGCCAAGGCGGAATGGTGGAACTGGTGAGTGGGGGCACCAGACCAATGCAGGGCACCGGTCACTATCATCGGGGTGAGCCTCTGGTGGTTACTGAAAATTCTTTGCTCCTGTGTGCTGCAGTACAGTCCAGCACTCACACCTGCTGCTGACACGGGCCCCAATCTCCCCTCAGGGCTTCTCTGCCTCCCGCTGCTCCTGAGGGCCGATCGGAGTTGGCAGTCACTGCTCACACCCACTGCCAGTGAAGGCCCTGCTCACACCCACTGCCGGCACCTTAGCAACCATTTGTACCTGCTGCCAGTGCCTAGCGCTGGCCCTGATCGCTTGGCACCATCAGTGGGTGTGAGCAGAGGGTGCCAGCCCCTATCAACCCTGAAGGCTTCTCCACTTCCCCCTGCTGCTGAGGGGAGTTCAGCGCAGCAGCTGCCGCTGCACCTGCTGATGGCACTAGCCCCACTCGCACCCACTGCTGGCGCCGGCCCCAATTGCTCTGCACAGTCAATGGGTACGAGTGGGGCCGGTGCTTTCAGTGCATGGGAGTGGTGGCAATGAGAGCTGGGCTGCTGGCAGACAAGGAAACTGGGGCCGTGGAGGGAGGGGCTGGGTGGAGGTGTGGAAGATGGGCCGAGACCGGCCCCCATGCCCACTGCAGCTTCGCACCCACAGGTCCTTTCAAGGTGCACGAATTTGTGTACTGGGCCCCTAGTATATAATATTGTAACAACATTATTGCTAGCATTCACTCTTTAACATTATCCCCAACACATTTTCAGATATTTTTAGAAATACAAAGGAAGATGACAGCGGGAGAAGAATCACACAGGATTTTCAATAGCATTTCTCAGTGCTTGGTTGTCTTGGACACTATGGTTGGTTCAAACCTAAGCCTTACTAAGTATAACAGTCAATGTTCAGCTTATCACTTTAACAAAATATTAATTTTTCTTTATCACCCAATTAAATTTTAATGCCCTTTAATATTATAAAATTAGTTCAAATTAACTATTAGAGAGGGGATATTTCTGCTATCTCTAAGGCATTGCCTAAGAAAACAGAACGTCAAAAAATTTTGTAAACATATGAGAACTCTCATCAGAAATTTTTGGAAGTTTTGACACATACCAGGGCCATTGGTTCATGAAATGCTTAATATTTTCTTAATATGTTTCAGAATTATTTTCCTTTTCTACATTAAGAATTCCAGGTTTCCTTCTGTATACTACACCCTTTCACCCATAATGCAGTATCTAAAATATTTCTCTCCAGCTATGTTTTAAATCTACTCTTGAACTATTAATAAAAGAGGATGTAAGACAGCTGCTTGATCACTTATTAGTGCACCAATGTTTGCATTACACAGTCTAATCTAGATGGCACATTCTTAAAATAAAGCATTATTTACGTGAAAAGCACTGTGTGGTATATTTGCTCTCCATACAACTGTGAATTTTAAAAAGAAGTATCTCATGATGAAATCTAATTTGAATATTTTCAGGAAGATTACACTTTAAAAATAGAGACTGATTGTAATAAAATCTATCTATATATATATATATCCTAATATATAAAAACCCAGGATCCATAAGGATGGAAGGTTCGACCAACCGGAAGTCAGTCCTGCAGTCAGTGCTGGGTTGCCGTGGCGACCCAGCAATGACTCCTGCTGCTGTGGGCACAGCGACCCAGCACTGACTGCCTATGGGGCTGCAAATCAGGCCCAGACAGAGGACCAAAGATAGAGGCAGGCTCTGATCCGCAGCCTCCGTCTCAGCTGTTGATAAGCTGTTGCCTCTCTCTTTCTCTCCAGGCTTCGCCAGGTGCCTCTGTTTCTCTCTGGGCCTCCGTGGATGTGCTGCTGATCAGCCCCGCCTTACTGATCAGGCCCTGAGATAGGCCCAGAGACACTGACTGGCATAGAAGCCGACCAATCAGAACCAAATCTGGGAGAACTGCGAAGGCAGAACCTAAGGTGTGGGTGAGGAGGGGTTTTAAGGGCAACAGCTGTTTGGTGTAAGGTGTAAGAAAGTGTTTCAATTTTTTAATGACTGGTTTGGCAGAATAGTGCATCTGGCTGGCAATCAATCCAGATATAGGGATTATGTATTTTTGTCTGCCAAAAGCATTTCCTCCTGCTGAAAGGGCTTTCCCCCCTCATGTAAGCAATCCTATCCTATATAATCTATCTATACGATTAAAAGGGTAATATGCTAATTAGATTGGGTCGACCGGCCATCTTCTGGATGTCTGACTTCCTTCTGGACAAAGTCATGGTGGTGGGGGCCAAGGCAGAGTGGGCAGTTGGGGTGAGATCAGGACGGCAGGGGAGGGCAGTTGGGGGCGAGATCAGGCTGGCAGGCAGAGGCAGTTAGGGGTGATGAGGCAGGCAGACAGAGAGGTTATGGGTAATCAGGCAGATAGGCATAGGGGTTAGGGGCTATCAGGAAGGCAGGCAGAGGCAGTTAGGAGTGATCAGGTAGGCAAGCAGGTAAGCGGTTAGGAGCCAGTGGTCCAAGATTGCAAGGGGGATGTCCGACTGATGGTTTAGGCCTGATCCCACAGTCGGACAACCCCCAAGGGGTCCCCGATTGGAGAGCGTGCAGGCTGGGCTGAAGGAACCCCCTGTGCACAAATTTCATGCATTGAGCCACTAGTATATATATAAAAGGCAAGCGACCAGAATGCCAGAATGACCGAATGACCAGTTGCTATGATGAGCACTAAGGCCGGCCAACTGGCCAGCTGACCTCCCGTGGTCCTCTCCTGGCTGGCCTGGCCCCGATCAGCCCCCATTGGGTGGGCCAGCCAGACCCCACCCATGCATGAATTCATGCATCAGGCCTCTAGTTTATAATAAAATTATTAAATACAGGTAAGACTGCCTCCAGGCTGAAATGTAGATTTCAGCCCCAAATTCAATACTAAACAGAACTTTGGCCCTGTTTTTGGTAAATGCCCTATAATTTTTATAATACTAATATCAACTCTAATCCAATGAAGGACAGTACATTCTCACTCAAGATGAATAATATCAAGTGCTATAAATTTATATTTTAAGGCCATTTATATTTTAAGGCCATATTCCTTTGTATTTTTATAATGTATAACATTTTACTTCAAACTGAAATTAGTAGGAAAGTTGTAAAATTCAGTACAATCATATAAATTCTACCTCAATCAGCTGTGATAACAAATGCAGTGTATTTTCCAGAGTCCTAAATAAAACTGAGCTAAGCTTAATGAAAGTCAGGCAGAAGTCTAACAAGAATAAAGCAGCAAACCAAAAAGAAATTCAATGCATTTCTAAATTCACATTCTATTCAGTACTGTTTGGTTTTCATCAGAATGTGTTAGTGAATTCTGAGCGTATTTGTTAGATGTTAGTGTTTTGTTTTGTTTTTTAGCTTATTGGAACAAGAAACAGTAGGAGTTAGGAATTAAGGGGAGCTACTGATAAATAGAGGTGGGCTAAATGAATATTTAGCAAGACAAATATGCATGTTATGCATACTGTGAATCTAGTGTTTTTCAAAATGATTTTAAAGCTGATATACATATATATGTGTGTGTGTATGTAAATACATTCAATGTTATTAAACAAAAGGAGGTAACTATTCCAGATAATTAAAGTGGATGACACACTTTAATAGCATACACATAAACCAATGATTTCTGATGTTGGATATACTTTTGTTGTTGCTATGTAAGTACACATTAATAATATTATCTATTTTTTAGTATAATGAAAAATGGTTTCCTTAAATAAAATTCTGATATATTCAAGATTTTCTATCAAAACACCAGAGCTTTACTTTTAATATTCTTCATGACACAATGAGCATATTCCTGAATTATAGAGAAACAGATTTATAGATACAAAAAGTCCTAATTAAAAATAATAACTATTTACTACTCTTTGCATATATTTGTGAAGATAAAGGATACAATGCTCTGAATTTGAAGCTAAAAGACCAGGTTTTAAGTTCATTACTTACTGTTTATTGCCCTCTCGCAATCCAGGACCCCTTGGGGGATGTCAGAGAGCAGGTTTCAGCCCGATCCCCACTGGCCAGGGAGGAACCATGGGAAGTTGGCTCCAGGGCATGTCCAGCCCATCTTGCTCAGTTCTGCCTTCTAGTTAATATCCTTTCAATGTGCATGAATCTGTGCACCTGGGCACTAGTTAAGAAATAATCTGCTGCCAGCAGGTGGGTGTCAGTGGATTGAGCCTTGTCCCGTGCACCAAAATTTCACTGGTTCAACTCCCAGTCAGGGCACATGCCCAAGTAGTGGGCTCAATCCCTAGTAGGGGGCATGGAGGAGGCAGCCTATGGACATTTCTTTCTCATCTCAATGTTTCTATCTCTTTCTCCCTCTCACTTTCTCTCTCTCTAAAAATCAATTAAAATATTAAAACAAGAGAAATAATCTGCTAATTCTCCTCTCATTAATGTTAAGTGTGCTTGAAGAAAAAGTAAGCTCATTAGATGATTTAGAGAGCGCACTGGACCTATAGACCATATGGCCTGCAGAGATTTTTATAAAAGGAAATATACCAAAACCGGTTTGGCTCAGTGGATAGAGCGTCGGCCTGCGGACTGAAAGGTCCCAGGTTTGATTCCGGTCAAGGGCATGTACTTGGGTTGCGGCACATCCCCAGTAGGAGATGTGCAGGAGGCAGCTGATCAATGTTTCTCTCTCATCGATGTTTCTAACTTTCTATCTCTCTCCCTTCCTCTCTGTAAAAAATCAATAATGAATATATATATATATATATATATATGTATATATATATATATATATATATATATATATATATATATATATATATAAAGGAAATAGACCACATTATAAATACGTTTACAACATGAAAATGATTTTTTTTTTAATTTAGGTGTTTCTTGACCACTGCTAACCAAATATAGAATTGTCTGTCTGCTGCTTTATAAAAAACAACAACATTTTAATATATCTAGATAACAAAACTGAAATTGAATATTAGCAAATGAAAGTATCAAATGCTGAGATATAAAATTTAAGGAAAAGAACAAGGATTTTTAAAATTTAGTAGACTTTATTCTTTTGTTGTTGTTGTTTAAAAATATATTTTATTAATTATTTACAGAGAGGAAGGGATAGGCATAGAGAGTTAGAAACATCGATGAGAGAGAAACATTGATCAGCTACCTCCTGCACACTCCCCACTGGGTATGTGCCCGCAACCAAGGTACATGCCCTTGACCGGAATCAAACCTGAAACCCTTGAGTCCTCAGGCCGAAGCTCTACCACTGAGCCAAACCAGTTAGGTCTAGCAGACTTTATTCTATTCCATATTTCCTCTCACTATGAGTTTATAAATAATTAAAACACTAAATGATGATGAAATAAGTATAATGTTAGAGACCAGGTAAAGCAGTGGTTCTCAACCTGTGGGTTGCGACCCCTTTGGCGGTTGAACGACTCTTTCACAGGGGTTGCCTAAGAACATCCTGCATATCAAATATTTACATTACGATTCATAACAGTAGCAACATTACAGTTATGAAGTAGCAACGAAATAATTTTGTGGTTGGGTCACAACATGAGGAACTGTATTTAAAGGGCCAGAAGGTTGAGAACCACTGAGGTAAAGCTTGTCTTACATGACCAACACCAAGCCTTAAGTAAAAATCATTCTGACACTTCTTAGAAAAGTAAATGAAGACTTTATTATAAACTATCATGAGAGGTATAAAGGCTCTGGCAATAGGGAAAGGTTGAGCTTAATTCTGAAAATAAGGAAAAGGGGGTATAGCCAAGGAGCAGATGTGAGTGGGCTGGAGAGAGCTGGTAAATAGAAAATCACCACGAGGAAATTACGGGTAGAAGGAATTATTGCTAAATCGGCAGGATTCTTCCTGACAGCAGGCCAAGTACTTATACATCAAAGGCAGAGGATGGGGAATAGGCTCAGATATCAAGGGTAGGCAATTCTCTTTAACCTAGCTTAGCAGGATTCTTGCTAAAACTGAACTATGCAGGCCCCGAAGGACAGGGGTCATGATCCAGTCCTACTTGAGAAGAGGGCTCACAAGGAGTCTTCATCACCACTTACGATTTCTGTGACCTTGTTATTTGCCCAATTTTTTTAAGCCTCAAATTCCTCAATAGCAAAACTGGGGCAATATTGATCTCATGAAATTGTTATAAGGCTAAAGTATTGTTGATACTTATCTTGGCATGCTGGTCTGGATATGTTACAGCTTTTACACATCTGGACTCCTTAGGTTCTTAGGCTGGATTTGAATCAGGAGAAATGAGATTCTCCTGAGCAACAGATAGGCCCTTTCTTCCACAAGAATCTCCATGCAACATTTTCAATTCTCCTAGCTTTACATTAAGAGTTATTAATATTTGCACAGATAGAAACCGAACACAATATTATAAACTCCAGAGACTTAGTATAGCTCCCAATTTCTCAAAGGCAAAGGCAACCTTTAGTTTCCTACTGAGTGAGAAATGATACAATTAAATTAACAGACAACAGGGGATGAGGGTGAGGGCAAGACTGGGGGAATGAGGGGACAATGGGGGCATAAAGACACATTTGTAATACCTTAATCAATAAAAAAACTTAAAAATTAAAATTAAAAAAGATTAAATTAACAAAATACTTTCTTCTCCATCCCATCCAGGCATTATATTTCATCTCATCACCATCAGTTTATAAATAATTTGTAACAATAAATGAGGATGACAGAAGTATAATGTTAGGGACCAAGTAAAGCTTGTCTTACATGACTAATGTTAAACCTTAATAAAATAGGATTAAGATAGACAGGTGATAAGTGTAGTCCTTCTGTGTTACCTTCCAGAAACTGTTCATAGGAACTCTCATTAAACTCCTCTTATGCAACAGAGATAAATTAGGGTGAAAAAATACTAAAAGTGTGTCTCTCTGTGTGTTTTCATCCAGCAATTATGTATACTTTTAAATGTCACTTGTTTCCAATACAGAGACTGCATTAAACGTTGTGAAGCTGACTTTGCAGAGTATAAAATGAGGACAAGTTGGACTCAAGATATTCTATATTCTTAATGGCAAACTCTATATTCATTTCTCCCTCTTTTTTATATATATTCATTTCTCTTTAGAGAAATATTTTATTCTATATTGCTTTATTCCTACATAGTAATAGACAAAAATACATTCTGCTTAAACGTGTATATCTAGAATTTAAAAAATTATCACATTTTACAACGTGACGAAATTTATCCAATTAGCAAGTGTTTTCCTTATCTCTATCTTTTTCACCTAAACTAATTTTTTCCATACGAAAAATTGTGAGGCAAGTTATACTTTTATGAATTTGAATGCTATTTTTATTAATGTTATTTTCATCTAAAAGTGGAGAAAACTATAATGCATATTTTCTACAAAGATTTTATTTTATTTATTTTTTTCTTTATTGATTAAGGTATTACATGCCCTCAAGCCCCTGGTGTCTGTGTCCATTGGTTATGCTTATATGCATGCATACAAGTCCTTTGGTTGATCTTTCCCCCTTAACCCCACCCTCCCCTACCTTCCCTCTGAGGTTTGACGTTCTGATCAATGATTCTCTGTCTCTGAATCTGTTTCTGTTGTTCATTATATTCCACAAATGAGTGAAATCATGTGATATTTATCTTTCTCTGACTGGCTTACTTTGCTTAGCATAATGCTCTCCAGTTCCATCCATGCTATTGCAAATGGTAAGAATTCCATTGTGTAGATGTACCACATTTTTTAATCCACTCATCTGCTGATGGGCACTTAGGCTATTTCCAAATCTTAGCTATGGTGAATTGTGCTGCTATGAACATAGGGGTGAATATACCCTTTCTGAATGGTGTTTCTAGTTTCTTGGGATATATTCCTAGAAGTGGGATCACTGGGTCAAATAGGAGTTCCATTTTTAGTTTTTTGAGGAAACTCCAGACTGTTCTCCACAGTGGCTGCCCCAGTCTGCATTCATACCAGCAGTGCAGAAGTGTTCCTTTTTCTCCACATCCTTGCCAGCTCTTGTCATTTGTTGATTTGTTGATGATAGCCAGAAGTATAATCTCACATCTGACAGGTGTGAGATGGTATCTCATTGTCATTTTGATTTGCATCTCTCGGATGATTAGTGACTTTGAGCATGTTTTCATATGTCTCTTGGCCTTCTTTATGTCCTCTTTTGAAAAGTATCTATTTAGGTCCATTGCCCATTTTTTGATTGGGTTGTTTATCTTCCATTTGTTAAGTTATATGTGTTCCCTGTAAATGTTGAAGATTAAAACCTTATCGGGGATAATATTTGCAAATATATTCTCCCATGCAGTGGGCTTTCTTGTTGTTTTGCTGATGGTTTCTTTTGCTGTACAGAAGCTTTTTATTTTGATGTAGTCCCATTTGTTTATTTTCTCTTTAGTTTCCATTGCCCTAGGACAGTAGTCGGCAAACTGTGGTCCCTTGAGTGTGGCTCTTCCACAAAATACCACATGCAGGCACGCACGTACAGTGCGATTGAAACTTTGTGGCCACACTCAAGGGGCCAAAGAGCCACATGTGGCTCGCGAGCCACAGTTTGCCAACCACTACCCTAGGAGCTGTGTGGGTGAACATATTGCTTCGGCATATGTCTGAGATTTTGCTGTCTGTGGATTCCTCTAATATTTTTCTGGTTTCCCATCTTAGGTTTAAGTCCTTTATCCATTTTGAGTTTATTTTTGTGTATGGTGTAAGTTGTTGGTCTAGTTTCATTTTTTTTTTTGCGTGTATCTGTCCAATTTTCCCAGCACCATTTATTGGAGAGACTGTCTTGATTCCATTGCATAGCCTTGATTCCAAGTCTAGCCTCCTTTGTGAAATATTGAGTATAGTGGTTTGGGTTGATTTCTGGGTTCTCTATTCTATTCCATTGGTCCATATTTCTGTTCTCTTGCCAGTACCAGGCAGTTTTGAGAACAGTGGCTTTGTAATACAGCTTTATATCTGGTATTGAGATTCCCTCCTACTTTGTTCTTCCTTCTCAGGATTTCTGCAGCTATTCAGGGTCTTTTTTATTCCAGATCAATTTTTGGAGAGTTCATTCTAGGTCTGTGAAATATGCCATTGGTATTTTAATGGGGAGTGCATTGAATCTATAGATTGCATTGGGTAGTATGGACATTTTAATGATTGGTTCTTATATTTTTGATATTTATTTTATATATTTAAATGCCATTTAACAAAGAAAAGTCAACCAAAAAAATGTGTTTGCGTGTCACCTCTGACACGCGTGTCATAGGTTTGCCATCACTGTCCTAGGGGATATTATGCTAAGTCATTAATTCAAACCAAAAATAAATATTATATGATTTCATTTATATGTAGAATCTAAAAAATTAAAAAAATTAAAAATAAATGAACAAATAAATAAATTTCTAAATACAGAGACACTGATGGTTGCCAAGGTTATTGGGAAGTAGGGTGTAAAGTGGAAAGGATTAAGATCTACAAATTGGGGGGTTCTGAAGGGTAGTGGGGAGATAAGGTCACATATGTAATACCCTAATCAATAAAGAAATTTTAAAAAAATGTACAAATTGTCAGTTATAAAAGCAGAATGGGGATGCAAAATAAAGTATAGGGCACATAGTCAATAATCCTACATAATAAAAGGCTAATATGCAAACCGACTGAACTGTGGAACAACTGGTTGCTATGATGCCCACTGACCACCAGGGGAAAGACGCTCAATGCAGGAGCTGCTCCCTGGTGGTCAGTGTGCTCCCACAGGGGGAACACTGCTCAGCCAGAAGCCCTGAGCTGGGCTCATGGCTGGCGAGGGCAGTGGTGGTGGCAGGAGCCTCTCCCACCTCCGCGGCAGTGGGACATCCTCCGAGGGCTCCCAGACTACATGAGGATGCATACCTGGCTGAGGGACACCCCCCTCACTGAGTGCACGAATTTTATGCACCAGGACTCTAGTATTGTAATAATCATATATGGTGTCAGATAGGTACCAGACTTATTAGGGTTATTACTTCATAAGTTGTATAAATATCTAATCATTTGTACACCTGAAACTAATGTGATATTGTATGCCAATTGTAATTGAAAAAAAATTTTAAACCATTTTTAAAATAATACAGAATTTCAGTTCAGAAAAACAGGGAAGGCCAGTTGAGGAGAGGACTGAGCTTAGCCTCAAGGCTTGACCTCAGAACAGCTTCTGCGTTTACACAATGTAAACACTTCACAGAAAAAGAAGTAAGCCTGAAAGAGCAAGGTTACTTTGTGAGACTAAAAGAACATGAATCAGTTAGCTTATCAACAGAAAAAAAAAAAAAAAGACAGGACTTTCCATTTGGGTTGGAATAATTTTTACTGATAGCTATAATGGAAGGACTATTATGTTCCAGGTACTCTATATCCGTTATTTTTAATCTACCAGCAACCTTCCAAGACATTTTTTTTTCATAAGAGGAAACTAAAACCCGGTAGCCCAAGTAACATTCTGATAGCCATACAGAGACGGGATTAAAAATCTATGCCTATCTGGTTTAATAGCTTTATGCTTTACATTATTATACCATGATGACTGTGAAACATGTAAGTCTCAGTGGAAGCAATGCTGGCTTATTGATTGCCTCAATACTGGAGGGTATCCACTCAGGGCTGAAAGGAATCTTACAGTGATGATTCTTAGATTTTGTGTGTGTGTGTGTGTGTGTGTGTGTGTGTGTGTGTGTGTTTGTTTTTTTACATTGCCCTTTCTTTCAATAAATATTTTCTTGGGAATTCTAGAACTATGATAGGCACATTTCTTCAATAAGTTAGCTTTGATATTGAAAGAGAAAAAGAGACTAGAAGGCATCCCAGCATCACAAGCAGCCACTTGTGAAGGCTGTTGGAATTGGAACTTCAATGGAAAATTAAGGGGAAAAAGAATTTAAAGGTTCATTGATTTAAGCTGGTACTTGACTTTTCCCCTTAGGTCTGAGTTAGCCTGTGGCAATCAAAGATTACATTCAATAGAGTCATCAACTCTCCTTTCTTGATTCCCTTTTTCTGACTCTACAAACTCTATTGCATAAATCTCACTAAAGGAAATATGAAAAACCTCTAGGCTTTGAAAATGCCATTCAACTATGCAATAAAGCATGTAATAAAGACCAGTAGTAGACGCTATAGTTTAAAACACTACCAATGATGCATAACTCAAACATGAGGAACAGCATACAAGGGAAAAAAGGACATTGCATTTTAAAATATACTTCAAAAAAAGCCCCAGAACCTAGTTGATTAGGCCCTGCAGGACGAATTGAAACAACTCAGGATTTTTCCCACTCCTTTCTAGATGAGAAAAAGTTTCTCTAAGGATTTTACTTTTCTTTCCAATGTAGCTGCCTTTCTTCCAAGGACATCTAGGTAATGTGCAGGCGTGGAAGAAAATAAGCATATATCCTTATATAGCCATATGCTTTAAGACAACCAATTATTTAATAAAAAGTGAATTTGCATCATTTTTCTTCCAAAAAGTAGATTACTAATTCATAGCAATATTAATGTATAGGAGAAATATAAATTAATTCGTTATTGCTGCTGGACTCGCCAATAGGAACAAAATTCAAATGTAGGCTATCTTAACATATGGATGTAATAACATAGTAACCCTTTGCAATTGGGTGTGACTTGTGTTTTAAGTGTTACTCTAGACCACACATAATTTTAATCATTAGGAAGGAAAATGAAGGAGTCCATTATCCACAAATCACTGGGAATTTTCAGAGTACACTGGGAGTAACACTTGCATGAGTTGTGCCTTCTAATTGCACTCATAAAATTTTACTTTTAGTTGTCTCATTGGCTGTCAAACAGTCCATTGAGGCTTTCTGTGGCCTACATGTCACAATAACTCCAACTGTGCTCTGAAATAACAAAGTATAGTCATACTCATATAAGATGTATAAAGATTAGCAATATGCTTATAAGCAATTTTTGAAATATAGAATGATATATATCAAAAACATATTGCAGTACATTACAAAGCTAGTTGAAACAGCATTGAGAAACTAGGTATTTGGGGGAACTGGAGAACTAGGTTAGATAAAAAACAAAACAAAAAACACTGAGTGATGTTTTGACAGATTTAAAAATATAATATTTGGGGTTATTTTCTGTTGGGCAGAGATTATTTGAAACTCTATTGGACAGAACCCAGGCTTTTAAGCAATAGCAAACATTAAGGTAAACAAAGGTATAGCCCTAGCCTACAGCAGGGGTTGCAAGTTCATAATCCTCAATTAGTCAGAATTTTTCTATTAGATCAATATTTTAAAAATTCCTCTTTAAGAGGATAAGAGAAGATGAATCTCCCAAGTGAAATTTCAGCTCCAATAAACTTGCTTCCAACTTTGTAAAAGAGAAAAATGAAATATCATTGTGGCAAAAAGTTTGAATGAAAGTCAAAGGTAGCTATTACTTTGACACCCCCTCCCCCTATCTGAGTGACTTGCCTTACATGCTGACATTTTTAAAAACTAAAAGCCACATAAACCTGTATGTACCATCAATTTGTCACAAAAGACCACATCCTTTAAAAATGTTTCTAAAAAGTTTACAAAAATATTTGAGAAAACCATAGGATCAACCAGAAGTTTCATAGAAAAATGTTACGTATTTATGAGCTTATTAATTTTGTTGAGTATTTAAATATGACACAGCAAGTGCTTTTCAAAGGAGGGAACATCTTATTGGATATATTTTAAAGATATATATTTGGAGTGAGGAAATTTTTAAAATATCTGTTATGGAAAATAACCAGTGAGATTTAAATATAAAACTTGAAAAATGTGTATTGCTTAAATATTCAGCTATCTTATAAATGTAAGTGAAAATTTCAGTTAAAGAAAAAAAAATAATGAATACTTGAAGGCAAAACTGCAGTTCAGAGAAGAGGTAAGTTTTCACTTTCTTCTTTATGTAGGAGATATGTTGCTAAATAACTGCTATCTTTTGAAAAAAACTAGGCTTTTTCTAGGATGACAGAAAGACATAGAGGTTCACTTTATCTTTCAGTTCCAAGGCCACTATACAGGTGCAGATTCATTTACTTTAACCTGATGACCAAGTGACATCTACACTAATAATAGACAAATATGTAAATTGATCATACATCTGCAATGCCCCACAGCCAATCAGGAGGGAATATGCAAATTAGCAGGTCAAAGGTGATGGCAGAGACAGAGCCAGCCAGAGCGGGTGGGAGGCTTGGGTCGCCCCCGGCCATGGAGGAAGCCAAGCTTCCCACCCACCTGGGCCAGCTGCCAAAGGAGGGGCCTCTGGGCGGCAGCCACAGAGCAGGCTGGAGCAAGTGGGAGGCTTGGGTCGCCTGGGCCGGCTGCCAAGGGAGGGGCCTGCAAACGGCCCTCAGCCCCTCACCCAGGCTGGCCACGACCCCCAGGGGGGACCCTCATCCCATGCGGGTGTGACTGGCCTGCAAACCACCCCAGCCCCTCGCCCAGGCTGCTCCTCCCCAGAAAGGAATCCCCACCCTGATCCAGGACACCCTTCAGGGCAAACCAGCCGGCCCCTACCCGTGCACCAGGCCTCTATCTATACTAATAAAAGGGTAATATGCTATTTAGACTGGGAGACCTTTCAGGAGACCTTCTGGATGTTCTCTGGACAAAGCCATGGTGGCAGGGCCGAGGTAGAGGTGGTTAGAGGCTAAGAGGGGAGGCCAGTTGTGGGTGATCAGGCCAGAATGGGATGGCAGTTGTGGGTGATCAGGCCGGTGCGGGGGGGGGGCATTGTGGGTGATCAGGCTGGCAGGGAGGGAAGGTGGGGGCCAACAGGCCAGCAGGGGGGGCAGTTGGGGGTGAGCAGGCCATCAGGCAGAGTGGTTAGGGGCAATCAGGCAGACAGGCAAGTGAGCGGTTAGGAGTCAGCAGTCCCGGATTGCGAGAGGGATGTCTGACTGCAGGTTTAGGCACGATCCCTGTGGGGATCCCTGTCGGACATCCCCCGAGGGGTCCCAGATTGGAGAGGGTACAGGCCAGGCTGAGGGACACCCCCCATGCATGAATTTCGTGCACCGGGCCACTAGTTTTGTAATAAAAAAACAAAAAAATGTGTATGTGTGTTTCATTCCAAGAGTTTTGGGCAACTATAGTGGAAAATTTGAGACTCTGACAATAAAAAAGTATTATATAAATCTGCATGTAATAAGAAAACTACTAACACTAAAACAGTAATTTCAAAATATTTATATCAAAAGCTAATCCCACCTTCAACAATAACCGCATTCATAATTTGTAGTGCTATTGTTCATGACACAAACGTTGACAATTTCAATGAGAAATTTTGTCTTATTTTCATTTTCTATTTATTTATTTATTTTTCCTCAATGAAGTTTTCATTTTAGATCATCTACATATATTCTTCCCCTCTTTGTAAACCTAGAGATAAAAGGACCATCTACATTTTAACTAATTTGTCCAGTGGATACATTAAACAAACATAAATTGACATGATCAAAAGTAGAACTCCTGAAAATAGGAACATAGTCAAGTTTGGGGTATAATCTTCAAGTATGATTAAACTATCTTTTGGTTAACATGTGGAATTACACCCAGAAACCCTCATTAATAAATCCAAAGGCACTATATATGATTATTTCGACTTTATCAGAGAAACTTGAAATGTGCTACATGATAATATTCAAATATAAAAATGTTACCACATAAATATATCATGTATAGCTGTTCTTTTCCATAATAAATGTAATTTTTCTATAAAAATGTTTCCCCTTATAAGTAAGGAAAGAGAAAGTTAATTCATTCGTTTATTTACCTATTTATTGTGTATCTACCAGAGAGAATGTCAGAACATGAAAACCATATGATGAACCTTCTAAAAAAAGTCCAAATTTCCTTTTGAATCCTAATCTCAGAATACATATTTGAGAACTCCCTCCCTCCCCAGTGATCCTGACAGGCAACCAGAAATGATAATAAATTGGTGTTGTATGTGCTTGGCACATCATTTTGTTGCAGGAATATAGGATGTGTAAAATACAGTCTTGCCTTCTGTAATCTCATTGTGTAATGGGAGAGATAACAGTGAAATAAGTACATCTGGAAAATAGCTAGGTATATGTGAAAACACAGTGGTCACTCAGAGGTGAAAATGATTAATTCTGTCCAAATTTGTCAGAAAAGAGTTCTTAGAAGAGAATCCAGGAAATAATAAGTAGGACTATTTCCAGAGAATAATAAAATGACAACAAATATCAGATGCCAGGCAATATCCTAAGGGCTTTTCACATATTAAGATACAATACTCCATGAAATAGACACTATTACTTTCCTCATGTTACAGTGAAGAAACTGAGGCATAGATCATGCAACTAGAAAGTGGCTGCAAGGACTTTGAAATTCTGGTTGTCTAACTGCAAACACTATATAGCACCTACCACACACTATTCTTTCAAAGGTGAATAAGGGAAATACAAAGAAAGGTATCCCAAAATATCAGAATGTTTAGGGTCTGGAAGCATAGACATATCCCTTTTTTTAAACATTGTGGCATAATGAAAACACACTATTTTCAATAAATAACTCATGACCACTAGCATTTATCATCTCATTAATGCTTGAAGAGGATGCACCACATAGTTCATCATTACCTTCCTCCTTCTCTCTTTAATTAGAATGATAGTAACAGAGAGGATTACCTGCACAAACAGAAATCTGTTAGCTGTACAGACACTGGAATTCTAATGTCTATTCCTGCATTTTTCTGAGCTACTTCAGAATTCTAAGTGTTTCAACATTTTCCTATTCTAATCATTCAATAGCATTTGTCACTGTTGACTATTCCCTCCTTCTCCAAATACCTTTTTTTTTCTTTTTTTAAAAAAACTCTTTATTGTTGAAAGTATTACATATGCCCCCCCTTTTTTCCATTTACCCATTCTAGGCAGCTCCACCCTCCGCTGCAGGTTTTTACCACCCTATTTTCTGTGTGCATGGATTATGCATATATGTATATAAGTTCTTTCGTTGATCTCATCCCACCCACCCACTTACCCGTGCTTCCTCTGAGATTCAACAGTCTGCTCCACACTTCTATGTCTCTGGATCTATTTTATTCATCAGTTTATTTTGTTCATTAGATTCCACATATGAGTGATATGTGATACTTGTCTTTCTTGGACTGGCTTATTTTGCTTAGCATAATACTCTCCAGGTCCATCCATGCTATCTCAAAGGGTAAGAGAGCCTTCTTTTTTATTGCTGCATAGTATCACATGGTGTAAATGTACCACAGCTTTCTTATCCACTCATCTACTGATGGGCACTTGTGATGCTATGAACATAGGGGTGCATCCACTGTTTCTGATTAGTGTTTCGGGTTTCTTAGGTTATATTCCTACAAGTGGGATCACTGGGTAAAATGGCAGTTCCATATTTATTTTTTTGAGGAAACTCTACAGTGTTTTCAATAATGGCTGCACCAGTCTGCATTCCCACCAGCAATGTACTAGGGTCCCTTTTTCTCCACATCCTCACTAGTACTTGTCATTTGTTAATTTGTTGATGGTAGTCATTCTGACAGGTGTAAGGTGATACCTCATTGTCATGTTAATTTGTATCTATCTTATGATCTTTTATACACCTTACACTTATTTTCTCACCTCACTGGCAACTTTGCTTTGTCAGACATGAAAATGAAGTGTCTCAATGATTTTGGCCTCGTATCACCATGTAATTTTATCCAATACCATGACAGCAAATACTTTTCATCTATGCTTGACTCCAAAATACATATTTATCAACTTCTTTCTCTAAGCTCCAAACTTCTGGATCTATTTGATTATTTGACATGTATACTTTTCAAAGCAGAATTATTGGTTTTCTCTCACTATTCCTTTGAAAGGATGACCCATCTTAGTAAATATCACAATACAATTATTTAGACCAAGGTTCAAAAAATTATTATACATATATACACACACACACACACACACACACATATATATACATACTGCCGGCAGTATTGGAATAAACACTCATATGATTCAACCCTGTCTCTGCTTAATTGGCTCAAGTAGTGACAGGCATAATGGACCCATTGATGTAGAGCAGCAGGTCACCCACAAAAATTTGCTCTGCCCCCCAGCATAAGCCAGCTGCTTATATTGGGTAAGAGGACAAAGATTACATGGGAAGTAGGCAAAATGATATGCCAAATGGGCAGTTTACAGGTAAGCAGACTGGAGATTTGCAAAGCCTGGGGGTCTTCAAAGGGCTGGTGGCTCTGGTTTCTGCAAAGAGGTTGTTAATTTTTCCATGATAATAGGCAGCTCCCTGATGGGGAGGATGGGCTACATTTCCAGGTGAGCTCCCAGGTCCCATGTATAACTCCCAGCCAGGTTAGAATGTATCTTCTTTAATCAGAACAAAACAATCACAGTTAACAGAGCACGATTACTATTTCTTACAATTATGGCTGGTCCCCAATATTCTATTTCTGCCCCAATCATCACAACTAAACTCTCCACAGAATGTATGGAATCAACCCTTGAAACATTTCAGAATGTGACTACCTATCTCTTCTTTATATACATATCTATTGAACTAACATCATCACTTTCTAGATCACTTCAGTTCCCTAGTTCCTTTACTACCAACTTCTATGCTGCTATCATATTTGATTTTCTACAATCTCTCTCTCTCTTTCTCCCTTATTCCTCCCTCCCCATCACTTCCCTCCCTGTCTCCTTCCCTCCATCATTTTCCAAAGTGATAACTTTAAAGCAAAATTCTGATCATGTTACTTCTCTCATTAAAACTCATTGAAAGCATTCCATCAAACAAAATATAATCTTTATTAATTCTTACACTATGTCTTCAAAAAACCCTTATCCTTCTTTTCTTCTGTAGAATACTGCTACTTCACCCAGGTCCCCTCAGCTCCCTTTTAATATTTCGGTTCTCTGGTAGCATTTTCTTTTATTTTTGAATCTTTATTGTTGAAAGTATTACATATGCGTCCCCCCCCCCCCCCCGCAATGACCCCTTCTAGCCAGCCCCACCCCCTGCCCCAGGCCTTCACCAACCTATTATCTGTGTCTATGGGCTATGCATATATGCATACATTTTCTTAATATATTGCTTGCTGTTTAATTATCTTCTCAAGCTGTTTCTTGAGAATACCTAGACATACCCTGTTTCCAGCTATACAAACTTTCTTTTTATCCTTCTAATAAATCAAGGTCATTCCCACCTCTAGAGACATTACACGTGTCTTCCTTCTCTGTGAACTATGCTTACTCCAGGTGTTTGTGTGGCTGGTCTCCTCCCAGATTCAGATTTTAGCTCAATGGCAGTGTCCTATTGAAGCCTTCTTAAGTAAGTCTGGTCCAGGTACATCTTTATCAATTACTTATTTTATTGTCTTAATAGCACCAATGAAGTAGAGTTTTTGCCTATTTTATTCAATGTATCCCACAAATTATAAACCTTGCCAGAACATTACAAGCACTCAGTGAGACTGTGAATAAATGTTGAACAAGGGATTTTGCTAGTAGTTTCTCTCTGCAGAAAGTAGTAATATGTAATTTGGAAAAACCCACATGTAATGTCATGTTGGTAATGAGAGTCAAATATGAATCTGCCACTAGGTAATTCCTTGAAACACATTTATTGTTCTATATGAGCAGCGTTTTCAGATGGTTAATTCAGTTAGTACATTAGTTTAGATACATGGTCATGAAGGGAGATTTACTTCAGTAATTTAATGGAAGAAATAGTAGTAAGTAGTATATACATCTTGAAGAGATGAGTGAGCATGGTTCGATCACAAAGAATTTGAAGCAGATACGGTATTTACAACTAAGAATTTTATAGGAAGCTTGAATCATGGGTTTAATATTAGATTAAGAATATTGGGTAATATAAAAACATTTAAAAATATTTGCAGGTTGGACTCCATGGGAAACTTAGAAAATATTTTAGGAAGTACACTTGGCCTAAATACCTCTGGGGGGAGAGGTAAGGAAGCAGACTTAGGGGGAGAAGCTGAGCTGCAATGCAATCCCAGCGAAGGCCTCTGCTGACTCCAACGGGGAGTTTTAGAGCTGGGACTGTCCTTCAGAATTATTTCAAGATGGAGCAAGAAGCAACTTTTACTCCATCCTTGACCAATCATTGTTTCCCTAGGAGAAAGTGAGGCTGTGCCCAGGCAGCGCTTCAGATAATACAATCTGCAAAGTGGGAAGAGATCTGGAAAATATCTCAAGTAGCGTGCCCAAAAGTTTAGGGAAGAAGTTCTTCCTTTCTTAAGGAAGATCTTAGTGTCATATCACAGTACCAAAACCCCCATGTGAGGTAACATAAGTAGAGTATAATTTTCTTAGGTAACTTACTTATGCACTTGAATTGATATTAAAATACACTCAAATGAAATTCTTGCTTTTTGTTTCATCCAAAGGATTATTTTCTGTAGATGGAAATAGACTAATCCTGGAATATTTTAGCAACTTTTCACCAATATGCTAGTTTATACAACAAAATATCAACTTCCAAGTGTAACTTAATTTTATAAATCTATTCTCAACAACTTTGACCTTGTTGTTCTCTTGGCAGATAGTTTATTATTTTCTGACTGTGAACATATTGGAGTCAGATTATCAGCCTCTAAGAAGAGATGCTAAACATGTTTCCGGAGAAGCCCATACCTAAATAAAGTGAATGAAATTTTATTGTTTTGAAAGATATTTTGTACTCCTCAGGAACCATCTTAACTTCATTTAGTCTGTAAAACCCATATATTAATTCACCTTTCTTAGAGTTTTGCATCACTGGTCTAATCTTTAACCCTCTCTTATATATTTTGATTACTGTTAATAGTATTATCTGTCTTGAATATTCAATTACATGTTAGGACATGTCTCCTCAACTAGGTTATTCAGTGACAGCAAATTTCATGTCATATATAGTGCCTAGAATGATGAAGATAGAAAGTCCTCTAACTAGTTGATTAATAATATGATTCACTGAGACGTTGACTCAAATTACTTAAATGGAAAAAAATTAGTTTACCTAAAGTCCAAGAACTATTATGAAAACCACATTCTTATAAATATGTTTCTTTTTCACTTTTTACTTATTACAAAATTTAATAAGTAATTTTTCTGGGTAAATCAAGTGGCAGTGTTTTTTGTGGGTTTTTGTTTTTGTTTTTTTTTTTTTTTCTTCAATAGCATCTATCTGAAATGAATAAAAGTTTTAATTCTAGAGAAAGAAATGGGAAATTTGAACATTGTATAAATACCAGCAAAAAAATGAAATCAAGTTTTTGTTGTAAGCTGTATCTTTGAATCATCTCATTATATTTCTCCCTATAGGCAGAAATCCCCAGGTGTTTGCTTAAACAAATACGAAATGAAAGGAAAGGCAAATTCAATTATTTCCATTCAGCAACTGAAATTAGCATGATGGAAATGTTTAGAAACAGGTATAATTAGAAACAACAGATGTGTTTTTATATATTGAGTTTTCATGTTGTAATCATAGAAATAATCACAATGTGTAAGAAAGTCATATCATTTTAGATCATTAAAGTTTTATATATTTACCCATTGATGTTGATGTGAAAACAGCAATAAAATATAGGCATTTTAGCAAATGGGACTTTTCCTCCAAGAGAAGCTATTTTTAAAATACAACTATTTCTTATAAAATTGTTTTGCTTCCCATCAGACTATATTCTTCTATGAATATTCTCACCATAATATGTAGCAAAAAGTCTTACAAACGCTACTTTTATTGGAGAAGAACGTGGATGGTCCTTCTCTGTTGCCAGTGGGAGAGACGTTCTTGGGGGAACCACTGGAATAAACCCAGGGGAGGATGAGATGTGGTAGGACGCTTCATCTGTGTGGAATTCCATCCCTGGGTTTGCAAAGTCCCAATTCCCTTAATCCCATCCTCAAAGCTAGGGATTCAGTTGAGCTCAGAAGCAAAGCCAATGTCCAACTTGCCATTCCACGGTGAGTTGGGTCCTGTATAGCATCAGGCAGATTGCAGTTCATTAGTCCATTGTGTAGAGTCCACATAGCCCTGACCCATGTGGGTGAATGAGGGGAGCCAAGAGAGCACACCCCCACAACAAGAGAGCTAGGAGCCAAGACAACAAGAGTGCAAAAGAGTGAATTCCTTCATTTAGGAGATTAAATATCTCAATCTTTCTGTGTTTGCAGTGGCAATGCCTACTCTGGCCAATGACCTGTTCCAGGTGTGACTGCAGACCAGTAATTTCTCTATATCACCCAGACTTTACTGGCATGCGTGTACTCTCCATCCTGCTCAGTGATCTGTGGGGAATAGACCACTGGCTTCCTGGGAAGTGTTAAACTGCAGCTTCCTGACAAACCTGCACAAATGGCATTCCTATAATATTTTCCCTTCCTTTTGTCCCTTTCCTATTACTAATGACTGGGTTAGTTACGACGATGTATCACTACATGGTACAATGTTTTGTTGCCTTGTAGCCAGTTAGGTGGGTATGGTGCTTGGGAAGTGTCACTACAATTCCGTTTTGTTAAACTTCATAATAAATTATCTCAAATATTTTATAAAAACGGTAGCTGACCAATAAGGGGGTCCTAGCCATTAATAATAAGGTTGCTAACAATTATGCAGATTGTATGTGCATATGATTAAGTATTTCATAGTAAATAATCCAAGTAAATTTAAGATAAAAAGAAAACATAATAGAATACATAAGAATTAATGATTATCATATCTAAAATGTTTGAAGTTTATGGCACAATATCTATGCATGTTTTTATCAACATGTTCCCACCTGAGATATCACATCTTTGTTGTTACATATATTTATATTTCAAATGGCTTCTCCCTAAAGATAGATCTTTCTTTCTCTTTAGGAAATGAGTAACAGCTTATACTGTAGCAAAATAAATTGTCAACAAAATCAAACAACACTTTCCAGTGATGATAATGACAATGAAAACTAAATGTTATTTCCTCCGAGCAGTGCAACAAAATACTAATTTTACCTTGATGACTTATAAAATGCTTAAGAAAATCCTTAGCACACTAATGCTTTGTGAGTATATTTCCTACCAAGTTGATTAATAGGTGCTAGCTAATAAGATTTCTTCAGTGCTGCTAGGATACAGAACAGAACAGAATATACTGTTAGCAAGATGACTTCTTGTTGAACTATATTCAGAAATTTATACCTTGCCCACACTCTTCTTTTAATTGCATGGTCTATTAAACTCAACACTCTGTAAATAAAAAGTATGTTTGTTCAGCTTCTATTGGAAGTCTATAATGTTTATTTACTCATAAGTCCCTGTATCCAGAAACACAATATAAGAAATATTAATTTTAAGTTTCAGGACTAAACTTTTAATGTTATATAAACTTTTTCTTTTAAAATAGTTTTGTATTTACAGAAAAGTTGCAAATATAACACACACAAAAATTTCCATATTCCCCAGTTTTCCTCCTGTCAACATCTTACATTAGTATGGTACATTGGTTATAACTAATGAACCAATACTGATGTATTATTGTTAGCAAAAGCCCATATGTTTTTCACATTTCCATAGTCTGTACCTAACTCTTTTTCTGTTTTAGGACCCCAGGGAGGATACCACATTACATTTTGTCATCAGGTCTCCTTAGAATCCTCTTGACTGTGACAGCTTCTCAGACATGTCTTGTTTTTGATGATTTTGTCAATTATAAGCAGTATTATTGTTCAGGCATTTGTAGAATGCCTTTAATTGGGATTTTATATTTTTGTTTTTCTAATTAGGCCTAGCATTATGGGTTTGTGGGAGGAAGACCTCAGAGATCAAATGTCATCCTCATTATATCATATTAAATATACATCCTATCCATATTACTTATAACTGTTAATTTTCAACCTTGATCAACTGGGCTGAGGTAGAATTTGTCAGATTTTGCCACTGGAAAGTTACTCTTTTTTCTTCTTTGCCGTACTATAGTCTTTGGTAGGTAGTCATTATGTACAGTTCCACCCTTAAGCACTTCCTCCAAGGGAGGATTATCTACTAAATTATTTGGTTTCTTCTGTTTGAAGATTTGTTTATTCTTTCCTATTTACTAATTAATTTGATCATTTATTCATATTTATATGAGCTTGTGGATATTTATATTATAGTTTGGGTTATGATCCAATACTTCTTATTTTGCTCAAATTATTCCATATTTGGCAACTGAAAGCTTTTTCATTTGGTGCCTGTGTCCCTTTGACATACCTTCATCATGGTTTTTGATTTTTCATTTTAATTTTTTAGCACCACCTGCATGTCAGGCACTATGAGATGCTCTGGGCTCATCTTCGGTATTCCCTGCCACAATATTTAAGTTAGCCATTTCTCTAAGGACCCCTGGTTCCTTTCATTGGAGAATGGTATTAGAAACCAAGCTCTTCATTACTGTTAGGATGTCATTGCTTTTAGATGCTCTCAGCTTACTGAGCAAGGAAACATATTTGCATTTATTAACCAATATATGCACACACATCTATAAATATTTCTCTACTTAACCATCTATCTATACCAGTGGTCAGCAAACTGTGGCTCAAGAGCCACATGCGGCTCTTTGGCCCCTTGAGTGTGGCTCTTCTGCAAAATACCATGTGTGGGTGTGTACGTACAGTGCGATTGAATCTTTGTGGCCCATGCACAGAAGTCGGTATTTTGTGGAAGAGCCACACTCAAGGGGCCAAAGAGCTGCATGTGGCTCATGAGCCTCAGTTTGCCAACCACTGATCTATACTAATAAAAGCTTAGGTGGCCCTCACACCCTTGCATGACACCCTCATGTCATCACAAGATGGCTGCCCCCACATTGTCACAAGATGGCCACCACAAAATAGGCACCGCAAGATGGCTGGCAAGGGAGGGCAGTTGGGGGCAATCGGGTCTGCAGGGAAGAGCATTGGGGGTGACTGGGCCAGCAGGGGAGGGCAGTTGGGGGTGCTCAGGCTGTCAGGGGAGAGCAGCTGAGGGTAATCAGGCCAGCAAGGGAGTAGTTAGGCATCAATCAGGCCAGGAGAAGAGCGGTTAGGGAGCAATTAGGCTGGCAGTCATAAGCACTTAGGGGCAATCAGGCAGGCAGGCAGGCAAGTGGTTAGGAGCCAGCAGTCCCAGATTGTGAGAGGGATGTCTGATTGCTGGTTTAAACGGGCAGTCGGACTTCCCCCAACTGGTCCCAGATTGGAGAGGGTGCAGGCTGGGCTAAGGGACACCCTCCCCAGTGCAAAAATTTTGTGCACCAGGCCTCTAGTCTATATATATAAAAACCAAGTGACCAGAATGCCAGAATGACTGGAATGACCAATTGCTATGTCGTGCACTGCAGCGGCCAACCGGCCTGATCGGGGCCCCAATAGCCTGCCCCCTGACCTCTCGCGGCCCTTCCCCCAGTCAGCTCTGCCCCCTATTGCCCCCCCCCACCCCAATCGGGGGCAGGGCTGGCTGGCCAACCTCCCGAGTCCCCTCCCACCCATTGGCCTGGCCCCAATCAGCCTTCATCGAGAGCTGACTGGACCCCACCATGCACAAATTCATGCACCAGGCCTCTATTATTTATATAAAGGTAAACATGGGTTCATATTGCTGTCTCAAGCTGAGTTTTTTATGCCATGGATCATTCTAGCCTCCTCTCCATAACATCCCACTTTAATGGTGAGAAATCTGGATCCTTCCATCTGCTATTCATTTACTTTAATTATTTAATTCCAGGATATGTATCTAGTGATTTCAGAATTGTACATCTGTAATTCCATGTGATATAACTTTAGCAACTACAGAACAGTATTATGTACACTTCCCTTTGCTTTTAGTTTTATAGATTCTACTCATTCCCAAAGTTACATAGGTCAGCAGTTTCCTATAACCAATCCCAATGAAACATTGTTTCTTATATTTATAATACAGTGGGAATTCTATCATAAGACCTATGCCCTCCTAATTTTTTAAAATTTACATACAATAGGATTTACTCTGAGCTGTCAAGTTCCATAAATACATAGGTACATGAATAGTGCCGTATAGCCACAGTTATACTATCACATAAAATAGTTTCACTGCCCTAAAATTCCACTATCTAGCATCTCTTTAACCTTTCCCCTACTCTAAATGCCTTCAATTATTGATCAGTTTACCCTCTTTGTAATTTTGTCCTTTTTAGGATATCATATAAATAGAATCATATAGCTTGAAGCAATTCATACTTGTTCCTTTCACTTAAAAATATGCATTTAAAATTCATCCATGTTTTTGCGTGGCTTGTTAGATCATTTCCTTTTTAACATTGGATAGTATTCCACTGTATGCATGCCTCACAATATATTTGTACATTCTTCTATTGAATGACATCTTGGCTGTTTTCAGTTTTGGGTGATTACAAATAAAGGTGTGATACTCATTTGCATTCCAGTTTTTTTCTGAAAATAGTATAAAATAAGTTGGGTAAATAACTAGTGGTGTAACTGTTAGATTATCTAATTGGGCTGTTTAGCTCCTTTAAAAATTGCCAATTTTTCAAAGTGCCAGTGCTATTGTGCCTTCCCACCAGTAATGAATGAGAGTTCCTATTGCTCTACCTCCTCATTAGAAATTGGAATTACAATTTTATTGGATTTTAGTCATTCTACTGAAAGATGACACAGAAACAGGAGCTAGCGTTGACAAGGTTAGTAAGAGTTGCACTGAGTTTCCATATATGGTACTACTTAATCTCATGATTTTGCCACTTTTAGACCAGGTGTGTTAGGAACTTGGATTGGGAAAATGGCTTGGGTGTTAACATACTAAACTCCATTCTTAAAAGTGTTGTGGGTAATTATTTACATAAAGGAAATTGCCACTGCCATTTTCTTCTGTACTATCATTAGTCATTTGTCATGTTCCTATAACCCCTCTGTGCCCCTCAGGCCTCCTTCGTTTATCTCCCTAGAATCCCTGATTGCAATCCCCAAAACCCCTTTTCGTCTTTTTCAGAGCAGTCTGGTGTTTCTCGTTGACCTGCCATTGAGCTCCCAAGCCAAACTCAGCAGGATCATTTCCACAACAGAACAAGTCTATTAACCAAGAGTCTTGCCCTGGGAATTCCCTCCTAGAAACTCTGTGACCAACCTCTCATATAATTATTTGTTTTGTTGCTAATCCTACTACACACAGAATTACACCCTAACTCTAACCCTACTCACCCAACTACATGACAGTGTTGGCCTATCCCGGACCTTCCCAGTCTAGAGTGAAAGGAATTTATTCTTGAGTGGGGGTGGCTGTTCAAAGACTGAAACAGCCCCTTTGGGAAAGAAAAAAGAACTGGTTGGTCCAGAAAATCTGGGAATAAAATTTAGAATTGGCCAAATTTACAAACAGTAACTGAACATGCTTATTAGCTAAACATTAGAGCTTCTCCAAGGAGTGCCCATGTGATTTTGAATCTTTTGGAGAGAACTGTACTTTATGAAGCAGCTAGATTAAGAAACAGTCACAAATTTTTGCATAATGAGCCCCCACGATGTCTTTGGTTCAGAAAATCTGTTGTCGCAGTTCTGACCCCTCTTATTCCCCTGGAGATTTCTGTGAATGAGTTTTCAGACCTTCTTTACTGGGGATCCTATGGTAACACAGTTCTTTAAAATGTCAGTTTGAGTGATTTAAAATGCCTAAGCCTCAAGGCCAGCATGAAGTAGTTTTTAACTTGATGGTGTCCTACACAGTTTGAGTAATTAACAGAATATACACTTTGTGACTAGATTTGTCTACTATGTTTTCTAAAACCATAAAAAATTCCAGATATTTGATAAATAGTATTCAGTTAAATTTACATGCTAATGTGATTCTTTCCCACTTTAATTTGCATTTTGATAAACATTTTACCTAGATTTTCTCCTCCTAATTAGCATCCCCATCTTTTTTCTCTTCCTTGATCCAGTTTTGAATGTATAAATACTTCCTACTTGCAGGATATATGGTTATCCATGCCCATAATAACTGGAAGAAAAATCATAGAGCAGTCTATTTTCAACAATAATTCTTATTTAGTAGTAAAGTGACATGCTTATAAATGAGAAAATTTCAAGCATGGCAAATTTATAGAAACTTTGTTTTTCTTTTGTTAATCATTCACTTCTGTCATCCTGTCATCACTAAAATTTTTCATTTTTAGAACCTTATTATCAAGGTCAATTTCTAACAACTCCTTTATTCTCTGACTATGAAAACACAAACCATTTGAGAAAGAAGCTTTGATTAAAAATGAAACAGTCATATTAGTTAAACTGGTGATATTCTTTTCAAAGCTTATGATTTATTATTAGTAGTAGAAATTGTGTTTTATCTTATTAATAGAAAGATTTTACTGGGCTTAGAAAGAGAAAGCAAGAGTTTGTTAGTCATGATGCAGAAGAAATATTTATTTTTAACCAGAATTAATGACTTCTAAATTTCTCTAAATGTCAGTATGTATTCCAAACCCTAGACTAAATTAAAGCTGTTGTAAAATTTTGCAGAAATTCAGCCCTTCAGGGTGACTTATTTTCCTTCTCTCTGGTCACCCTTCATTCTCAACTGAAAAATATTTCTATTGACTTACAGTTTATTTAATATATGTTAATTAAAGAATCTCCATTTTCTTTAAATGCTTGAGAAATGTAAATTCTATTCAAGTTTCATTCTCATGTTGTGTAAGAAAACTTTTGTTTGTAAAGAGCCTTAAACTTTTTCACATTCTGGAAGTAAAATATGCTTATTGATAACTTTATAGGTATACATTGAAGTCAAGATAGCGCGTAAGCCTGATCATCTCTCAATCCGAAACTTACTGGGTAGACCACTTTAAGTCCTATCACACCCTTCTATTCCAATTAGAGCCTTTCTCATTTTGTTTCCTTTGATTGAAATGCTCTCCTTTTTAACCAGCCTTTACCGGGCTAAGTCCTACTCATTTCAGTTACTAGGCAGAAAACAATTGCCTCCCTAAGAAGTACAAATCCCAATCCTGGGAGCAGATTGCATGGCAAATAAACACTAAAGCAACAGTAGAAAATAAGATTGATAATCAGTTAGCCTTGGTAAAGAAAGAGTTTCCTGCTTCATCCAGATAGATTTAGTGTAATCCAAGACCTTAAAAGTAGAAGAAAGAGGACCAGGGATGGAAACATTAGACCAGTGTGACAACCATAATTGCTGCCTATAAATATAAGGAAAAAAGCCATGAACCCATGAATGTGGGCAATTTCTAGAAGGTGGAAAAGGCAAAGGAAACAATCCTCCCCCACCCCTGAGGAGGAGTGCATCCCTAGAAATCATTTTTTATTTTTTTATAATATACTAGAGGCCTGGTGCATGAAATTCGTGCACTAGAGGATGGGTGCCTCAGCCCGGCCTGCACGCTTTCCCAATCTGGGACCCCTCAGGGGATGTCTGACTGCCGGTTTAGGCCTGACCCCCTAAACTGGCAGTCGGACATCTCTCTCACAATCTGGAACCACTGGCTCCTAACTCCTTGCCTGCCTGTCTGCCTGGTTGTCCCTAACCACTCTGCATGCCTGCCTGATCACCCCTAACTGCTCACATGCCTTCTTGATCTCCCCTAACTGCTCGCCTGCCTGCCTGATCACCCCCAACTGCCTCTGTCTCTGCCCTTGCCACTGTGGCTTCATCTGGAAGGATGTCTAGAATGACATCTGAAAGGTCGTTCAGCTGTATGGTCTAATTAGCATATTACGCTTTTATTATTATAGATATTTTATATCTGTGGGGTGTTTTTTGATGTCATATTTTTTAAAAAATGCAATTACTTTTTACATATAACATTATTTTCCATTAGTTTCAGGTATACAATACAGTGGTTAGGTATTCATATACTTTACAAAGTGTTTCCCCTGATATTTCTACTAACCAACTGGCACCATACATAGTTATTACAGTATGATTGATGAAATCTCGATTTTAGCTTAATGAGAACTATTTTGGACTTCTGATCTCAGAACTTTGAGATAATAAATTTATATTGTCTTGAGCTACTAACTTTGAGGCAATAGTAATCTAACATCATACTTTAATGATCTTAAATGGAAGTATTCCAGAACATCCATTAATGAGTTCTCCTTTATAGTTTTCTTAATTTTAATTAAGTAAATATTATTTAGTTAATATTTGTCGCTTAGTTGAGAATGTACGCTTGGTGAAGACAAAGATGAACAACTAAGCCTACCAAAAGTCTCAATGCTTAACATTGGACCTGACTCAATAAGTGTTTGATGAATATACAAAATAGATTTTTAAATAAGATATTGACTATGGTTTTCTCTTTGGTCATCAACAATAACCAATCTGGGAAAAAATGAGTATATATTTCTTTATTTAAAATTTTAAAAAAGGGATCCCAGGAGAGTAAACATATTTTGCCCAGGGAGTGTCCATTAATTCTAGGGTTTTCTTCCTGGATTCCTTATAAATTTTTCTTTTGTCTTTTGAATGCAGAGTCTTATCTTTCAATCAGAACCCTATTCCATGTAAATTTACCTAAATTAGAAAATTATTTCTACTATTTATAAATATTCTTAAAAGCAGGTGGGACATTAATCTAATAGAACCAGAATCTGATGAATGGAATGCAATGGATGGAATAGAAATAATGAATAGAATAGAATAGAATAGAATAGAATAGAATAGAATAGAATAAATAGGTGTAGAAAAGAAAGAGACATGGTCTTTGCACTGAGGAAGGACCATGGAGGACAGAGCAAGAAGGCTGCTTGTAAGCCAGGAATAGGTCTCACCAGAACCAACCCTAATGGCATCTCAATGTAAACTTTCACCCAACAGAACTGTCAGGAAACATTTAAGCCAGTCAAAAAGTATTAACTATATTATACTTAGTATATAATTAGAATAATTATTTAATAAGTATGTGGTCAATATAATAAATTTAAAACCAATAATTTAGTATTTGATATTATTTTTCATAGCAACATTGCTTTCAACATAGTTCCATGCTCAAAGATTGAAACTTCAGTAATATAAAATAAGAAAGAGCCCTGGCTGGTGTGGCTCAGTTGATTGAAAGATCACTGGTTTGATTCTTAGTCATGGGACATACCCAGGTTTCAGGTTCAATCGCTCACTGGGTGTGTACGGGAGGCAAACAATCAATGTTTTTCTCTCTCTTACTTCTCCTTTCTTCTCTCTATAAAATTTTTAAAAAATCAATAAACATATATTTTTTAAAAAAGAAAGAAAATTTGACTTTTTTCTTTGCATTTAAAAACAAAAGGAAATTAGCTGTCTGGGAATGACTGGAAACACTGATGCTGTCAAGTTACAGAAGGCTAACTAGGAAGTATCCAGGCATTTTAAAAAAGACATAATCAAATGTCATAAATAATGGTTCCACGAAGCCCTGTCGCACTTCAGGCTGCCAGCAAACTGGCATCTCTACATGAAGAATTGTCTCAGACTTTCTGAGCGTAACAAAAATCCTAGGAAATATGAGTAAATATCAAGAGAAGTGGCTGCTTTGTTGGCAGATTTACTGGGACCTCAACCAAATCAATTCAGCAAAAGAGGCTTAAAATTACTTGCAGCAAGTAATCCTTGCATCTGTTTTATAGGAAGCTATATTCTGTTATTTTTGCTTACTGAACATATTTTTAAATCTGTGGATTTCAGTAAACTGTTTGTGCTGTTTTCAAATAGAGTTTTCATTTCTGTATTATTAACCTCTACATTTTAGTGACCAATAGGTAAGATCAGCTTTCTAAAACCTATAAAGATTATTTTTTTTATTGTCTTAAGTTTTACATATGTCTTCCTTTTCCCCAATTGATCCCCCCGCTCCCCCACTTTCAACCATTCCTACCCCAGGCAAGCCCCAGTGTCTGTGTCCATTGGTTATGCTAATATACATGCATATAAGTCCTTTGGTTGCTCTCTAACTCCCCCGCCCCCGCCCCCCCCCCCCCCCCCCCCCGCCACCTCCCCTACCATTTGTCTCTGGATCTATTTTTGTTCATCAAATTATGTTGATCATTATATCCCACATATGAGTGAGATCATGTGATATTTATCTTTCTCCAACTGGCTTACTTCACTTAACATAATGCTCTCCAGTTCCATCCATGCTGTTGCAAATGGTGGAAGTTCCTTTTTTTTATAGCAGTGTAGTATAAAGATTAATTTTTTAATGTGTGAAAAGGGTCCAGAAATATTCATTGTACAATTCATAGTCTTTTAGTCTATGTGAAATCTTCATTAGCCAAATAAAAAGATGTATTCTCACACAAAAATAAGATATATTATTACATTTGCTTAATAAGGCCAGAAAAACATATTTCATTGTAATAATATAGGTTCATTAATTCAATAAATATGTTTGAGCATTTATTATGTATCATGTCTTCTACTGGAATCCTAGTAGAACTTATCTATACTGATAATAGAGGGATATGCAAATTGTCCAGGATGCCATCACAGTAACATTAATGACTGAACAGCAGTCTGCATGGGGTGACAAGGCCAGCAGGGGGATTAGTGAGGGACAATCAAAAGACTGAACAGCAGGCTGCGTGGGGCGACAAGGTCAGCATGGGGGTTAGTGAGGGATGACCAAATGACTGAACAACAGGCTGAGTGGGGTGACCAGGCTGGCAGGGGATTGGTGAGGGACAGCCAAATGACTGAACAGGCTGTGTGGGGCGACCAGGCCAGCAGGGGGGACAGTTGGAGGTGACCAGGCCAGTGAGGGAGGCAGTTGGAGGTGACCAGGCCAGCAGGGGGGTTGGTGGAGGGCAACTAGGCAAGCAGGGGGGGCAGTGAGGGGTGATCTGGCTGGCAGGGGGAGGTCAGTTAGGGGCAACCAGGCTGGTGGGGTGCTGTTGGGGGGTGACCAGGCCAGCAGGGGGGGCAGTTAGGGGCAATCAGGCTGGCAGGCAGAGGCAGTTAGGGGTGGTCAGACTGGTGGGGGGGCAATTAGGGGCAATCAGGTAGGCAGGTAGATGAGCAGTTAGGAGCCAGCATTCCCAGATTGTGAGAGGGATGTTTGACATCCCTCGAGGGGTCCTGGATTGGAGAGGGTGCAGGCTATGCTTAAGGGATCCCCCCAATGTGCATGAATTTCATGCACTGGGCCTCTAGTAAACAAATAAATCTCTATGATATAATGTAGTAGAAATTTGATCAATGAATATAGATGCGTATAGTTCATTAAAACACAGAAAAGAGCCCTATCAGCATGGCTCAGTGGTTGAGCATGGACCTATGAACAAGGAAGTCTTGGTTAAATTCCAGGTAAGGACATATACCCAGGTTTGGGCTGGATCACCAGTGTGAGGTGTGCAGGAGACAGCAGATCAAGAATTCTCTAACATCATTGATGTTTCTATCGCTCCCTCTCCTGTCCTCTCTGAAATCAATATATATATATATATATATATATATATATATATATATATATAATGTTTTAAAAAACATTATATTTATCTTTAAAAAAAAAAAGAAAAGATAAATAATTCACTAAGAAGGAAAGCATCTTAAAGAAGGGAAATGGAGCTAAGCCTTAAAAGAAAATGTGGGGAAAGGCTCTCTGTGTTTGGTTTAAATATGCCAAAGAGAATTCTTCGTTTACTTGTAATGTTTGTTACTAAGCAAATATACGATCCAGCCTCTCTTAGCTGCAACTGGAGCCAGACATCCATGCACTCCACATTCCCCCAAAGCTCCTACCATACCCTAACACTCTCAGGATGAGAAGCAAGCAGCCCATTGCTTGCCCATTGACCCAGCACTCCACTGACTGCAGGCTCCCTGGCCTCCTGTCTTAGTGGCCTCAGGTTGGCAGTGCTGCCCATGCCCACAGCGCCCTCCTTCCAACCTGCAACTCATACCTACTTGACCCTTGGCCCTTCTAATAAACTGGTATTGACAAGATCCCAACTGTGAGAAAAACTATATAAACATACATTAATATATTTATATATTTCATATATAATTTTACATATGTAAAAAGTGAGTAAAGTTTACATTTTTAAGTAAGAAGTTTGTCTACTAAATGCACATGACTTATAATAAGATTAATTTGTTAAAATTCTAATAGTCGTTAGAATATATAAGCTAAATTTATAAGAGACCATCGCTCCCACCATGAATAACACAAACAAGCCAAATGAAGCACAAAATCTTCAGTTTGTTTTTGTTGTTATTGTTTTTGATGGTAGTGATGGTTGGTAGTATTTTGTGTTTGTTCACTTTTGTTTTCTATGTTTTGTTTTCTAACTAGGAAAACTAAATTAACTTGTGAAAGGCAGCCTTTGAGAGGGTCACCAATAACACCCTGGTTATTGGTCTTTTCTGAGTGCAAAGCAGTGGCCCTTTAAAGGCTGTGCATGACTTAAGGAAACTAATAAAAATCACCTTAGTGCCCTAGCCGGTCTGGCTCAGTGTATAGAGCATCAGCCTGTTGACTGAAAGGTCCTGGGTTCAATTCGAGTCAAGGGCATGAGCCTGGGTTGCCAGCTTGATCCCCAGTGGGAAGTGTGCGTGATGCAGCTGATCAATGATTGATCTCTCATCATTGACATTTCTATCTCTCTCTCCTTCTGCCTTCCTCTCTGATATCAATAAAAATATATATTTTTTTAAAAATCACCTTAGTTACTCCAGATCATCACTGAGTACACCACAACAGCACTCCAAGACTCCAGACAGGGTAGAAAGACAGATGAAGATTTTTCCAATGCCATGAAATCTAGGAAAAGGCAGAAGAAAAATCAAACAAATGATCACACAGAAAATATCCACTGGGAAAAAAAAATGGCTGGCAGCCAAGCTATAAAGCAGAGATCACTCGCAGTTGAGAAAACTGTAGGCAGTTTTGTAAAATACAAAGTGATTACAAGTCTGTCCAGTGCTCAGAGTCCAAGTAGTGCTAACAGAAAGTCTAGATTTTGAAGGTAATAATGAATCATTGAAGGTAATAGTGAATGTAGTCTAACTAAATTTGTAGTCAAGCCCATGAACAACTCAACTATCTATACTAATAAAAGCCTAGGTGGCCCTCGTGCCCTCACATCATCACAAGATGGCCACACCCATTTTGTCACAAGATGGCCACCCCCACATCATCACAAGATGGCCACCACAAGATGGCTGGCAGGGGAGGGCAGTTGGGGGCGAGATCAGGTCAGCAGGGGAGGGCAGTTGGGGGCGACCAGGCCTTCAGGGGAGGGTAGTTGGGGGCGATCAGGCCAGCAGGGGAGCAGTTAGGCATCGATCAGGCTGACAGGGGAGTTGTTAGGGGGTGATCATGCTGGCAGGCAGGCGAGTGGTTAGGAGCCAGCAGTCCCAGATTGTGAGAAGGATGTCTGACTGTCGGTAGTCAGACATCCCCCAAAGAGTCTCTGATTGGAGAGGGTGCAGGCTGGGCTGAGGGACACCCCTCCAGTACACGAATTTCATGCACCAGGCCTCTAGTCTATATACATAAAAGGCTAAGTATCTGTTCTTCCCTCTGACCGGTAGCTATGATGCACACTATGCTATGATAGAGCATTGGCTTGTGGACTGAAGGGTCCCAGGTTTGATTCTGGTCAAGGGCATGTACCTTCGTTGCGGGCGCATCCCCAGTGGGATGAATCTGTGCACCGGGACACTAGTAGAATATAACTCAATCACACACACACACACACACACACACACACACACTAATGGCTTTGCTGAATGTAGGGTTTGTACTTTTCTGGATGTAAATATTACTTACTTTAGTCTCTATCTATTTTTATACACAATGATTGTCATACAATGAAAAATTATGAGACTTGTCAAAGAGAATATATATATAGGACCAACAGGGAAAAGAAAAAAATAGTCCAGAGAAGCAAGTCCACAGGTGGCTAATATATGGAAATTAGAGGAAGAGATGATTTTTTTCTAATAAATATGTCAAAGAATCTAATGGAAAGACTGAACCACACTTATAAAGGGTTGATAAGTTTTCATCAGAAAATAGGAAGTAAAAAAAAAAAGAAAAAATGCTAAAAAGAAAAAAAATGTAGTATTAGTCTGAAAAGAGACTTGATACAGTGATTTAAAAAAAATGAGTGAAAGTGAAACAGGACAAAAGGATTTTTTCAAATTGAACACAAAGAAGAAAAATACATACCAAATTAAAGCAACACATCTGGGATCTGTGGGATAATACCAAATGGCCTAGTGTATATAAAATTGGATTCCATGAAAAAAAGTTGAAATATAATAAAACACAGGAATTATATGAAAGAATAATGACAGAATTTTTTTAATTAATAAAAGGTTTTGATCCTAAAAACCCAAGAAATTCAGTGAAAATCAAGGAGAAATACAAAGAAAATCACACCAAGGCCATTAAGTCAAACTACTGAAAAGCCTAAGATGTAGAGTAAATCTCAAAAGCACTCAGAAGAATACGCACATTTTGTAAATAACTCCACTAGGAATTATGACTGACTTCTCAGCTGAACAACTGAGTTCAGAAGATAATGGATGATACACTTAAAGGACTTGCAGAAAGATTAGGTTGTCAAAATATCGCTTCTTTATAATTAGACTAGAGGCCTAGTGCATGAATTTATGCACGGGTGGGGTCCAGCTGGCCCGGTCCCAATTGGGGCAGTCAGGGCTGGGCCAGCCAGAAAGGGACCATGGAAGGTTGGTTGACCAGCTCCACCCCCATTTGGTGTGGGGGAGGGGCAATCAGGGATGGATCTGGCTGGGGGGAGGGGCCATGAGCTAATCACGGTTGTGGGGGCCGATGTGGGGGGGGGGGGCAGGCATGGGGAGGGGCTTCAGAGGTTGGCCAACCAGCTTCACCCCCTATTGTGGTGGGGGAGGCAATCAGGTGTGGGGCCAGCCAGAGGGAGGGGCCACAGGAGGGTTGGCCAGCTGCCCTGCACTCAATCTGTATGGGAGAGGCCAATCAAGGGTGGGGCTAGCTGGGGGGAGGGGCCACGGGAGGTTGGCTGGCTGGCCCCAACCCCCCATAGGGCCATTTGGCTGGCCACAGTGGGCATCATAGTGACCGGTAGTTCCCATCATTCCGGTGTTCAGATTGCTGGCTTTATATATATATATAGATTGTTAAGTCACAGCTGTATTTTCTAAGAATTTTTGGTTAAACTAGCATTATTGCAGTAAAAAAAATAGCTTTTTTGAGTTATGTTTAGTTTTGGGTTATTTAATTCTATGTAGGTAAAGATTCTTTCAAAAATATTGTTATTCAGTTATTCCTCAGATATTTTATACCAGAATTAAAAACAGAGTATCAACTAATCATCTCAAAGTTTCTATTAATAAAACTTCAAAACCCAGAAAAAAATTAGGATGTTATACTCCATTTAGATATAATATAAAAATTGTAAATAGTAAGAAAAATTAAAAAAAGAAATATTTTATATAAAAATTAAGAACACAAAAATTTTTTCTTCATCCACATAAATTAACTTGAGAAATTATGATCCATTTACAATAATGTCATTTAAAAGTTCACTATTAAATATTAAATAACTACATTAATAATGAGTTCTTATAATAAAACTTTATATTAATCCCTGAATCCTACAAATTTTTCATTAATAACAATACTTAGTTTTGACCTGGAATCTAGTGTTTAGGCAAATTATGGATTCAGTAACCCTCTAAAATAAGTAGCAATCATGTTTCACAAAAACTCAGCCTTTTTTTCTGGAAAATGGGTGAGAGCAGAGTGGCCCTCCTTGCTTCTCTGGAGCCACTAGAAGTAAGCAGCACCTGTCTTGGGCTTCTTGGGAGCTGTCCCTTTTCTTCCTCTTTCCCTAAACTAAGACAGCCCTACAGGTTACCTTAAGTGATTCTGTACCTTAAGTGATTTTGATTTCTTCCATCTTATAAATCCCTGGAAGGTGCCATTTGCTGGCAATTGAAAAATAAACACACCATTAGGCTTTTAACCACTATTTTTCTAGTGTCATTTTCACAGACTGCATTTTAAAGAGTCCTTGCAAAAACAATGCATGTGCCTAATTATCAGTTACAAATGCCGTACATCTAGCAAATTGAAAATACAATAATTTCTGAGACTTTTAAATGCTAATGGATTAACTAAAATTCCAGAAACGAATTCCTTATTGCTCTTTCTATAAAGTGTATAGAATTCTACTACAGAATACCAAACAGTGGAAAAAGCAATGCTAGCTTTGCTCAAGGTAGAAATGCTAGCTTATTTGTAGGAACATTATTAAATCAATTAATCTACTAATGGCATCTGCCAGTTCCTTTTTAGGAAGGTCTCAGTAGCAATAAAGTTAAAGTACAGTCATTAATTGTTTCTTTGTTCCAGGTATTGAAGGAAGAAAAATACTAAAAATGTTTTCAACTTTGTCTTTAACATTAATCAGATTGTGATCAGAAGCTCAGAAACAGATTATGCCATCAAATAAGAAATCTGTTCTAAAGCCTTTCTCATTAAGTTAAATTATTTTTATCTAATTTTTTTAATTGCTGAAAGTTCAATTATCTTCATACATTTACTCTTTGTTTCAAAACAAAATGAGATAAATCCATGCTGCTATATTATATATCACGCTTTTTCTGATTTATTTTCCTGCACCAGTTTATCTCCAGCACTGTCAATAGTCCCATACTGTCCTTAGGAAAATGTAACAAAGCAGAGGATGTTTGAAATCTTTGCCTTAAGAATGAATAAGGAAGGTGGGAGTGGGCGGGTGGGCAGAGATTAACCAAAGAATTGATTTGCATATATGCATAACCCATGGACACACACAATATTGTGGTGAAGGCCTGGGGGTGGGACAGGGGTAGGGTGGACGGGTTCAATGGGGGAAAAAAAGGACATCTGTAATACTTTCAACAATAAAGATACATTTAAAAAGAAGGATAACCAAACATTCAGATGTATTTACTTAAGGTATAATGAATTTGGCCCTATGCTAATTAGAAAATGTAAAAGATTTAAGAAATAACTAGCACATTATATTTCCTTAGGAAAAACTGGTATTCTTTCTGATGTGCCCGAGCTTATGTTAAAGCCATTAGAAAAATAACGCATTTTTTTTAGAGTTGTGTGGGAAAATACAGGTTACCTGTGCAAAAAAGAAACCTAAAGGATAGTCCATAATGGACCAATAAAAAAAGATAATTTTAAATAGTACAATAACAAGGGAAGAAAAAGAATAAAACTAATTAGTTAGTGATAAGAAAAATTAAGATTGCATGAAAAATGTTTGCTTTATGATGTTTGAATTATATTCAAATGTCTCCTTTTTAATACAGAAAGACATCAAAGGAGCAGCATTTTTTTTTAAAGAAAGGGAATTAGCTGGAACTGGTTTGGCTCAGTGGATAGAGCGTCGGCCTGCGGACTGAAAGGTCCCAGGTTCGATTCCGGTCAAGGGCATGTACCTGGGTTGCGGGCATATCCCCAGTAGGAGATGTGCAAGAGGCAGCTGATCGATGTTTCTCTCTCATCGATGTTTCTAACTCTCTATCTCTCTCCCTTCCTCTCTGTAAAAAATCAATAAAATATATTTTTTAAAAAAAAAGATTTAGATTTAAAAAAAAAGAAAGGGAATTAGCTATGTTTTTAAAGTCATCTTTCTATCCATCCTTAATGAAATTGCTTCTAGCAACATTGAAGCAAAATTAAGAATAAACGTGAACACATCTCAATTAAAAAAATAACTGGCATATAGAACCTTTCAAAACACTAACAGTAGTATAAGCTTATATAAAATGTAAAAGCTGTGCTTCATGTTGAAAGAAGGAAAAGCAATCTTATTTCAGTTCTCTTGTTGATTATGTAGGTGGTACTACTATCAAAAGATTAAAATTTCACATTTTAGATAGTTGTAAAATCTGAGTTTCAATGGGCATCTTGTCCAAAATATGTTTTTAATGTTCATAGGATCATATGTAAAACCACTGGGTCAGCTTCATCTGTTTTATCTTTTTAAAAATTTTATTTTATTGGCCAGAACTGGTTTGGCTCAGTGGATAGAGCATCGGCCTGCGGACTCAAGGATCCCGGGTTTGATTCCGGTCAAAGGCATGTACCTTAGTTGCGGGCACATCCCCAGTGGGTGGCATGCAGGAGGCAGCTGATCAATGTTTCTCTCTCATTGATATTTCTGGCTCTCTATCTCTCTCCCTTCCTCTCTGTAAAAAAAATCAATAAAATATATTTTAAAAAATTTTATTTTATTGTTTAAATTATTAAAAATAGTAGTAGATATGTCTCCTTTTTCCCCCCATTGACCTTCCTGACCTCCCCTACTCCCCCCCTCCCCCCTGCACATACTCTCACCACCCGTCCCCAGTGTCTTGTGTCCATTGGTTATACTTATATTCATGCATATAAGTCTTTCGGCTGATCTCTTACCCCGCCCCCCAACACTCCCCAGCCTTCTGGCTGTAATTTGACAGTTTTATCTTTAGTGATTTAATTTCTTTTCCTAGAGTTTGGTTATTTTACATTTGGGCTTGCTGCCTTTTAGACATACATTGTCTGTGCTATTTGGACTTTTAGAAAATACCACTGATTCAAATGCTATCCCAGATGAAATGAAAATTTATTAAATTGGTGCCACTGAAATACTTGAAATAAAAAATAAATTATAAAATAGCCTGATCTTCTTACTGTAATATTCTGGATGATCATGCTTGGGAGGTTTTAAATGTCATGGTTTGAGGTATTCCAAATTATTTGAAATGCCTCAGATGAGAGGTATAATAGCTATGCAGCGCTCACATTCCCATGGTAATTTGTGAAAGAAAACTAAGCTCTGCTCTTTCTGTTAAAGCCAGCTTAATTCATTGAATTAAAGAGCTATGTCCAATATATAGCAGCTAAGGTGTCAGAAAACATGAAATTTTAGAACACTATCTTAAGGGATGATTTTAAGAGGAAAAAGTTGATAAAATACTATTTGTGTAATTTAATCTCCCATAACCATTCAGCAAGGGCATGCAAAAATGTCAAGAATGGGGATTTCATTGTTTATTGTCTGCCTCAACCCCAGTGAAGACCATAAACCAAAATGATAAAACACCTTTCCTAAGAAATCCAAAATGTTTCTCTAGCCCCCAAAATTGCCTAAGGCATTGTATTTGTCAAAACCCTAACCCTCACATTAAACTGCATGTTACTCAGATAGCAATGGTCTTTTTCAAATGGTCATATAAGAACACACACCCACACACACACACATACACACACACACACACACACGTCAGAGATCCGTTCCTATGGTGCGATGTAATGCGATTTTCACCGTAAGTCGGAACCCACCTACATAAGCACCTACATCATTCACATGGAGCATATACACAGCAGTAATGAAGTGTAACAATAAAAAAATAAAAGAAAGATAACAATTCCTGACCTTTACTTGTGGTAAATAAATAATAAAAAACACAAAGCACATATGTACATACGTCAAAGTGATGGAACTTTTTAAAAAATAAATACTATAAATGGGAGATGGCGACATAACCACGAAACGTTACGTAGAGTCCGATGTAACCTGAGCACTGCCTGTATATATATATCAAGTTAAGGGTTTGCTATTTACTTGGTTAATGGTGATGGAATGAAGGTTCTAAATAGAAAAGTTGTATGATAAAAATCTGTGTTTTTAGAATGAGCATAGAGAGAAAACTAACATGGAAAGAGATTGTTTGCAGAGAGAGTAGATAAAAGGTGACCCCAAACAGTATAGAAGACTCTAAATATTAATGCAGTAAGGACAGAGAAAAAAAATGGAGTCAAATGTTTCTTGGGAAACTGATGGAGTATGACACTGGAAACAAAGAAGAAATACGCAGGAACAGGAGCAGTTTAGGAACTGAATGGGGAGGAAGGAGAGTGAGATGAATTTTGGATGCCTTAAGCTTTACTTGTCTTACGGAGATATAAAGGCTACTCAGTGAACCAGAGGTCAGCAAACATTTTCTGTAAAGAGCCAGACAGTAAGTATTTTTGGTTTGGTGGAGCACATATACCTGTGTCATTTCATCTGTCATGAAAGCAGTCATTGAGGATAAGTATATGAATGGAAGTGACTGTGTTCCACTAAAGCACAGGCCATTGTTGGCCAAACAACTGTAAAATGTTGAAGCTATCTGAATTCTGCAAAAATGTCCTTGTCTTAGGTTGGGCTCTCTGGGAACAGATTGTAGAACGGGGTGCATCCTTGGGATTTACTGAAGAATGCACTTTAAAATGACAAATGTATAGAAGGAAGGCATGCAGGCTTGAACAGAAGGAGAATTTGAACTTCTGGTATCCTGGTAACTGGTTTAATAGGTTCTCCAGGGGGTAAAACTTAGTATTTGATTTGTAGCATCTGCCAATTTTGGTGGTATATTTAATCCTTTCAAGTTACCATCATAAATTAACTGAATGTGGAATTGGAAATGACACACAAAACTGGTTCTCAGAAGCTAGTGGAGCTGGCTTCATCACACCACTGAATTCAACTATGATGCCTTGCAACAGAGGCCTCAGCTGATTCCACATAGCATTCTGGAGCTCAGACGCTCTCCAGTTGTACAAGATTAAAGCAGGAAGGCTCGGTCTTTATATCTCCATAGTCACCGAGTGTGAGCTGCCCTTGGAGACGACCAAACAGCTTCCTCTAGTTAGGAACAATTCCTGGAGAGGAGTTAGCTGTGCAGCTCAGGGACGGGGTGCCTCAACCATGAAGATGATCTAGGATGAGCACCATAGTTCCCATTGACTACCCGGTGGGAGACTGAGTATGTTTGTATGAAATTATATTCAAGTTTTTCACGATATTTAGCTGCCAAAATAGTAGCAACAATAGAAGCAACTATGTCTGTTAAGAACCTATCATTTCACAAAATATTTTATAAACATTCCATTAATATTTTATTAGCCAAATTGACTTGCCTTGCTTTATTACATAAATAATTGAGAAATCAATAAATTAAGCAATTTGTGCTTTATTTGGCACTACCAATGATAATACCAAAATGAACAATCACAACTTCATAGCTGCCACCCTTTACTTAATGCAGTATGTTTCTTCTCATTAAGAATCAACCTTCACCATAATAATGGGTACAAGCTCAGGAGAGAGACAGACCTGCTTTTGAAATATAGTCCAACATCTTATTTTGTAACTTTGACTAAATATCTTAACTACTCTGAGACTCATCCAAATCTATGCACTAAAGTAACATATTTGTTATTATTTAATATTGTAGGTAATTTATATACTTTAAACATTTTCCAACATCATTTTTTCCTGTGCTCAGTCTGTTAAATAGCAATGACAACAATAAAAACTTTATGAATTATACATCTTCCTCTATCTACTGCCTTATTATTGTTTCTTCCTTCATAGTCAACCTTCTCAAAACTGGAATCCAAACTAGAGCTTCTCAAATTTCAATAGGCTGCGCAATCCCATGAATAACCTGTCGACATGCAGATTCTGATGCAGTATTTGTGAGGGGATGTCTGAGATTCTACAACTCTAACAAGCTCCTGGGTGGGGCTGATGCCATTGGTTCATAGACCACTGCTACATAGGAAGGCTCCCAGTGGTCGGCAAACTCATTAGTCAACAGAGCCAAATATCAACAGTACAACAATTGAAATTTCTTTTGAGAGCCAAATTTTTTAAACTTAAACTGTATAGGTAGGTACATTGTTATTAACTTAATTAGGGTACTCCTAGGCTTAGGAAGAGCCACACTCAAGGGGCCAACGAGCCACATGTGGCTCGCGAGCCACAGTTTGCCGACCACGGCTAGGCTCTCCGTCACCACTGCTCCATTGCCTTTGAGTTCTAACTTCTCTGCCACCAGGTTCGGATAGTAGAACAGATAACAAAACATCATTCACACCACTAGACTGCACAGCTCTAGTCATCTCTTTATAGCCAATAATCACTAATTTTGGTGAACTCTCAGCAGCCTCCAATATTGCCAGCAATGCTGATAGAGCCATTATCACTACTAAGTACATAAATACCACCTCATTCCCAGGACTCCACAGCAGCTAGGGAAACCATGGCCTGTTGGTCTCACTATAATTTAGGAGATTTTATTGTATCCCTATGAAACTATATAGTCGTGCATGTCCTTGTTTATTTATTTTATTTTTTTAAATATATATTTTATTGATTTTTTACAGAGAGGAAGGAAGAGAGATAGAGAGTTAGAAACATCGATGAGAGAGAAACATCGATCAGCTGCCTCCTGCACATCTCCTACTGGGGATGTGCCCACAACCCAGGTACATGCCCTTGACCGGAATCAAACCTGGGACCTTTCAGTCCACAGGCCGACGCTCTATCCACTGAGCCAAACCGGTTTTCGGCTGTCCTTGTTTATTATCCCTTTAAATGGTTAATCTCTTCATCCTTTAGCACTAAATTTAGACTCACCCCCTCTGAGAAATATTCCACACATAGGAAAATGAAGAAATTTAAAGTGTGAAATTTAAAAAGAGAAAAAGGTCCTTATAGTTTAAATCCAAAGATGTTTATAATGCTTATCCTATTGAAGCATAATTTTTTTTTTTACTTTTCTTAAAAGAAAACATGTTGAATCATATGAATTAGCTAGTGCGATGTCAAGTAAATTTAAGATATTTTGATATTCTATTATCTGAGCAGATAGGTACCCATACTAATCTTTTAAAAAGAGGAAAATATTATTATTACATTATGCCAACAAGTATAGTTATGTTTTTTTCCTCACATACCACACACACACACACACACACACACACACACATTATTCAGCTAAAAAATTTCAATAACTTTTATACTTCGATGAGGACACAAAATAAAACAGAAAAAAAAGAAGAAGAAGGTAATACAAAACCCATAGTAAATAAAGTGAATAGGTCAGTTACTTAAGTATTCAAGAAAAAATATTTGTTAGATTTTATTTTTATTTTTATTTTTTTTAAATATGTTTTATTGATTTTTTACAGAGCGGAAGGGAGAGAGATAGAGAGTCAGAAACATCGATGAGAGAGAAGCATCGATCAGCCGCCTCCTGCACATCTCCTACTGGGGATGTGCCCGCAATCCAGGTACATGCCCCTGACCGGAATCGAACCTGGGACCCTTCGGTCCGCAGGCCGACGCTCTATCCACTGAGCCAAACCGGTTACGGCAATTTTGTTAGATTTTAAAGTAAATGTTTTAAATGAGTTATGAATTGGAAGAACACTAAAAATTAGATAGAGTTTATGATCTAATTGGACAAGCATGCAGGATCTGGCTAGAACTGGTGAACACACACAACAGGACTAGGCACAGCCTCAGACAAATACAGCAGCCAGTAACAGATTCGTTCTATATTTCAGGAAATCGAGGTGTGAACAAATTAAAGAACTTGCCCAGCATTACACAGCAGGTAAGTGGCAATGCTAGATTTCAGACATCCTTTTCTGTCACCTGCACTTTTAATTTTTAAATTAAAATCACAGACACCCTTCTCGGAATTAGTGGCATGCTAAACATGGCAAAACGTTTATGAGAGCCTAGCTTTATGAAATTTGCAAATCTTATATTTGGATGTGACCATCTCTTTGCTAAGACTAGAATTAAATATATAAAAGCAGACTGCTGAAATTGTGAAGCTGGACACATTTCTGTGATATCTATTTGTTCCAAATTCAAATGCACTTTAATGGAATTAGAGTGAACCTGAATCCATGGATTACAGTTTAAGTGCCTTGTACACATATACACACATATAAACATGCATTCATAAAAAAGTACAATGGGATACGTACTTAATAATAAGAAAGTCTCTTTCTCAAAATTATAAGCATTCAAAAAAGATAAATCTAAAAGGTTTAATATGTAAAATGGCTACTCAGAAGCCATTAGTTGTAAGAATGACATTTATAAGACATTACTCTGAGCACTTCATTACTTTGGCTGCATCCTGAAGCAACTTTAATAATTTCTTTAATGGAATGAGCAGATCAGAACTATAATGAACCTCTCAACTTTTTAAAAATGGATATTTTATTAGATAAAATGGATATTTGCCTCTCTGTGTTTGAACCTCTTATAAAAATCCCACATCAGTAATATTGGATATTAAAAAAATAAAAATAAAGCCCATTTCTCTTTATTTTGATCAACTATATCTAAGCATATTTTTGAGCCAGTCAAACCCAAGTATATATTTGGGAACCCAACATATATAGATTGTTGAGCTAAAATAACTTCAGATTTCCAAAATTTTCTTTCTTCCACAAGGCTTGGACACTTGTAATAATTATAAATATCATATCATTCTCTTTTGGTTCTACTGAACACCATGTGACTTGATGAGAATACCGCTAGTCTATCTCCAGTCAAAGCATGTATAAGGGCATTATTATGCCCTCATCCAAGAATAGGAGTCCTTTTGTCTGAAAGGAGATCCTTTGTCTAAAATGTCTGTTAGAAATTAGTGAATTCACTGCTGTCAGTCAAGTGATGAGGCAGATTTACAGAGTCAGTAAATTAGACCTGTAAGCAATATAGATTTTTTATAGCTTAGAAAATACTGCAGAAAATGGAGCAAAGAGATTTATAGCTATTAGATGAGCATAGTCTTTGGTATAGAGTGGCAAAAAAAATAGTGATGTAGTTTTAAGACTGAAATTGTAAAATCAATAAGTAGGCAAGTCCTGAATTTCATTTTTATAGATCTTCTAGCGACACAGAAAAACAAAATCTCTATTACACAGTCATCTTCCAAAACAACCATTTTCCTCTTCATAACTACATACATATGTGTACTAATGTGTACACATCTAAACAAAATCAAATCAGACCATGTCTTAAAAAATTAATATAGACATCTTCTTTAAATGCCTCTTTGTAAATCTGCAACTGCATCATATAGTTAAAAATTTCTTCAGATAACTAAAATATAAGGAGAGTAGAGGAAGGATAACACATATGCAGCTGTGTACAGCTGACATTTTTTTTCTAAACTGTTTACAGGTTCTGATTTTTAAAATGCAAGGACATTTTCAAATGCAACATAGAATTGGAGTGCAACAAATGCTCAAGAAGCACAGTTCTCCTTTGATGCTTCTATCTTAATGAATTGTGTTTTACTATAAGCCACTTCCAATCCTCTTAGGAAAAGGTGAAATATAAATGGAGAACTAAATACAATAAACAGAAACATCATAACACTAGTTTATATTTCTTTTTTAAAGTACTACTGAATTCCCCTTCTGCAAGAAAACAAATCTCATTTTGTTAATTTTAACATTTTACTACTGAGTGCTAGCTACCCCTGCCTCTGAATGCCCCTCTTTCCAATATTATGTGTTCTGCCTCACCTTGGCCTCCCTAACTATGGAAAAGTATCAAATAATCCATGAAAAGTTATATAATATAGTTTTGTGGGTTTTTTTTTTGGGGGGGGGGATGATGTAATAACAAACTCGTTTAAACTTTAATCAAAAGGAGGAGAGTAAAAGTGCTGTATTCAGTGCAAGAGGGGTTGGGACTTGGAAAATTAATTAAAATTCACTTTAAGTTGTGGACCAAAAAATGACACATTCCTAACTTAAATATCTTATTTTAACTTAAGTATGAAAGTGTATATTTATTTACTAAAAGTTTCAGAGAGGGTCAAAGCTTTTTTTTTTTTTTTTTTTTTGTGAAGATTTGATTAGAGATTAGATTCCTCTTGAATAAACCACAACCAAAAATTAACATCAATTTACAATGTCTCACATTGTATCAAGAACAAAGGTAAATAAAAAATATGAGTAGAATGCTTTAACAACTATGTGCATCCCAACTTCTTAGAGTTGACCTGGCAACATCTCATTCCATAGCGTATTGTTTAAATTCCTTTTTTTCCCTTCTGTCAAAGTATTCAATTTAGTTTTCATGGCAACAGAAATAGTTTTTATTTCTATATTCATATTCTATCGGTTTATGTAACAGGCCATTGAATTTAGTAATAACCAAGTTACTAAGTGGGGAACAGACAAGGCTGACTCTAGTTAAGCATGAACTCAAAGAGCAGGATCAGGAGTGGGTGGGGTACCAGACAGGAATCTACTAGCCAAGAGCACTCAGAAAGGACTGCAGTGAGAGGTCGATGTGTTTTTTCAGAGGCAACTCCAGACACAGGCTATTCTCTCCTGCTCCCTCTGAAACCATGGAATCTCTCTTCTCAAATTGCCCCTCAATCTCTACATGCATCTAATTTATTGCCTGTCTTCTACTGGCTTGCTTTCTCTGGAAATGTACAATCTTTACTCACTATAACTTCAGCCTTCTCTGGAAATTCTATTATTATTGACCCTACCTCTTTTAAAAATTAGCAAATTTTCCCCATATTTTTAGTGCAATTAGCTGTAGGTCTGAGCTGTTTCACAAAGTGATACAATGACATATGCCACAGCAGAGTAGATAATCATATGAATTCTGTACATTTTCTATGACCTCTGACATGCTAACTAGCATCTATAGTCATCTATGTGTGTGAGTTAAAAAAACAACTTTTTTATTAAAAAAATAATAATATCCAGCAGACGTCATTGTCAGATCAAGCTCATTTTGAAGCCATGAACTAAAGCTAACTGGTGCTCTTCATTATCATTTCTTCTTTACATCAATTACTATTAGTAATATTTGAAATAGTATCACCACTAATTTGCTTGTAATGTGAAAACTTAATGAGCAAATTACTCAGAAACACTAACTCATAAGTAGAGAAAATTCAGCCCATTTGGGGGTCAGGATAGCTATTTAGAATTAAAATCAAATTGTAGTCATTTAAATGGTAATATTTGAATTTTATTGACATCCTAGTTATAAGGAGTCAACATCCCTACTGTATTTCATTCTTATCTCTACCTAATCTAATGTCCCCTTAATGATTATAGAAGGCCCTATGGAGGGTCTCAAAAGTGCTCAGGTAGTACTTGTACCCTTACAGATATTTGTCTGCCTGATTTTCTCCTCAGCAGCTGTCTTGTTGATACTCGCTGCCCTTGAATCTCTCCAGAGAAGTGAGACAGCTCTGATATGCTCCTGAGCTTGTTGGGAAATCACCTTGACTGAGATACTGCTCTCTGGCATATCACATTTTTGCAAAGCCTCAAAGGTGCCAATGCTATGCCATGCTTCTTTTATTTTTATATTTATTGATGATAGTAATAGAACTGCCATTTGACCCAGTGATCCCACTTCTGGGAATATATCCTAAAAAACTCAAAACACCAATCAGAAAACATATATGCACCCCTATGTTCATAGCAGCTTTATATACAATAGCCACAATTTGGAAACAGCCCAAGTGTTCATCAGCAGATGAGTAGATAATCAAGCTGTGGTACATTTACACAATGGAAGACTACTGAGCTGTAAAAAAGAAGTAACTCTGACCCTTTGTGACAGCATGGCTGGACTTAGAGAGTATTATGCTAAGTAAATTAAGCCAGTCAGAGAAAGACAAATACCATATGATCCCACTTATATGTGGAATCTAATGAACAAAAGAAACTGACTAACAAGATAGAACCAGAGGCATGGAACAAAATAACAGATCTCAGAGGGGAGGGAAGAGGTTAACCAAACAACATATATGCAAATAAGCACAGCATTTGAACATAGTCAATCATGTGGTGAAGCCTGTGGGAGGGGACAGGGACTGGGTGAAGGCGTACAAAATGGTGGAAAATGGGGGACATCTGTATCCATGTCAACAATGAAAAAGACAACATATTTATTGAACCTGAATTGAGTTCTAACACTGAGTGAAGCAGAGGGAATGTAGCAGTAAACAAGACACTTATACTTGCCTTGAGGAGTTTATATCTAAAGAGTGTGTGGGGGGAGAGATTTTAAAGGTCCCTGTTATGCTCACACACATTGGGATGGCTACTATAAAAATAAATAAATGGCAAGTGTTAGCAAAGATTTGGAACTGTGCACTGTTGGTTAGAATGTAAAATGGTACAGCTACTATGGAAATCATTATGCAGGTTCCGCAAAAATAATTATGTGTAGAATTACTATATGATTTAGCAAATTCACTTCTAGTTTTATACTAAAAAAATAAGGCAGAGTCTCAAAGAGGTATCTGTACACCCATGTTTATATAAACATTATACATGATATCCAAAAGATGGAAGCAACCCAAGTGACCTATAAATACAATGAAACATTATTCAGCCTTAGAAAATAAGGAATTTCTGACATATGCCGCAACATGGATGACCTTTGAGGATATTAAGCCAGGTGAAATAAACCAGCCATAAAAAGACAAATATTGTATGATTCCACTTACAGGAAGTACCTCCTATAGACAAATTCATAGAAACATCAAATAGAATGGTGTCTGCAAGAGGCTGAAAGGAGAGGTGAATTGGAGAGTTGTTTAATTGGTATAGATTGCAGTTTTTTTTCAAGATGAAAAGAATTCTGGAGATTGTTTGTAGAAAAACATAAATACCACTATAAACTGTATACTTTACACAGTTTAAAATGGTTAAGATGATTAATTTTATGTTATGCATATTTCACCACAATTACTTTTATTGGGGGAAAATAAAGTCCCTGCTATGTTTCTGGAGCCTTGCAGAATATCTTATTGTGATGAGGGCTATGTTATCCACTCCAACTGTGGCTTACACATTGCCATCTGCCACACGTATCCCAGATCTTTCAAACATCATCTTCAAAACAGCTTTTATGTAAAATCCTTTTGGAGAATTCAAAGTTAATTCCCAAAAGCTGAGAGAAAACAGATCCCATATCAATAACACCATAAATAACCTTCTCTTGGGTACAAGAGCCTCCTTTTTGAACTCCTTACCAAGTTTCTGCTGTTGGGCCAGCCTTGCAAATGGGTGAGTCAGGAGGGAGGAGGAGTGTTGACAATTCACATGCCCACCTGTCTTCATCTGAGTTGAGCCAAATGTGTTATATACCATAAATGACACATTTTCTTCCTTACACTTTTGCAAAGCATTCATCAAATATACAACCTCAAATGAACAAGTTGGCTACATCTAAAAAGCCATTGTTCTCATTTTATACTCACATCTTGAATAAATGCAGCATATCAATGAAAATGAAGTTTAAATACTTAATTCATGACAGCACCACAGACTGTTAAATCCAACTACATTTATTTAAAAGGTACAATGGACTAAGCACTATTCTAAATGCACATACTCAGTCTTCACAACAACCCTTTAAGCTGGTACTACAATCTGCATCGTGAAAGTGAGGAAACAGTTCCAGAGACATCAGGAAACTTGCCCAATAGCACACATACATGGTGGACTGCAAATTCCACCTTAACAAATCCATCCCAGAACAAGTAATTTAATCATCCTTTGATACTGTTGGATGAAGAAAATAAGATTCACAGAGGTGAAATGATTTCTCAAGATTATATAACCATGTAATAGAAAAGCCAGACCTCTTATCCCCAGTCCAGTGACTTTCTTTTTTCATATTAAACAGATCAAAGTAATCATTTTGTAATCCCTCAATAAGACAAAATAGCCCTATTGACTAAGCTATGAGAGTCCTGCATGCTTCTCATGGTATGGGGAGTTAGAATTTAAAAGATGGACCTTAATAGTCAGACATCCTAACCCTTTATCTTATTATTCTTCTCCTCTTTATGTCGGTTAAATTAATTCAAATTACAACACATTAATTTTACTCTAGTTAATTCAAGAGTTTATAGTTCAAAGCAAATACCATTCTCCTTTCTTTTGTTCTTAAATATATACAAAGTTGGCAAAAGTAGTTTTATAGTTGTAAACGAAACACAGATTTTATTCTTGCATTATTATTATTGTATTATTTTGCATACAAAAGATTGTAAACCTACTTTTTCCCATCCCTATATCATCACTATTTAGACAAAATGGTAATGTTAAATTAAATCACAGCTAAGGTGGTTTTTGGTTGTTCTTTGATTTGGTAGCTAATAAAGTTTTTGAGAAAAGTGTTACACAGACATGTATTTAGAATGAGTAGTTAGAAAAAAGAAAGGAAACACTACAAATATAAATTATTCAGTAATCACTGTCATTTGGCTGTCACAACCACTGGTAGTTAAGCACCTGTCAGTCTTCTAGGAAGAAACTGATTGCATGGGACACATCAAGTGTCACCAAAATAGTAGATATCACATTGCTTCAAACAGGTACCATGACTTTGATACTCTTATATAGAAAATTATTTTGTTTTGTTGATTACTCTATGCCAGTGGTGGGCAAAGTCATTAGTCAACAGAGCCAAATATCAACAGTACAACGATTGAAATTTCTTTTGAGAGCCAAATTTTTTAAACTTAAACTATATAGGTAGGTACATTGCTATTAACTTAATTAGGGTACTCCTAAGGCTTAGGAAGAGCCGCACACAAGGGGCCAAAGAGCCGCATGTGGCTCACGAGCCGCAGTTTGCCGACCACAGCTCTATGCAAACATACAAAAAAATTGGCAAATACTTAGCTTTTATTTTCAAGTAAACTACTGCCCTAAGTCACTTATAGTCTACCAAAAGGAAATCAGAACTGTTATTTGAAGTCAGATTACAACTATGTTCACATGTAGCATTCCAGTTTAATCAATAGCGAACAAACTATTCTGAAAGGATTGCACCAATTATAGTTGTCTAAGAAATTCTTACTTTCTTTTAAATCAATTCATTTATTAATAGAGAAAAAGAAGAGAAAAAAATAAAAAATTACTTTAAGCTCCCCCCTCTCCCATTATTATTCTCAAAGGGGAATAGTGCGAAGGTGAAGCAATGTAAGCGAGTCATAAAATGCTTCAATTATAAAAATAAAAAAATTACAGCTTGGAGAAGATCACTTTTGCTGGAGCTAGAGAAAATAATATAAAATTGTGTTTTCTTGGGTTTGAGGCCAAGGCCCCAATTCTATCACCGTTGGAGAAAATGATGCAAGTTCAAGAGTCAAACTGGTTTCTATTATAAAAGCAGTAGATTATTCTGTGATTAGTGCCTGAAACTGCTAAGCTTTTCTATTCAGCAGTATTTTCAAATAAGATGGTGTCTGTTAACTCTCTCCCTAGCCACCAGGATGTGTGAAGTTCTCTAATGTTCTAAATAAATGGATACATATGAGTGAGATAAATTTTAAGCAATTTGAGATAACAAATTTATTCCATTTTTATATAACAAACCTGAATTGAAGGTCCTATTGGATTTTAATATGTTTCTTTATTATTATTTGAGAAAGGAGAGAGAGAGGGAGGGAAGGAGGGAGGGAAGGGGAGAGAGAGAGAGAGAGAGAGAGAGAGAGAGAGAGAGAAGAAAGAAACATGGTTCGGTTGCCTCCCATATGCACCCTGACTGGGTACTGAACCCACAACCTGGTCATGTGCCCTGACCTGGAATCAAACCAGTGACCTTTGGATGCATGGGCTGATGCCCAACCAACTGGGTCACACCAGCCAGGGTGGTCCTATTAATTTTTATTATCTAAGTATGGAAGAGATATAATTAAACCCAATCAATAGAATATATAAATTTGGGTTTTTTTCTGTAGTGGTGGTGATGGCTAGTATCTTACTACCCACGCATCCTCACCCTCCTCTTTGAAAACAAGACCAGATCCACATTTGCAAGATTCTTAGCACTGCTGGGAAATTCCATCATGGCCATTGAACAAGTTGAAGTTAAGTAGCAAGCACAAGGGGGGAAAAATCTCATGATGTTGGCCCAACTATTTCCAATTAAATTAACCTAGTCAGTTTCAGTCCCTGCTCATGAAGAGGCTCCATAACAATGATACTAGAGTTTAAAATGAAGAGGCAGCATTCATGCTAGAATAATGACGATAGTAACAATAATATTCTAGAAATATCTAAATAGAAATAGCATTGATTGAGAGTTCAGAAATTCTAAAGTGGGAATATGGTTCAGACTAGAGCAGGGCATACTTACAACAGCTTCATTTGTTAGGAAAATGGAGCTTATGGGTTACAACCTGTGAATTATTTTATTATGCACATATTCTGAGGCCTCAATCACTATTCCTTGAACATGATGATGATTATAATTCACAGTGGGTCAATGTTTTAGTGTTCTCAGAGAATTCTAACTTTTTAGCAAAGAAATAATCTCTACCTGCTATCTTATCTTGTTCCAACACAATGAATTTTAAGAAACTACATATAGTAAACAAAAGAAAATGGGCCTATTTAATGAATCATCACTAACTAATTTTAGTCAGTTGGAATATATTTTTTTTCACGTAGGGGAAAGGATCCGCAATTGTAATCCATTATCGGGTTTGGTTTTGTTTATCCCCTAGATCATCCTTTTGGTATCAGATACATTTGGACCTTCACCTGATATTTAGTAAGTCAAGGGGAGACAACAGGGAGGGATTTGGGGAAGATTCAGGAAATATTTGGAAACTATAAGCAAACATGCTTAATGCTGAATGGTTATGAAAAAATGGGAAGCTTGACATTCAATATCAGACCATACGATTTTTAAAAATTGTGTTAATCAAGCTCAACAAAGAAACAGTGGGCATATTTGATTTATGATAATTGAAGAAGAGTTTTGTAAAGAAATAACAGACAATACAGTGGGCAGAGTACAAGAAGACTACAAGGGACAGTACCATTCCCCACAGCCAGTGAGAGTAGGGCACCATTCCTACTCAATGGCCTGAGGAGGCTGAGAAGTCTCAATGAAAAGATCATATCAAGTAGTTAAAATCTTTAGTCAAAGGATTCAAGTGGATCCTGGCTGAACTACAAGGATAGAACATAATAACAATTACCACCTCATTCTCCTCTTCCAATATATTGCCTGAAATCCCCAAAGGCTAAGCCCACTGGGAGTTTGAGGGAGAGAACCCATTAATGTAATCCATATAGATCAATTTCTGGTACATGGCACAGGAATTGATGAGATTCAGGTGAGTGTGCGGGACAGAGGGCTTTGGGGGGTAGAAAACATCCAGTACATATATCAGAACACAAAGTCATCCTTTCAAACCTTAGTGACATGTAACTAATTCTTTAGAACCACACTAAGAAATGCATCAGTTCTGCCTTTCATTTTCAAAGAAATCAGAGATTCTTAAACATATCAAGCATCTACTCCATATAAGCTGTTTAAGTAGGACATTTTAGGGGTTAAGCAAGCAAGCTTTGAATTCAAACTGTCTGAATTTATATCCTCCCTCAACTCTTTAGCTGTGTGACATTGAACAGATTATTTAGCTTCCCTGTACATCAATTTCTTCATCTCTGTTAATAAAAGTCTTATTAATCTGAATTTAGAGAAACATTTTTGAGTAAATTCTGCAAAAATTAGCAAAATTCTGCTAATTTTTAGGCACATTAGCAATAAAATGAAAGGGTACCAAAGAAGAGCTTTAAAAATTCAGACTCAAAACTTTCTGCTGCTGATTCTCTTCTAGGTTATTTTACCTTGGAGAACCATTGCAGGTGAAGATGCAATGCTGAATTCAATGACGTTCATTTCTAGCTCCTTGAAAACTCTTGGTGCAAATTGCAATTAGCAGAGATTTGTTGGAATTTTCTTTCTATTGAACATGTTAATGATGTGAAAAGTGAAAGCAAGACTAGGTCTATTTCTGCTCAGTGTAAGCCTCCTGGAGGAACAAGCAGCAGCAATCTGCAAACGTGCTGCTATAATGGTTTTGATTGGAATACTGTGCCTTCTCCCCTCCTGGAATCAGATCATGCCATTTTTCATCTTCTGAAAGGAGAATCACAAGAGGCCAATGAAGAAACAGCTTCCCCTCATAAATCGTTGCTCTTATGAAGTTAATCAAAGAAGGCTGGAGAATAGGCAGCATATTTGTGCATGGTTTACTTCATAAGTTATATGGTTAATGAAAAAGTACTGTTAACAAATTTCAGGCTGTCCAATGACCCTGCTAGCTGTCATGTCCTCTTGAAGATGTGATCATAGATGTCAGTGCACAGTGTGCCTGCCAACCATGCCTTTATAAGCAAGGATTTTAAAAGTATTTAGACTCTCTTATAAGATTTGGCTAAAATATTTTCTCAATACCTTGATTTCTTTTTTTTAAAATATATTTTATTGATTTTTTACAGAGAGGAAGGGAGAGAGAGAGTTAGAAACATCGACGAGAGAGAAACATCAATCAGCTGCCTCCTGCACATCTCCCACTGGGGATGTGCCCGCAACGAAGGTACATGCCCTTGACCAGAATCAAACCTGGGGTCTTTCAGTCCGCAGACCAACGCTCTATCCACTGAGCCAAACCGGTTTCGGCAATACCTTGATTTCTAACTGGCTTGATTTTGTAATGCAATCCAATATTGTAGGATCATTATTTCCACACTTGTGCTTTGTATTACAGAGGTCTGCTCTGATAAAATTTGAAAACAGCTCTTATTCTTATCAATACAGACTTACATGTTCACAGCAGACAATACAATAAAAGATAACTGTGATTATTTGGACTTCCTATGGGTGGGGCGTTTGGACTCCCCATATGGAAGCAAGAGTACTAACGAATCAGAAAAGCATAACAACTTGCTTGGTGTCCTATAACAGTATCCTGTAAAAATACATATTTGGTTATAAAAATAGTTTATTTTATATCTTAGAATAGTTAAAAGATTAATATATCAAATTTTCAGGGTTGCCACAACAAAGTACCACACTGGGTGGCTTCAACAACAGACATTTTTCTCACATTTATAGACACTAGAAGTCAGGCATGGAGGTGTCCGCAGGCTTGTTTCTTTTAAGGTCTCTCTCCTTGGTTTGTAGATGGTCGACTTTTCCCTCTGTCTTTGCATGGTCATCCCTCTGAGTCTGTGCCCCACTCTCTTCTTTTTATCAGGACACTGGTCATATGTTAGTAGGGTTCACCTTCATGACCTCCGTTTAACTTTGCCTCATTAAAGACCCGACATCCACATAGTCAAATTCTGAAGTAGTGAGGGTCCATACTTCAATACTGGGTTTTAGAACACAATTCAGCCCATAATAATTATCACATATCATATAAAATGGCTGAAAAATACTTCTGAGATCAATAATTGTAATTATGTCAGGAAGCTGGGCAGAGTCAAATTTATGATTAATGAAATATAAATTCCTAGTATTATTTTCAGTCTTTGCATTGGTGCTTTCTTTTGATTGCAATGCTTTTCTAAGGATACTTCTATGGCTCACTCACTTTCCTCCCTAAGCCTTAACTGACTGTCATCTTCCAGTGAGACATTCCTGGACACTGCCCCAAAAACTCAGATCAGTTTTCCTTCTCTAGCGTTCTCCAAAACACTTGTTGCCTACTGACTATCTTACATTTTACTTATTTATTCTTCCTTACTATCAATTAAACTTAAGTCCTGAGATCATAAGAATTTTTGTCCACTATATTTACTATAATACCCCTAGCACCTGGCAATATAATAGGACATAAGTAAATGTTTATAAAATTAATATAAAATAGCATCCTAAATGCCATTTTACCTATTAAATAAAAACAAATAGTAATTTATTCTCTCTAATAGAGTCTCCTAAATACTAGCACTATTCAGACTTCTTAGTATCGGTATGATATTTTTGGAGGTATAAATGCATCTAAGCTTAGTATTTTTAGATTTCTTTAGGAAGCCAAGGAAACTCTTGCCAACATGGTGCTAAAAATTTCAAGCACAGTCACTTCAAACAGATACTGATTTAAAGCATTTCCTCAAGTATATCGGTGTATAGAAAAAGAATGTGACAATGAGTAGAATATTTGTGAGGCTTGATATTGAGGTCTAAAACTAGGGTCAATGAGAACTGGATAAAATGAGGTTGATTAAGATAAACATTAATTCCAAATGAATGATTCAAGGTTAAGCTACTTGATGAACAATGGTGCCATTCTAAGTTATTAAACAGGTAATAGCCTGAAAAATAAAAAAGAATAAATATAATATAAATCTAATAAGGTAAAAATGACACAATAGAAATTTTGGCATAGTGAACATTTATATTTGCTGAGCTGTTTAATTGGCTTAGGAGATCTTTTGATTTGCACAGAAAGTACTGGAAAGATGAGACCTTGAGATTGGTCTATGCATCACTTTTTAGAGTAGTCAATATAGCATTCTAATACTCATTGAGTGTATTTCATTTGAATTTAATAATATTGAGGAAAATAAGGTTCTTTCATGAAAATATATAAAGTGATAAATGTGATTGATCATAGTTTATAAATGAGCTCAAATTTTAATTGAAGCTAATTGGTTTCATGCAAAGATGAAGAAGACAGGAGTCATGAATTCTAGACCTAGTCATGAGACATTCTAATTATACAATTAAACTTTGATTTAAAATAATTGTACTGATTGCTGTATGGAGAATAGACTTATAGACTTTTGAGGTATATGTCAGAGTGGAAGCAGGAAAACAGTGAAGAGACCATTGTGATAATCTTCTTAAAGATGACAATACCATGAACTCAGGTAATAGCAAGAAGCAGTCAAATGTGGATCTTAATGGGACAGGCTGTGCTGAATTGTATGTGGGGTGGAGGGGAGAACAGGATAACTCAAAGATAAATGAAGGTACTTATTCTTTGATCTCAAACATTTATATATTGTTCCATATGAAGATGTACATTATTAGTCAATATTTATTCTAAAACATTTATTGGTGTTACTTAGAATACATCAAATACTGTGCTAAATGGTAAGGCTCAAATGGTAAACAATATCACAAAATAAACTTTTTCCTATTTAAGTAGACCATAATCTTCTAGAGGCTATCTTTAGAAAAGTAAGTGTGCATATGGTTTTGTGGTAGAATATAGGAAATGCACCATAAGTTTTAATAGAATAAATGAATAAATTAGTCAATCAATTGCCTCCACAGTGCTAGCTAGGCATCTAGACTTTACAGAATAATTATTTTATTTCATTATAGATAACTTAGATGAACTTTCATCATCTTCTTCAAAAGAGATGTTTTAAAATTATATATATTTCATTTTTTTTATTTATTATATCACTAATTAGAGCTAAATAGAGTTAGAGTTTGTAGACAATGGGCCATAAATATTCACCCCTGCATCTTAAATATTTCTAAGAATATTCTTCCTCATTTGTATGTGATACTTGTAATGTCTTTTTGCTATAGATAATTTGCTAAACCAAGTACTAGTAATGTAAATTTAATGTGTGTTTTGTCCTTTGGTCCAAATTTTCCATATATTTCTTATACTACATTTGTGATCGTCTTCCTAATGTTCCCATATTATGATACCAAAGCACAGAATTATTTAATTTTGTTGTAATTTTGGTAGTTAATTTATTAACAGAGAATATATTTCCCAAATTTTCTCTTTAACCACCAAAAGAAAAAAACACAAGCAAAAAAATCAGCCAAACAAGCAAACACAAAGCAACCTTCCACCAGCACACCATAACAACATAGTCTGACTCAGAATGTATTTTGAAAAGAAAAACCAACTGGTTTGTCTAACAGGTTAGAAGCAAATATGTAAGAAAAAGAGAAGAGTCAAAGAATTTTCCAAGCATTTGGAACTAAGAAACTAAAAAATACAGTTGCCCTCAACTCAGATGAGAAAGAGATACAGGAAGTTTTGAAAAGTCTCATTTTGGACTTTACTGATTCATGGTTTCATAGATTCCAAATAAAGATATTGAGTAGGTAGTTGGATATGTGAGTCTAAAATTTAGAAAAGTGGTCTAGGGTTGTAGATATAAGTCCAGCAGTCATTATTAGGATGTAAATAGTTCTCTACCATGACACTGGTGAGCTCACCAAGAGAGGGAATATAGCTTGATAGGAACAGAAAACCAAAGCCTGAGTACTTTGACACTTCATAATTAAGAGTTCAAGGAAAAGAAGAGTTACCAGCAAAGAAATCTGAGACAATAAGAGAAAAGCCAAGCGTGCAGATGTCTTGGATCCAGATTTAACCGCAGGACACAGTAGGCTAAATAAACAGTCAAGAGTAAGTGCTCAATAATTTTTAAATAGATAAATTGGTTTTTACCCATTGACTATTGTATGAACAGCCTATTCTCTTATCCAATTACAGCACAGAGTGATGATATCCATACTTCTACTATACATTCTTCCGCCACCAAAACCACCAAGTACAGTAGAAGAGCTATAGCAAGCTCTTTACAGAACTAAATTAGGTATGAGAGGGTGCACGTACATAAATTCATGAAGGATAGACAAGGAAGAGAAAAAGCACGAAGCTCTTTGTCAAATGGTGATATGTATGGTCCACTCTGTTAAGTCTTTCCCAAAAAGTTGACATTATTGCTCAAATGATGTTTAGATATTATAAGCACCTTTAAATTCTTATCTTCTTTTCTATCTTTCTTTTAATAAGGAGAGTGGAAATGTATTCATTCAGGCAAAATATTAGCCCTCATAATTTTTTTGTAGGTTTGTTTTTCTTTGGGCCATATAAATTCTAGTTCTAGTTACACCCATAAAAAAAAATTCAAGCAGGCTGGTTGAACATTTAGCACCCTGATGACAAATGGTGTTTTAGGTACAGCATTTCAGTTTTGTGAGGTGAATAGAAATGTTATAAATCAAATTATTTGTATGCTGTTCATTTTTGACAAATCCTGTTCAGGAGGGACACAGGAAAACATATTTTATGAGGAAAAAAGCCTAGATAAAAATCCTAGACATATAATTCACTGCAGTTTAGAGTTTACTATTGCTATTAATGGGCATTCTGTATTAGATGGTATATTGAGATAGTATTAGACAGGTGACTGGAAGAGAAGGATTTATGAAATCAGCTAAGAAGAAATAAAACTGAGGTTACATGGAGATCTATAAATCATAGATATTGAGGAGTAGATAGCAGTAGCTTTAAAAGTATATCAAGGTCAAGCAACTCATATTGTGGAATTGAGTGAATCAAGCCATCTGATCTATAACTGTCAGAATATTCAAGAGACTATTGTAGTGATGGGTCAGAACAAACCATTCAAAATATATCATTGTATTTGTCTTATGAAAATAATAAATATATAATATAATCTAGTTAAATAATTTCAATTAAAAGGCTAGAAAATTCAGAGTAAATGCATAGAATAACAACAGTACAAAGATAGTAATCATTCCAATTTTAAAGAAAGTTTAATATTTATTTATATTAGTTAGTAATTATGAAGAGTTAGAGAGTTGAGGTCAAATGATTCAAAGATTTGTTTATAACAATCTTCTTAATAGTCACCATATATTTCATCTTCCTGCCCCTTCTATCTAATAAATTGATTTCACATAAAATATGGCTTTAATTATGTTATCTATCTTTGGTATTACTGCTATTCAGCATCACTTAATAACACCACATAAATAAATAAATCACAAATACTTTGGCATGGCATTGAAAGCTGACACCACATGTCTCTGAATCACTTATTACTCCTCAGTAAGACTTCTTACATTCAGTAGATAGGTTAAAGCTGCTTTGCTCATTATAGCCTCTTGGTTTTCTTAGCCTTTAATCTCCTGAACAGACTTAGTTTCCATTCCCCACACTTCACCCCGCTGCCTCATTTCTCTTCATTTCAACTCAAGTCCCACCTCCTCTCTAATGACTTTCCTAGCTACTAAAACTTACAAGTAAAATCTTATCTCCTATAATTGAATGAAAAAAATTTGGATAGTAATGATTCCTATGCTTATAAGTTACAATGACAAAGTGGAAATAATGCTAGAGTGTGAGGAATGTGATCAATAATGATAAATAAAGTTTTATTTGATGCTAAAAATACTAATTTGGCCACAGTAAATGTTTCATACTAAAAAATATTGGTCTAGATATTTAGTCAATGATTTAACATGAGGGTTTATAAAAACCTAGAACTATCTTAAATATTTTACTTTAATATAAAGTATAAAATGCACATCCATTCACCAATAATTTTTAAAGTAGGATCAAAATCTTTAATTTAAATGTTTAAATTTCTGCACTGTCTTTCTTGCATAAACTATAATATAATGTGTGAACTTCAAATTGAGTTTCTTCAAAGCGGCATGGAATTTAAGACAGTTGCTAAGCGAGGTGATATAAAATGTCTCCAGATTTTTTCTGATTTTCTCCCAAACTTTTGAAATTTCTGCCTATACATCAGTCAGCAGATTTCCCCCTCTCAACTTCATCAAGTCTATCCTAATCATTCAAGTTCATTTTTATACAAGCATCAACACTTCATCTGCCATGCTCATATTCATCTGATCAGGCATACTTAAAGTTTATAAGTGTAATGATAATGTTAACTGGAATAAATAAATTTAGAAATGAACACAAGTGATTCTTGGTAAAGATTCAACTCAAATGTTAAAAACACACAGGCTTTTGAACCAGGATTTCAATGTGCAATGGGCAATCATCTGCATGTTCTACACAGTTGATTAACTAAAGGTCAGTTAAAGGTTTTTTTTTATTGAAAGGCAAATACTCAAAAAATATGAGCTGAGCAATTAGAAGCTGAACACTGTGACTGTAGGTCAGCAGTTGTCAGAGAGAAGAACATGTGAAAGGTAAAGGTACCGGAATGAGTGAATCTGCATGTCAACATCAAATATACTACTTTTCCTGAGAGTAAAACATAGTCCCTGGTCTCAAGGGCTAGTTTGAAGCTAAGGGAATTGTTTCAAAAACCTCCCACACTCTACTCAGAACCCTTTCACTCTGGTCTGTTCCTGTTGGTTTCCAACCTCGTGCTTCTTACCAATGCTGACTCCCTTATCTCATTTCTGCTACCTGCCCTAGTGGGGTCCACCCACAGTAAGGGCAATGAGAGTAATCTAAAATTTGAATTATTACAATGTTTCTGATCCTAAAGCAAGTTACACAAACATGGGGACAATAATCTTCAGTATTAACCCAGCTCAAAGGTTTCTCACGGGCTAGTAAATAATAAAGGAGAGACAACACAGGCTTAAGACCACATGATCAGTTACCTACATGAATTTAATAAAGTAAAAAGAAAAAGTATAGTTTAATGTGATGTGAATACCCAGATTTATCTTTGGGTATTTACGTTAATCTTTGTGTATATTTCTCAAATTATTCAATTTATTATAAACCTTTTCCAAACTTCTTTAGGACCTTCTCTCAGGGTGGAATTAGCTGCTAGACTCCCCCTCTAATTGCATTTTACTACCTGTGTGAGTGTGTGTTTCCTCTTTTTCTCATCATGTTATCTTTGGCATGAGGAGGGAGCCTCATCATGTCAACAACTGGTACTTCCTGTTCAATTCTGCCTCAGTTGACCCTCTACTCCATGGATCCAGCCCAAGTGTATCAAATAATATTTATAGTCACTTTGTCTAATTTCCACAAGATATCAGATATCTGTGATTTGTAAATTCACTGACTTTATATTTCTGTTTTCACTAATGTGATGGTTAATTCTATGGGTCAACTTGACTATGCCAAAGAGTGCTCAGATATTTAGTCAAGCATTATTCTGGGTGTTTCTGTGAGGGTGTTTTTTACGGAGTTTAACATTAAAATGGGTAGCCTGAGTAAAGTATACTTCCCTCTTTGATGCTAATGGGCCACAATCAGTTGAAGTCTTAGATAGAACAAAAAGTTGTCCTCCCCAAAGTAAGGAAGGTTCTTCCTTGCCTGATGGTCTTTGAACTAGGATGTTGACTTTTGTCCTGCCTTAGGACTTGAAATGAAATATCAGCTCTTCCTGGGTCTCAAGATTGCGAGCCTTCAGAATGGAAGTATACCACACTCAAACTGGATACCTTCTGCTCTTCCAGGCTTCCAACTTGGCAACTTATGCTGCAGATCTTGGGACTTACCAGGCTCCATAAACCCTTTCTCTCTCTCTCCTCCTTTCTCCCTCTTCCTCTTCCTCCCTCCTTCCCTCTCTTCCCTCTCCCTCTTTCTATATTTATAACAAAAATTTGGTTCTGTTTCTCTGGAGAACTCTGACTAATACAACTGTGAAGCCATTTTATATTCCGTTTTTTAGAGACTATATCTTCTTTCTCTTAATTCTTGCTCTTTTAATACTGCTTAGTCAGCAAGCTGCCTGCTACTATTTGTCTTAGCCTCTTCAGGCCAAAGTCTGAGTTAAACTGACTGCTTCACTTTGGTTTTCTTTTTATCTCAATAGTGACTCGCTCAAGACCTACCTCAATTTTATGCACTGACATTCTTTTTTTTTTTTTTTCGCTAAAAGTATTACAAAGGGTATTACATAAGTGTCCTTTTTTTCCCCCCGCCGCCCTTGACAAACCCCTGCCCTCCCTTACCCCCCAGTGTCTTATGTCCATTAGTTATGCTTATATGGATGCATACAAGTCCTTCGGTTGATCTCTTACTCCCCTCCCTCCTGTCCCACAAACCTCCCTGGCCTTCCCACTGCAGTTTGACAATCTGTTTGAGGCAGCTCTGCCTCTGTATCTATTATTGTTCAAAAGTTTGTAATGGTCTTTATTATCCATGAATGAGTGAGATCATGTGGTAATTTTCCTTCATTGACTGGCTTGTTTCACTTAGCATAATGCTCTCCAGTTCCATCCATGCTGTTGCAAATGGTAAGAGTTCCTTCTTTTTTACAGCAGCATAGTATTCCATCGTGTAGATGTACCACAGTTTTCTAATCCATTCATCTACTGATGGGCACTTAGGCTGTTTCCAGATCTTAGCTATGGTGAATTGTGCTGCTATGAACATAGGGGTGCATATATCCTTTCTGATTGGTGTTTCTGGTTTCTTGGGATATATTCCTAGAAGTGGGATCACAGGGTCAAATGGGAGTTCCATTTCCAATTTTTTGAGGAAACTCCATACTGTCTTCCATAGTGGCTGCACCAGTCTGCATTCCCACCAGCAGTGCACAAGTGTTCCTCTTTCTCCACATCCTCTCCAGCACTTGTCGTTTGTTGATTTGTTGATGATGGCCATTCTGACAGGTGTGAGATGGTACCTCATTGTTGTTTTGATTTGCATCTCTCGGATGATTAGTAACTTTGAGCATGTTTTCATATGTCTCTTGGCTTTCTGAATGTCCTCTTTTGAAAGGTGTCTATTTAGATCCTTTGCCCATTTTTTGATTGGATTGTTTATCTTCTTTTTGTTAAGTTGTATGAGTTCCCTATAAATTTTGGAGATTAAGCCCTTATCAGATATGACGTTGGCAAATATGTTTTCCCACGAGGTGGGTTTTCTTGTTGTTTTGTTGATGGTTTCTTTTGCTGTGCAGAAGCTTTTTATTTGGATGTAGTCCCATTTGTTCATTTTCTCTTTAGTTTCAACTGCCCTAGGAGCTGTATCAGTGAAGAAATTGCTTTGGCATATGTCTGAGATTTTGTTGCCTTTGTATTCTTCTAGAATTTTTATGGTTTCCTGTCGTACATTTAAGTCCTTTATCCATTTTGAGTTTATTCTTGTGTATGGTGTAAGTTGGTGGTCTAGTTTCATTTTCTTGCATATATCTGTCCAATTTTCCCAACACCATTTATTGAAGAGACTATCTTGGCTCCATTGTATGTTCATGCCTCCTTTGTCAAAAATTAATTGAGCATATTGGTTCGGGCTAATTTCTGGACTCTCTATTCTATTCCATTGATCTATATGTCTGTTCTTGTGCCAGTACCAGGCAGCTTTGAGAACAGTGGCTTTGTAATACAGCTTGATATCTGGCATTGAGATCCCACCTACTTTGTTTTTTCTCAGGATCGCTGCAGCTATTCGGGGTCTTTTTTTATTCCAGATGAATTTTTGGAGAGTTCGTTCTAGATCTTTGAAGAAGGCCATTGATATTTTAATGGGAAGTGCGTTGAATTTATAGATTGCTTTGGGTAGTATGGACATTTTAATGATGTTGATTCTACCAATCCAAGAACATGGTATGTTCTTCCATCTCTTTATATCTTCCTCTATCTCTTTTTTCAACGTCCTGTAGTTTTCTGAGTAGAGGTCTTTTACCTCTTTAGTTAAGTTTATTCCTAGGTATCTTAATTTTTTTGGTGCGATGGTAAATGGGATTGTTTTTCTAATCTCTCTTTCTGAAAGTTCACTATTGGTGTATAGAAATGCCTCGGATTTCTTGGGGTTAATTTTGTATCCTGCTACATTGCCAAATTCATGTATTAAGTCTAGTAGTTTTTTGATGGAGTCTCTAGGGTTTTGTATGTATAATATCATGTCATCTGCACATAAGGACAGTTTTACTTCCTCTTTTCCAATTTGGATGCCTTTTATTTCTTCTTCTTGTCTAATTGCAATGGCTAATACTTCCAGGACTATGCTGAACAGGAGTGGTGAGAGTGGGCATCCCTGTCTTGTTCCTGTTCTTAGGGGAAACGGTGTTAGTTTTTGTCCATTGAGTATGATGTTGGCTGTGGGCCTGTCATATATGGCTTTTATTATGTTGAGGTATGATCCTTCTATTCCCACCTTGCTGAGAGTTTTTATCAAAAATGGGTGTTGGATTTTGTCGAATGCTTTTTCTGCATCAATTGATATGACCATGTGGTTTTTTTCTTTCAATTTGTTTATGTGATGTATCACGTTTATTGATTTACGGATGTTGTACCATCCTTGCATCCCTGGGATAAATCCTACTTGGTCATGGTGTATGATCCTTCTGATGTACTGCTGGATCCGATTTGCTAAGATTTTGTTGAGGATTTTGGCATCTATGTTCATGAGGGATATTGGCCTGTAATTCTCTTTCATTGTGTTGTCTTTACCTGGTTTTGGTATTAGGGTGATGCTAGCTTCATAGAATGTGTTTGGAAGCGTTCCATCCTCTTGAACTTTTTGTAGTAATCTGAGGAGGATAGGCTTTAGTTCTTCCTTGAAAGTTTGGTAAAACTCCCCTGAGAAGCCGTCTGGTCCTGGGCTTTTGTTTGCTGGAAGCTTTCTGATGACTGCTTCAATTTCTTCCATAGTTATTGGCCTACTGAGATTTTTAGATTCTTCCTGATTGAGTTTTGGAATGTTGTATTTTTCTAGGAATTTGTCCATTTCCTCCAGGTTGTCTAGTTTGTTGGAGTAGTGCTGTCCGTAGTATTGTTTAACAATCATTTGTATTTCTGTGGGGTCCGTTGTTATTTCGCCTCTATCATTTCTGATTTGGTTTATTTGAGACCTCTCTCTTTGCTTCTTGGTGAGCCTGGCTTGGTGGTGATGAACTCCCTTAGCCTTTTTTTGTCTGTGAAGCTTCTTATTTCCCCTTCAATTTTGAATGCTAGCCTTGCTGGATAGAGTATTCTTGGATTCAGTCCTTTGCTTTGCATCACTTTGTAAATTTCCGTCCATTCTTTTCTGGCCTGATGTGTTTCTGTTGAGAAATCGTTTGATAATTTGATGGGGGATCCTTTGTAGGTAACTCTCTGTTTCTCTCTTGCAGCCTTTAAGATTCTCTCTTTGTCTTGTACATTTGCCATCATTATTATGACGTGTCTTGGTGTCGGTCTTTTGGGGTTCATCTTGCCTGGACTCTCTGTACTTGTGTAACTTTTTTCTTCCCCATATCTGGGAAGTTTTCTGTCATTATTTCTTCAAATAGATTTTCTAATCCTTGCTGCTCTTCTTGTCTTTCTTGCAGCCCTATTATGCGTATGTTACTTCGTTTCATGTTGTCCCGAAGCTCCCTTAGGCTCTCCTCCTGTTTTTTAATTTTTTTCTCCAGTTGCTGTTCAGATTGAGCTTGTTTCTCTGCCTTATCTTCTAACTCACTAATTCGGTCTTCTGCTTCTTCTAGTCTGCTGTTGAAACTTTCCATGGTATTTTTGATTGTAGCTATATCACTTTTCATTTCTTCCTGATTCTTGCATAGCTTCTTGATTTTCTCATCCATCCGGTGAATGAATTGTACAACCATTATTCTGAATTCTTTTTCTGTCATGTTGCACGCTTCAACTTCATTAATTTCCTTTCTTGGTGATTCCTCATTATCTTTCCTCTGGGTGTTGTGTCATCTCTTCATTCTGATTATCTCCTGATGGTTCAAAGGTCGAGTTGTGTGGACCTGGGCCGTGTGCAGTGGGAGGCTCCCACCACCCTAGTGTCACTGAAGAGCTCTGACACTAAGATGTGTTGTTGTTGGTTGGTGGGAACCAGGCTCGCTCTGTGTCAGTGTTGCCAACACTCAATATGGCCTCGCACGTGCCCTTAGAATTAGGTACCCTGGCTGCACTGTGCTGAAATAGAGGCCCCCCTGGAGCGTGTTGAAAACCAGAGCAGAGCCCCCTAGCTTGCGCCAGGAGTCAGAGTTCCCCAAGAGTCCAGTATCAGAGTCTCTGTTGCTTCGCGCGACCTCACCTTGAGAATCAGGGTCCCTGTGTGCCCTTGCACCAGGAATTGGGTTCACTGGCTCTTAGTATGAATGCACAGGGAATCAGGATCTCAGGTGCAGGTGATAAGAAACACAGTCAAGTCACTGGTGCTTGGTGCTGCCTCCTGCCCTGAGAAACAGGGTCCCTGGGCCTGTGCTAGGCAGACAAACTCCCGTTCGTGCGATTGCTCCCAGCCCAGGGCTCCAATGCCAGCAGTGCGCGCATGATTAGCTCCTGGTGCTGTGCGCGCTTTTGCTCCCAGCCCAGGGCTCCAAAGCCAGCAGTATGCACTGACATTCTTGAAGAGTTCTCATTCTACCCACATACTTAGTGTAAGTTGCTGAATGAACACATCCTAACCAAAGGTCCTACATATTTGATTTTTAAAATATTACATATGGTGAATTTAAAAAATAAATTATGAGAGATACGTACTCTTGGTATCATCTCCTACCCTACAGAAACACACACACACACACAAACACACACACAACTTTGTAATGATTTAACATCGAGTTTAAAAGGGGTCTAAAATATTATACATAAATAATATAATATATAAAATGTATGAGTGATTTAAGCCATTAATTATTTAGTACATTTAGAATTTTTTTAAATCAGCCTTTTATGCAACCATAGATATGTGAGAAGAGGTAGCTTTGATAATTTTTTTTAATGACAATCTGTCTACAAAAATATCCTAAAATGACCACTTGACCATTTTCACCTTAGAAAATCCTACCTTATATAAGGCTCATTGTCTCTAACCTAATACTCAAAGAAGATGAGAACCAAAACCTTAGTACTTCAGTAAAGTATTAATATGAGTAGCAACTAATTAAGAATATAGAAATCTGATGAGCTGTAATGAAAACAAGAGCACAAACCTCTAAGAAAAGCTAGAATTTCTTGCATAGAGAATTGCCTTCCTCGACTACAATGGAACCATTGTAGTATACCACAGATATTGAGCCATCCTAAAATCTCAACCACAAAAAAAAAAAAAGAAAAATAAGGTTTCAAGATCCCATGCCCTTGAGTATATTGCAGCTCAGTATTACTTATTTATTATGGGCCCTAGGTATTTTTGGTCTCCTGTGTATGATTAGATCAGAAAGAAAATGTACAAGTCACAACTTAATATTCCTGGCACCTCTGTCTTAGAAGAGAAAGTGAAACATCAAAGTGCTCAGCACATGATTAGCACTGAATAAATTTGTTTTACCTTCTGCTTTCTTCATGAAGTGAGAAAGTTTTCCAGACACAATGAGACATGGAGAAGGCTGCTGAAAAACAACAGCAACAACAAACACATTAAATTAAGGGAAAATAAAGCAATATTTTCAGTACTTATAATTAAATGCAGCTAAATCTAACATTTCACAGAATTTAACCTGAAAATACAGCTATTGAGAAACAGAAATGGTATCTCATAAATACAGAATTTGTTTAAAATATCCCAAATTAATCTACTATACCATAATTTCTCATACTGCAAAACAATGAGCAATTCCTGCATAATCTTTAACATAAGATTCAAGAAATATTCATTGAAGGACTACTATATGCTAGGTACTGTATTAAGTAAGCATTATGCATTAAGAGACATATTAAATATGGTTCTAATGTAATCTTCATGATGTAATCCACAGGAGAGAGAAAGACACGCAGACAAACATCATACCCTGTAATATCTTCAAGTACAAGGCATTCAGTGGTTAGGGGAACAATGAGATTAAATAAATATTCACTTAAGTGTAGGAGATACATTAGGAATTTTCCAGGAAAACAGAGTTAGGGCAAGCATTTCAAGGATAAAGAAGTTTACACAGGCATGGAGGCAGTCAATATCATGACTTAGTCAGGGAAGTACAAATAGTTCAGTATGTATAGACTGGCAGATAGGATTTACAAAGATTGATAGATGAGGTAAGAAAATTGGAGGGACCAGAATATGAAGGGCCTCGTATTACATGGTAAGGATTCTGGCTTTTATCTTGGATGTATTCATTGAGGAATTTAAGTAAAGGAGTCATAATATAAATAAGATGTATGCTTCACACTGGCTGTACCACTAGCTGGAATATGGAAAACGGATAGGAAGAGATTTAAGTAGGAGACACCTGTGCTTGATCAGGTGACACTATCCATTGAACCACACTTCTTTCCCAACACTTTTTAAAATACATTTTTATTGATTTCAAAGAGGAAGGGAGAGGGAGAGAGAGACAGAAACATCAATGAGAAGAGAGAATCATTGATCGGCTGCCTCCTGCATGCTCTACACTGGGGATCGAGCCCACAACCCAGTCATGTACCCTGACTGGGAATCAAACTGTGACCTCCTGGTTCATAGGTTGACACTCAACCACTGAGCACCACTGGCTGGGCTACCAACATTTCTTTAATCCTTACCAATTTAACTCATTAAATTCCCATAAAAGTGTATGAGTTAATTACTATTATCCTACTGCTACATAAGGAAATTCAGGTATAGAAAGCTGAATGAGATGTTATGTACATTAAAGTATATTAATGTTAAAATAATGTACATAATACTATATATAACTTTTTTATTGTACTTGTGTAGACTCCTACAAGAATCAAATAAAAATATTTGCATTTATTAGCTTTTATGTAGGCTGAATTAATTCATCTTTGTAGACCACACAAGGAAAGTACTTGATTTTATTTGGTATGGGTTAGAAAAGAAAATGTTCTCTTTTAGAATGTTTTACTTCTAAAAGTCTCATGAAAATAACTAATCCAGTGTGTGGAATATACATATATTAGTCATATATATATATATATATATATATATATATATAGAATATATATACCTGTATATCTGTATATATCTGTAAATACTACTGCCATTACTATGACCTCCACCACCACCAGTAATATTCAGACAAACCTTGTAATGTTTTATCTATAATAATAAAAGTGTAATATGCTAAAAAAAAAAAAAAAAACAGACAGCCAAACGACCTTCCAGAAGTCCTTCCAGATGACCTTCCGGATGAAGCCGGGGCTGCAAGGGCCAAGGCCCTTGCACAAATTTCGTGCATTGGGCCTCTAGTATCAGATAAAGTATTAGGGGTAGGAAGACTTAAAGAGGAATTCAGCATTAGCTACCTATAATAATAAAAGCGTAATATGCTAATTAGACTGGACAGCCAGGCGTCCTTCTTGAGGACCTTCTGGACGAAGCTGGGGCTGCAAGGACGGAGGCAAGCCGCTGCGGCTGCAAGGGCAGATCCTCTTGCACAAATTTCGTGCATTGGGCCTCTAGTTTTAAGTATGAGCACAATAACCATTTTTAACCCTTTGGCATGTTTATTGTTCAATAGAAACATTACTTTTAAAACTTTGTATTATTAAAAAATATTTGTATTTAAACTTTGTATTTAAACATTATGCATTCCTACTTTATAAAACTGTTTTTGTCTTATTAAAAGATCTGAGTCAAGTGTTCTATTCTTACCATTTTTAAAACCTTAAATACAAAACAAAATTGTAATACTAACTTAAAAACTGATTTTTAAAAATTAACATGAAATTGCTAATTAATGCCTGAATTAACACATATCAGAGTTCATTACATGGAATTATTAGCTAATTTATTGAAATCATTATGTCTGCTCTTAGAGCTATATGACAACTCCAGAAATAACAAGCATTTGGTGTAAGGGTCATTGCCTTCATATCTGCATATGTGATACATTAATTGATCTCATGTGCATATTAAAATTAAAACTGCATTTTCTTGAATATTCCCTAATAAGTTTGGATAGCATTATGTGATTAAGGCAAATGTTTATTTCTAGATAATTTCCTTTGCATATGTTAATTTATTTATAGAAATCATCATTAGTTATGTTCTCTTATTTTCCTTAATATTAAGCATTATTTTTCTTTTTTAGAAATGTGTTACTTTATGCTTTTACACTTCTATCTTTATCCTCTATGCAGTGACAAGTATTATAATTCAACAGTAAATTCTGAGATACTTACATACTTCAAGGTAGAAGAAAATAAATTAGTAGTAACTGTATTAAAAATAACTTTTCCACTAAATTATTCTAAAATAAAAATAGAGAAACATATTTTTAAAGTTTTATGCAATTATTTTTAATAACATTTATTGCTGATAATATTATTAAAGATAAAGTTAAATAAAATAGTGGTGTAATATAGGTTAGTTGCTTATTGATTTCATTATGAATTTTACACAATGTTATTCTATACTATGTATAAAACCTACTATAGGTATCACATAAATCTTGAAACCATAAATTACCTGTAGGACTTTATTACTATATATGTGCCAAAAAAGGCCACCCACAAACCTACTTACAGTAAATTGAAATGTCACTTTGCACCATACAAACCACAGGGTCCAGAATATAATTCCCCACCACAAACACACATACACATAAAACACAAAGTTGTGACATTCCACAGAATATACACAGTAAATACTACATTAAGTATGTAAGTTTCACTATCTATATTTTGTGATATTGAACTAATTAAACTGATGGGATATGCAATTATTATAATGTCAACTTACACAGTCTAACCCACAACCTTTTGGTGTACAGGACAACGCTCCAACCAAGTGAGCTATCTGGCCAGGGCAAAAAAGAGGTTTTTTTAAAAGGTGGTACACATGGTAAAGTTACCAACACTTTTTCAGCTATATGGATTCAAACTAAATTTTCTCAATCTGTTGAGTTCATTTTAATTTGTTTTTTGAAATAAAATATTATTTAAAGGTTTTTTTTGGTTTTCAAATCTATAAAAACGTTTTTCCTTAAATTTTTTCTTGCTCATTTCGTTTGTTTTTGGAGATTTCTGTAAATACTGTAGAAAAGAAAACTTAATTCCTTTTATATAGTCATATACATGTATATATACGTATGGAAATATTCCGTTGGTATTGATTTTAAATAAGCAAATTGCTTTATTTTATGAAATAACATTTAAAATTCTCACAGGACCTCTGCTTCTAGATATTTCTGTCAAAGTTTTATTGTACTTCCTGTATCTCAAAAATTCATGGGGTGTTCAAAGAAGAAATATGAAAGTGAATAAATCTTTGGAGCTTCTGAGAATGGCAGCAGGGAAACATCAGCAGTCAGAAGATTAGAATGAATTTCTGGAAGAGAGAAGACTGATGGGAGCACCTTGATGGATATATTCGAATAAAAGAAGCTGCTACTCAGTATATTCAACAGAAAAAGCTGCAGTGGAGCTAGGAAAGATTTTGAACAGTGCATCTACCTAGTGTCAGGAGCTAAATAAGGGAAGGTGTAGGAGGAAGGGCAAAAATCACAATGACTGATGGCGAATCAACCTGAAAGACATGTGCATATTCAGGCCACCCCCATTCCTGTGCATCAGGAAGTGCTGGTTGCTTCAATGCCAGGTGCAGATTGAGTGATATGTTGAAGATTTATTCACATTAGTCACACAGGCCTAGTATTGGTATGTGAATGTGTCTGGATTTTTACCTGTATGCCTGCTCCATACTTATTCTCTGGAAATGTCCCAGTAATACCTTGAAATATCTCACACACACACACACACACACACACACACACACACAGAGAGCCAATATCCCTCTCTTTTAAGCAACAGGCAATAACAGCAGAGGAAACTCCTGCCAGCAACATAGTTAATCTATGCTATCCTTTATTTTATGTTTATCAATGACCAATTAAGGAATAGTTGACTTTTCATTTTATTGATGGTTTCCTTTGCTGCCTTTGCTGTGCAGAATATTTTAGTTCAATATAGTCGGCATTTGTTTATTTTCTTCTGCTTTCCTTGCCTGAGGAAATATATCAGGAAAAAAAATATTGCTAGGAGAAATGTTCATGATTTTACTGCCTATGTTTTCTCCTAGGGTTTTTATGGTCTCAAGTCTAACATATGTTTTTAATCTACTATGCTAAGTGAAATAAGCCAGTCAGAGAAAGATAAATACCAGGTGATTTCACTCATATGTGGAATCTACAGAACAAAATGAACTAACAAGTAAAATACAGACTTATAGAGTGAGAGCAGGCTGACAGCCTGGGTTGTGGGGAGCTGAAGGGGGTTGTATAGGGGAATAAATGGGGATGGAAGGAGACTTGACTTGGGGTCGTGAACACATAATACAGTGTACAGGTGATGTGTTGTGAAATTATGCACCTGAAACCTGTATAATTTAGTAAAACAGTGTCACCCCAATAAATGTAATTAAAAGGAAAAATATGTAATCAATTGCATAATATTTATTATAAAACATGGAACATGGGTGAAAGGGGAAGATTAATGGAAGTTAATCTTCAATAAATGGAGTCAGATAATACTTACAATTGGTCAATCAAGAAACTGTTGCATAAGCTTACTATTAATAGTGCTACAGACAATCAAGAGAAGCATTAAAATCGGAAATAGTCCAAAACTAGACTAGAAGAGGGAGACTGGGTATGTGTCCTGGAGAAAGACATTTAATTGTACATCGTTAAAAAGTATTAGAAATATATTTTCTTTGCATGTTATAATTTCATAATAAAAATTTATTGAATAATTTTAAAGAGTTTGTTTTCAAATATTTTATCTAAAATATACAATAGCCCAGACCAGTTTGGCTCAGTGGATAGAGTGTCAGCCTGCGGACTCAAGGGTCCCAGGTTCAATTCCAGTCAAGGGCATGTACCTTGGTTGTGGGCACATCCCCAGTAGGGAGTGTGCAGGAGGCAGCTGATTGATGTTTCTCTCTCATCGATGTTTCTAATTCTCCATCTCTCTCCCTTCCTCTCTGTAAAAAATTAATAAAATATATTTAAAAATAAATAAATAAATAAAATATACAATAATTTATTTTTGCCATATGACTCTGTTTTCAATGTTCACAGGTTATGTGAAAAAAATTATAAAAGGGGCCTAAATTTAAATAAATTAAAAATACATATATTTGAAAACCAATTAATAAAGTATTTTGACTTCTATGTTTTACCTTTTGTTTTTAGAGAAATAAAATATAGGTTATATGAAATAAACCATTGACAGCAATGCCAAAAATTACAATGGCAAATTCAATTTGTACTGTGGGGCTCATACATTTAGTGTGGGTCTATGGGTTTTCTTACCAAAACCAACGTTAAATGGGCAGTGCCCTTGGCATTCCTGGGGAAGAGACACACGGGTGCCCCTTCTTACCAACTCTAACTATCCTCTGACCTGTTTTCCAGTCTCAACCTTCAGAACCATCTCAGCCATCCTTGGCCTCCGACACCAGTTAACAGTGTTATTTTAAACTAAACTCCTTATTACCGAGCAAACCATAACTTCCCAAATTCGTCAAAATTATTCCACCGAGGTGAAGGCCACGGTCAGCGTGCATATTGGGGCCTCCTACACCTACCTCTCTCTGGACTTCAATGTCAAGCACAGCAATATGGCTCTGGAGGGTGTGGGCCACTGCTTGCCAGAGTTGGCTGAGGACAAGCCTAGGACGCCAAATCCTGAAGTTGCAAAACCAGCATAATGGTGGCGCCCTCTTCCTGGACATGCAGAAGCTTTCCCAAGGTGATTGGGGTAAAACTCAGGACGCCATGGAAGCCGTCATGGTCATGGAGAGGACCCTGAACCAGGCCCTTTTGGAGCTGCATGGCCTGGGTTCTATCCACGCAGACCCTCATCCCTGCTACTTCTGGAGAACTGCTTCCTACATGAGGAAGTGAAACTCATTAAGAAGATGGGCAACACCTGACTAACCTCTGCAGGCGGCCGGCCCCCAGGCTGCACTGGGTATCTCTCTGAAAGGCTCATCCTCAAGCACGTCTAAGAAATGAACCACACTAGAGAACTCTCCCATTTTGTGCACCAATTGAAAAAAAATAAAGCTTTTCACAGCAAAACAAACAAACAAAATCAATGTTAAATGTGTATTTCAATTTTAGGTAATGACTCTGGAACATAAAAAGCTTTCATCAAAATAAACAGGTGTCCTGGATAGATTAGATGATTTTCAATAAGGATTTTAAAAATTATTTTCTATTTTACCACAACATATTTCCCCATTCTATCATATCAACTATTATCTATGGGTTTGCATCTTAATAAGAATTTGTTTTGATGAGGTCTATCAGCATGAATGTTTTTATCAGGTAGCTTGACAATTATCAAGGTCTGTGGACAGGAGGAAAAAAAAAGAGAGGGAGGACTTGGAAGAGAAACAAGTGCTTTTTATCTGTCTCAGTGATTGCATTCCAGAAGGCCCTGAGCTCAGGATCCATGCGTAAAACCTGAGATTTCTAGGAGGCATTCCAAAACTGGCTGTGCTCATACTGTTACTGCTGCTCCCGCTGCTGAGTTTCACACATATCAAGGATCATCTACAGCACACTGCCCAGCATTAATGCTGAGCCCCACAAGTTAGCAAGTTGGACTAGGAGTCTGAGGAATGAATGCCAGTGCCATCTGAGTCACAGTAAAATCTGTAGTACATTGGTTAGGAATGTGGATTCAGTTGGACTCCTGACCCTACTGCTTTAAGGCTGTGAATTAATCACTCTGTGTCCCCACTCCCCAACATATAAAACATGTGGTACTATCATAGGTGACATATGAAAAGCCCTTGAAACAGTGTCTGACTCGGTTGATGTTTACTGTAATTATTATCTGCTCATCACACAAACTCATACGAAGAGAATTCACAAAGTAAACCGGATTTTACAGCACTCTCTGTTCAATTCAGAGCATGGCCCTGTGTGATCCTCTCCCCATGTGGTTGCACATACAGGGAGAATGTAGCGGTACTACCTCATGGCTGTCATAAATATTATTTTTATTTCCCACTTTTTCTATCTGGAGGCCTCAAGTGACTTTCATGAAATTCTTCTTTTATCACCTTTTCCTTGAAAGTCATTAATGGAAGGATGGTGAAAGAAGTCCGACTGTGGTACAGAAATTTGAGATTTGGTGAGTCTCAGAGTTTAAGGTTCACAGCCCCAGGCAGGGAATCGTAAAGTCCATGCTAGCCCCCCTGACAGCACTTTATCTGCTAGCTAGAATGATTTCCCTGGCCTGCCTACTACCTTTCTCTCTTAAATTCCTCTGATGGTTTCATATCTGATATCTTCCTTACAGCTTCAGTTGAGAGAAGCGAGAAGCACATGGTTTTCCAAGTTGCTTGCTTTATTTTATTTGTTTTATCCTTTCTCTTTCTCTACACTTTTAACAATTTACATGTTCCAGCACCTACACACACACACTCTGTAACCATACATGCACATATAAATTGATATACACATTCTCATGTTCTCTTAAAATCCTGGAGACCAGAAGTTCAAAATTAGTTTCATTGGGTCAAAATCAACATCAAAATACTGCCAACGGGAGAATCTGTTTCTTGTCTCTTTCTGCTCTCAGCTTCTGTAGGTATTCTTGGTTTACAGCTACATCACTCCAATCTCTGTCTCCATGGTGACATTTCCTTTTCCTCTTCTGTCTAAAATCTCCTGTCTCCACCTTGTAAGGACCCTTTTGATTGCACTTAAGGTATACCTGGATAATCCAGGATAATTTCCCCATCACATGATCCTTAACTTGGTCAGATCTGCTTATTATTTTCTGTGATGTAACATTTACAAATTCTAGAGATTAGGGTATAGATATGTTATGCGGTCATTATTATGTCTATCACATTTCTCTTCTTTCAGACTCCTTGATATTAATGGCACCATTTTCTTCCTAGTCACCTAAACTGGAAACTACACTATAATCTCTTACCATTCTTTCTCCTCTAACATGAACATCCAACAATATAACTATCCCTTCTCCCTACAATGAATCTAAAATGTAAAATATTATCTTCATGTGCACTTCCACTATTATAGAGATCTGAATTACTCTCATCTGTATTATTTTAATAACCAAATGAATATCCCCCACGTTGTTTCCAAAATTGAAAAAACAAATGATATCTTCTACTTACTCAACTTAAAAATCTGTTAGTGTCCCCTCTTTGTTGGAAGAATTAAACTATATTAGTGAGATCACCCACTGCTTCTTATCTCTCCTCACTCCTTGACCACTATGTGTGAAATGTATGCCCAGTACTACTGAGCATGCCAGTTCTGCCATCTGGAGAGCCCTTCTTCTTTGTGCATTGAGACTCATTTTTTGGGTTTTTTTTTTTAGCCTTTAAGATCCGCATTGTATATATCCAATAGTTTTTCTGTGATTATCTTTCTGAATCACTTAGGTAATGTCTCTCTCAATATTTTTTAGTGTTTTGCTTCCAACTCTTAATAGAGCATTGATTGGCATTACTACTAATACCTCAGAATTGTAACTATGTGTTCCTACTCTTTCTCTCATTTTAGATTGTGATATTTTATGGAACTTTGTTTTCCTAGTGCCTTGCAAAATGTCATTTCAGAGTAGAAACTCAATAAACATTATGTGAATCAATAAGGACACGCTGGGGCACTCAATAACTGTACATTTTAGAACATATGCTCAAATATCCAAGTCTACACACTTTGAACTTTAGGGCAGATAAGATGAACATAATTGTCACAGAAATACTAGGTCATGTTGAAATAGATTACCATGAAATATCAGTGGCTTAACAAAAAAATTATGTCTTGTTAATGCAAAGTCTAATGAGGTTGAATAACATTCTGAGGCAGTTCGTTACTAAGTGGTATCTTGAGAGATCTGTTTAGTTTTAATATTGTAATTTCTTTATTACAAAGCATGAATTTGAGAATATTATGAGAGAAAAAGAGAAATCTAGAGAGTTTTGGAAAGATTTTAAATAGCTTCAGTCTTAATGTGACACCCATCTTTTCCACTCATGTCTATAAACCACAATAAGGCAAACAGCCCACCCAACTAAAGGTAGACTGGGAAGGATGGTCTTCCATGTGTAAACTAGGAGAAGTCAACCAGACAAGCTGTTTAGTTAGCCTCTGGGGAGTTCTAGATCAATATTTAGCCTTTATCCTATGTATAACTCAGTCTCTCCTTTTCCTCTTCAAAATAATCATCCCACTGTAGACAAGAATTAGAAGTCAGCAACAGGTGCCTTCAGTAACAAATCAAATGTTTGAAAGCAGTTGAGGCTAGTAGCTCTATATATCATAATTTTTGCTCTAGCAAACCATTCTGCAATTTGAATGTATACTCAAATAATGATACATGTTTTAAACAAATACTTAAGCAAACTCCCTGGCCTCTTATTAATAAATTTTAGTTTCCTAGAAAATTATTTCTCACAACTGTAACTTTCATCCTATTATCTAAAGAAGATTCATTGGATTCCATTCTTATGTTTGTTTTATGCTAAATAATTTAATAAAATAATCAAAACTTTAATTCTCTAGAACAACAATTTTCAACCACAAGAATTTTTAAAACATGCAATACTGATTATTTAATCAGGGACACTGACCTCCTTTTCCTTAGTTTGTCAAGTGAACAAAATGACAACAGCCAACCCGGCAATAGCCCTTTGGTGTGCAGGAATCAAAATTATGGCTATTTTAGTCAGATTGGCAAAAAATTATTTGGTATCCCTCAGAATTTTAGTAAAAGTTTATGTGTGCCATAAGATAAAAACAGTTGAAAATTGCAGCTCTAGGAGAATATATTCAAACAAATTCCTTGGGAAGATGACTAACAGAATCTACACAATTCTAATGATTTTAATAAGAAATGGAATCTGTGGTCTATGCATGCAATTCAGAGCAGCTTTATATCAGCAAGGAAGAACCTTATCTACCAGAACTCTTGCTAAGAGAAGTTGACATATTTTCTACAATCTTTAACGAGAGAGACCATTTGCTTTAAAATATTCAAGGGTACAGGACACAGAAAACATTTTCTCCATCCTATTTTTTTCTATGCATAATAAACTGTAAACTTAAAAAAGAATATCATTCTCACTGTATCACATAAATATGCTAAAATGAACAATATATATGACATTTGGATATCCTCTATGTCAACAAGAAAATTTCCTCCTAGATGTGTAACAAAAACAGAAAGTTCAACTTGGTCTAAATAATTAGCTACAAACTTCCATAAATGCAAAGAACCCACAAGAAAATAAAAATATACATAAAATAGAAACTAAACAAAAAACTATGGACATAAACACATTGTTTTTCTTTTTATTTTAATTGAATTTATTGGGGTGACTTTGAGAGATACTATTTTGTGAGTTTGTGTGTATCACTCTCGTAGGGCCTATGATATAGATGCATGAAAAATGTCAATATATGTAAAGTTTAGGGATTCCTTTTAAGTTGGCCTTGCCATTTTTAAATATCCCACTAAGATATTCCCTATTCACATACCTTTTATTTTTTATTTTTAAATATATTTTTTATTGATTTCATAGAGAGAAAGAGAAATGGAGAGAAACATCAATGATGAGAAAGAACCATGGATTGGCTTCAGAAACACTGACAATTCTCTTTCAATTCTTTCAGGAGTACATGGGGTAAATATATATGTATTCATAGACTATTATTAAGTACACTAAAATAGAGAAGGCAGTGCTATGCTATGTTGGGAGCATATTAAAATGGAAGGGGTGAAAGAGACATATGTATAAACAAGTCCATTGAAAGACTAGTGTTTATAGGTCAGTTAAAGATGCCAGCACAAAATTTCTAAGGCCTAACAAGAGACATTAAAGAAAAGAGGTTAAGCAAATAGGCTTTAAAGGCAGCTGACCTGTGTTCTAACTCTGGCTCTGCAGTTCCCTAGTTTTTTTACCTTAACAAAATAATGGATCTGTTTATATCTCAGTTTTCTCATCTAGAGATCTGAAAGTGATGATAATAATGGCATTACCTCACAGAGCTGTTGTGCACAGTCAACGAGGTAACGAATCGCATTTATAATAGAGTCCAGCAAGAAGTAAATATGAGCCCCAGCTGGTTTGGCGCAGTGGATAGAGCGTAGGCCTGTGGACTGAAGGTTCCCGGGTTCGATTCTGGTCAAGGGGCATGCCTTGGTTGTGGACTTGATCCCCAGTGGGGGACCTGCAGGAGGCAGTCATTCAATGATTCTCTCTCATCATTGATGATTCTCTCTTTCCCTCTCCCTTACTCTCTGAAATCAATAAAAATCTATTTTAAAAAGTATTTATTAAACATGAATACCATTAAATAAATTATATATGTATATATAACATATTATGTATACACACAGACATATATGTGAAAGATTTAGATGGTATCTTTTGTATACTAAATATCTTTAATAATGTGGTGATTTATGTAGCTTATAATGCATTTTTGAATGCTATTAAACAATTTAGAGAAGTTTAATCCCTAGAAATCCCAGAAAAAAACTTAATGGTGTTACCATGATAATATTTGATAGAAGAAAAAGTCACACAAAATTATTTCCATAAATAAAGCAATATATATTAATCCAAACACAAATAATGTGCATCCAATCTTGCCCAGAACCGTGTAAAGTCTAACTAATACTTGAATCAGGCAAATAACACCAACAGAGGTTTTCATTAGGGTATAAAATAGACTTCACCATATTACTTTGATTAAATTATTGTTGTTTGTACTGTTTGAAGAAAACAACCATATCTCTTCTTTAAAAAATAAAAGAACAGAATAAAACAGAGCGAGGCATTGACTATAAAATTAGAGTGAACTATATTTAAGGCCATTTTCTTGGTGATTGTACATCACTTTAAACATGCCAGTATAAAAACATTTTGAACTGTTTTGCAATAGAAAGTCCATATTTTAGTGATATGCAATATAATTTTAATGAACAACATTCAGAGTTAAGAAATATTGGTTTATCTGTCATAATTAGTCTAAATACAAAGTGCTCTAATTTAATGATCTAGATCAAGGGGATTTTTTAAATCCCTGGAAGCAAAATGTGCCTTTTATTTAGATGTGTCCAATACCATCGCAATGTTGATACGAAGAATTGGAACAATTGTTTGCACCTGTACATCATTTGCACCTGCATTCCGGGTAACTCCAGGAAAGGTGGCTTCAGTGCAAACCAGTTGGAATGATGCTGATAATTTGGGTACAGAGAAAAACACTACTGCTGGCACGTTTTCATTGTCTTTGGAAAGTTTTGGTGATATTTTTACTCCTGCAAAGTGTTCATTGTGGTTGCAGAAGTGTCCCAGGCCATTTGTTTTATAGCATGAGATTTATTCTACTTTAAAGGAATTCTTCAAAGCATTGTCTTTGGCAACTGAAAATATGTCATGCGGTATAGCACTCTGTTATCAAATGACATTAATCTGAGATCTGAGGTTACCCTGAGGTGAGGAAATAAATTGAAACTGGGAGTGTTGAACATGGCACATAAAGTGATGCTCTGCACTGAACTAATAACATATCAATTTGAGACATTGTTAGTCTTTTAAAATATAGTAGTGAAGGATTTTGTTGGCTTTAAAGCAAGAGTTAGTAAAGATCAGATTTTAACATATTGGGTATTTCTGGAACAAGGAAACAGGAGATGAAAAATCAGAATAAAACTGGGTTTTCTCTTTGAATTCTGTATCTTTAAAAATATTTAACATTGTGAAAACCATTCAATATATCTTTCATAAATGAATTCACTCATTTATGTAATATAATGAACAACATAAAGCGAAGAACAAAAATAGATCCAGAGACAGAGAAACACTGAACAGACTGTCAAACTTCAGAGGGAAGGCAGGGGAAGTTGAAGGGGGGCAGTTAAGATATCAACCAAAGGACTTGTATGCATGTATAGGAGCATAACCAATGGATACAAACACTAGGGGGTGAGGACATGTGTTGGGGGTGGGGGAGATTGGAGTCAGGTCAATGGAGGATAAAGGAGACATATGTAATACCTTTTGTTAAAAAATAATTTTATTGACTTCAGAGAGGAAGATAGGGGGAGAAAGAAATAGAAACATCAATGATGAAAGAGAATCATTGACTGGCTGCCTCCTGCATGCCTCCTACTGGGAATCGTGTCGCAACCTGGGCAGGTGCCCTTGACCAGAATCGAACCCAGGATACCTCAGTCCACAGCCTGACGCTCTAGCCACTGAGCTAAACCGGTCAGGCTATATGTAATACTTTAAATAATAAAGAATTTTTTTTAAATAAATTAAAAAATTAAAGATAAAGGTAAATAAAATTAAGGTTGTTTATTTGCAAAGAGCTTGGGATATTTTTGAAAACACAGTTTAGTCATTATGAGAGTGGGTTAGAAAATATTCTTAGTCTCAAACCCTAAGTTAAAAGTTGCATCCTCATAATTTGTCACATTCAATTATTTTTAACTCCTTGAATGTTTTCTTTTCCTTTAAGTTTTATCCCTGAATTTCTTCTAATTGCCTCCATTTGTTTAAAAGTAATAACAAGAAGCATAAAATTTATTATCTCCACTTGGTTCCCCACACATCCTTTTTTAACAACTGAGTATAATTAACTCAATGCAAAGCTCTTTACATATATTCATTAAACAATATTGGACCTGAACAAAGAAGGTTGGCAAATTATCACTCTTTCTGAAAACCCTGCTTCCATTATAACATAATTCAAATTCAAACTCTACTGATTAAACCAAAATCCCCTACTAATTAGGGATGAGAAATAGCTTCCTACACTCATCCATGGTTAGTATAATATCAAAACTCAATTCCTAGAATTCCCAATTGGGAAATTTTTACAATAATCATAACATTAAGTTATTTAGAAAGAGGAAAATAGATAAAACAGAAATTAAAAAAAAGAGTGAATAAAGAAATTACTAGATAGTGAACTCTCCAAATAGTTTTTAAATTAATTTCTAAAGATTTATATATGCATATAATTTATATATATATATAAACTAGAGGCCCTGATGCACAAAATTCGTGCACTGGAGGGGGCGTCCCTCAGCCCAGCCTGCCCCCTCTCACAGTCTGGGAGCTCTCAGGGGATGTCCTACTAACAGTCTGGCTGCAGTCTGGCTGCGGGAGGTGACCAGGCTGATCAGGGGAAGGCACCACCCCCATCACCCCACTGCTGCTGCCACTGCTGCTGCCACTGCTGGCCGCCACAGCCGCCAAGGTGTTTTCATCAACACAGACTCCAGTCCCTTCACCATGAAAAAATGACAACTTACTTTAGGCATTTTCAAGATGTATCTTTCATAGGATATGACATTTCTTTCTTTCTTTTTTTTATCCTCACCTGAGGATATTTTCCCATTGATTTTTAGAGAGCATGGAAGAGAGAGGGAAAGACAGAGAGAAACATCAATGTGAGAGGGACATTTCGATTATTTGTCTCCTACATGAGCCTTGACCTGGGCCCCGGCCAGGGAGGAGCCTGAAACCTAGGTACATGCCCTTGATCAGAATTGAACCCGGACCCTGCGGTCCACAGGTCAAGTTTCTATCCACTAAGCCAAACTGGCTAGGGCAGGATTAGACATTTCTTAGCCTCTCTAGCAGCGGACCTTTGCTTTTTCCTCCAGGAGTGAGGTGGAAAATCCCTAGATTACCCTCTTGGATTCTTATTACCCAAGTTATCAAGAACACTGCAAGTGGCATACTGGGAGCTTAGCCAATGATCGGTCAGAAAAGGTGTTTCCTCTGCAGCTCATGCACAGTTGTGGGACTGCTGGTGCACGGTGGCTGGCAGGCTCCACCCTGTCTCCCTGCTCCAGGCCTGATAAAGCCACTTCGGCATCCGTGGCTTGCCTCACCTTGCACACAGTTCCCTCCCACCTACCTGAGTATGCAGCCTCCTCTTGACCAGCCATGACTGTTATGGCATACTGGCAAATTTGCATATTACCTCTTTATATATATATACTAGTGGCCTGGTGCACGGAATTCGTGCACATTGAAAGGGAATTAATTAGAGGAACATAATTTGGACTCACTGTCTAATATTAATAATATGTGAGCCTGAGGCAGTCGGCGTTTCTGAAATTCAATGACATAAATTTTAGCTATTACTTTGCCAAAGAAATGGAATTTACAGATATCATTTAAAAGAACATTCAGCTTCATATTAAAAACTCTGGCTACCAAGTCAGGTCTGTTTTCAACTTTTTGCCAGATTTGTAAATTGTTTGCAATATCTGCCCATTTGGGGTTGCATGTCATGGTTATGAAAAAATCAGGCTTGCCATACATCGTTTCAATTGCCATAGTATCCTGATATCACTGCTGCATATTTCTGGGACTACTCTCAAAAGATGATGGAAGTATTAGCATTTTACCAATTGTCACATTGTCATTTTCAGATGTAGATTTGAGATAATCCATCAAACCACTATATTTTTCAACTCTCAACTTAGATTGGTTTGCTTTGATGAAATTTATCTGATTGGCCTCCATTTCTCAATAGGAATCCATGATAAAATGTTGAGTTAATTTTCCTGCATTTAAAATAGGATTGGATATGTCCCACACAGAGATATGAAATCCATAATACTGCATTTGTGTGAGTCGTGTCCTTACATTTTGTCTAGTATTATTGTCGATTACACTGTTGTCTCTGAGTCTTAATGCAATATCTGTTCCCCAGCCTTTTTCACCATGTGGAAAAAGAATAGGATATGTCATTGCATCTAATGTAGGAAAGGGAATATTGGTTTGTTTCATTTTAGTGGCATTTTGGATTATTGGGATCTGGTTTACAATGAATGAGCAAGTCCCTTTCAAAGGGAGGTTCTCCATCTTTGTTTCTGAATATGACAGCAACCTCGGTTACACGGGGAGAATTATATCTACCTGGGTCACTGTTACGCTCATATTTAATCGCCATTGTTACTTCTGTGGGAGCAATACCTTTTGCTGCTGCTTCAGATTGAGCTTCCTTTTCTACCTCATGTAGCATCTTGTAAAATTTTGTTAATTCATTTATTTCATGCATGAGGTTGTTGATGTTGTTCATGAGTCTTTCTGAGCAGCCCTGGTTTTCTGGCATTGCTAATCTTTTATTTGTAGCTTCAGCTGTATCCAAAATATAGAGTTGAGCAAACTTCTGAGAAACACCATCTGAAGGGTGTAAAGTTGCAGTATGGTGATAAACTTGTTCGTGTATTCTAAAACAGTATGGCCCATATCCTGATGGTGATGCAATATTTGCACCCATGGAAGCAAAAGCAAAAGAACTATTTATGGAATGAATATTTGCCATGAAATCTTTACTGTCAGAATCTTTGTTTGTCATTAATCTTTTTAAATATGCTGGGTAATCTGGAAATGTTTTTGGACAGTCTTTCCCTTTGTTACAACATCGAGTAAATTTCCCATCGGATGGTTTTTCATCAGAGAAATTTAGTGATAGGCAAAATTCACATCGAACAGTCATTCCACCACAACTATGTTCAAGAATTGCATCCTCATGTATGCCATTTTCGCTGAGAAGGCAGTTTCTACCAGTATTGGTAGTACTTGTTGATGACTATTCTCTAAACATATTCTGTCGTCGCCACTGCCTTCTTTCAACTTCAAAGGCACATTGGTCTTTAGACATTTTTTGTCGATAATGCTGGTGTTTTTCGGCATCAGAGCAACGTTTTTCCAGTAGCTGCTTTTCAGATGCATTCTGTCGCAGGTGCCGCCTTCTTTCAAGATCAGACGCACATTGCTCTGCAGACATTTTCTGTAAATTACACTGCATCTTTTGGCTGCAGAGCTATGTTGTATTAACAGTTGTTCTTTAGCCATAGTCCCACCTCTCTACTGTCACGGTCTGAGATGCAGGTGAATGAGAGTCCTGGCTGTCAGGCCACTGAGAGCTGTCTGACCAAAGGCTGATTCTGGCTGATTCTGTTGCGGGTGGGACTTCCTCCTCCCTGCTGTCAGTTTCCACAGCTGTGATAAGGAAACTGGGATGACAGAGGGAGCCGTGCCCTCTTTGCCGCCCTCTCTCTTGCTCTGCACTATGTCCAGCGTTCTCATGCTCTGCAAAGTCCTCCAAACCTCCTGCTCTCTGCCCACTCCTCTCCCACTCTGCTTTCTGCCAGCAAGGTCCCAGGAGCCCACAGCTGCAGTCACCTCCTGGGGTGCTTGACACCTGTGTATGCAAATTAACTGCCATCTTTGTCAGGTTAATTTGCATACTCACTCTGATTGGCTGGGGAGTGTAGCAGAGAGATGGTTAATTTGTATGTTTCTCTTTTATAATATAGGATAGATACAAAACATACATAAGTCTATATATACATATAAATAATTTACCACATAATAGCATTTTAAGTTTAATAAATTTATCTTTCATTATCTAAATTGATTTGAAAATTTATTACTATTTTTTTTTACAAATAAGCTATATTGAAAGAAAAGGGATTATTTTTAAACATGTCTAAAATTCCAATGGCCCATTATTACCTTGATTTTAGAAGATAAAAAAGATGCATTTATTGAGTACTTATTCAATCCAAGTATGAACCAAACTATAAAATATGTTTTCTAACAATAAGAATCATTGAAGGTTGAAACACACACACACACACACACACACACACACACACACTCACACACAGATTAAGTAACAAAAGAATATAGAAGTTGAAACTTGATTCTATATGCAAGATATCATTGAGGGATTTTAAATAATTGGGTGTCCTGTTGTGTATCAAGTTTTTAAAAAATCATTCTGGTTGTTTATGTTTCTACTAGAGGCCCAGTGCACAGATTTGTGCACTGGTGGGGTCCATCGGCCTGGCCTGTGGGATCAAGCTAAAACTGGTAGTCCGACATCCCCCCAGGGGTCCTGGATTGCAAGAGGGGCCTCTAGCATGCATATAAGATCTTTGGTTAATCTCTTCCCACTCTCCCCCTCCTTCCCTCTGAGATTCATCAGTCTGTTCCATGTTTCCATGCCTGTGTGCTAAGTGTCTGCCCCCTGGTGGTTAATGTGCATCATAGCTAATTGTCAATTGGTTGAACACTTAGCATATTAACCTTTTATATATATATAGACTAAATACCCTGACTGAACTCTGACCTATATTTTATCAACTACATTTAATGTTAATTTTGCTATTACTTTGTGCTTTCTATACTTTACCCATCTCTACTCCTATCACAATAGCTGTTATTTCAATAATTTACCTATATCTAAGACAGTGTAATAAATTTATGAAGACACTTAATTATATTTAAAATCATGCCTGTCACATTGTCTAGGGATGCCTTTAGTTACAGTACCCCTCCAGTGGCCTGACTATTAAATAAGACCAATTGGAACGAATTAGTAATGTGACAAAGCCTGACAATGAGCCTATAACACTACATTTCAAATTAATGAAAGGGGTGAGAGATAGAACACAGTGAGAACGAGGTCCTAAATGTTAAGTAAGCATACTTCAAATTATGTAACCTTTTACCTTAAGAAGGCTTCTGTATTAACTCATTTCATTCTGGCAATCTCTTTATGAGATCTTTTATCTCTTTTAAAATCAGAGAAGGGAAGCAAAAAAGACTAAATGACTGCTTGGATCACAAGACTTGTAAATGACAGAGCAAGGCCTTGAACTTGGGTCATCTGATAACAAGTCCAGGACTATTTCCATCACTCCACATGTTCCACAGCCAAGACCTGGAAAATTAAATGTCTCAGATGGATGGGAGCTCTAAAGGTACAATTTCAATGAGAGGTTGAAGGGAAGTTTATCAGGATTACTTGTAAGATTTTTTTTAACCAAACACACACACACACACACTCAGCTATATGCTATATACACAGACTATATTATCTGTAGTTTGGGGTATTGTTATGGTGAGTCATTGGTATTAATGGGAATAACCACCAAAGGGTGTAAGGATGCTTAAAAACAGATAAATTTGAGATTTAATGATCCAATGACTTAATTTAAAAAAACAATCTTGAATAATATTTTACCTGAATATAAGAAGCAGTGTACTCAAATAAAGTAATATAAATGCCCAAAGTGTCACTGAGTAAATGAGGTATGGAATAGGCTTATATAGAAGATGAACAAAAGCTATTTCAAAGGATAAAAACAACAGGATTGTATGGATCTGAGAGAAGAGTCAGGAAGATTTAGGTTCAGAAAACACTAAGACATGTAAAAGAAAAACGCAAACAAAGGAGATATTGAACAAAGAAACAAAACTTCATTTTAATTATAAAAATATATTAATTATTTTTAAACTTTAATAAATAAAGAAAAATAAAGAGTACCATGAATCTCATAACCCAGGGATAAGCATTACTAATACAATACCCTCTAAATCACATATGTACACAATGTTTTAACTGTATCTACTGTTTCATGGAGAGACTGAACATTTTTATACACTTAACACTTATATTATTATACACTCACCATAAATATGTATTGATACCTCTACAGTTATTAACAATAATAATAAACACTGAATTTTCTCTGTAAAACATGCTAATAAGTGCTTTATGTGAATTATCTTATTTAATTATTTTTAATTGAAATATAATTGACATAACAATTTCTATGTTTACATGTATAGTATGTTCATTTAATATATTCATATACTGCAATACAATTATCACCACAGTGTTAGTTAATACTTCTATCATGTCACATAATCATCATTTAATTCTTTTAAATGATTATTTCTGTCTTTTCTGTGTTTTGAGAATAATAGTGCTTCCTGAAACCTACTTCTAAGCTTCTTTTAGTTTAATAATATTATTTTTTGCTAGCATATACAAAAGGATTTTATGTAATTTTAAATAAAAATTAGAGGAGCTTTGTGCATGATTGATATTTAGGAATAATTATTAACAGATGACAAAGAAAAGCAGATGGTACGGTAGGATTATCATTTGTCTTCAGTAAAATTAAAAAATTTTGTTTATGTAAAATATTTTATAAACTATAATTTAAAGTAGCTTACTACTAATGTAATAATTTTAGTAAATATGTTTTAAAAGGCACATTTCATATTATTGAAAGAAAAGCTAGTGAGGCAATTAAAGTGGTCTAGCAACAGATGAAAAATGACATAGATGAGCCCCATCTCAATACTAGAAGTATCTAAGCAGGGACATTCCAAAATATAAGTGTTTATGTGCATATTTTTGTATATGTGCATGTGGGTGGGGTTTTACTCATATCCACATCACTAGTTCATCTATTCATCCAGTTAACTTTTACACCTGCATTGAGAGTCTTCTATATGTAAGATCCTGTTATAAATATTTGGTGAAAAACATTCAGGAGCAATATTAACTTGCAGTCTAATAGGGGTGATAAAATATACAAACAAAAAATGTAATATTAAGTATGAAAACAATTTAGGATGGAGAAATATTTCTTCTAGACATCATAATCATGTAATGCTCCATGAGTGAATTATCACTAGAATTCTTGATTAATGGAATATTTAAACATGTTGGTGGGGAAGGCTATAGTAGTAGAGAGGGGAAAAACGGAAAAGAAATTACATTTTTAAAACAGACAAATAAATACAGTGAACTAAGTTTAAAAAGCAACCATAAGCCATAACTGGTTTGGCTCAGTGGATAGGGTGTTGGCCTGCAGACTGAAGGGTCCCGGGTTTGATTCTGGTCAAAAGCATGTACCTTGGTTGCAGGCACATCCCCAGTGGCAGGTGTGCAGGAGGCAACTGGTCGATTTTTTTTTCTCTCATCAATGTTTCTGGCTCTCTATCCCTCTCCCTTCCACTCTGTAAAAATCAATTATATATATATATATATATATATCTCCTATATAATAAAAGGGTAATATGCAAACTGACCCTAATAGCAGAACGACTGGGAATGACTGGTCACTGTGACACACACTGACCACCAGGGGGCAGGTGCTCAATGCAGGAGCTGCCCCCTGGTGCTCAGTGCATTCCCACAGGGGGAGCTCTGCTCAGCCACAAGCCAGGCTGATGGCTGCCAGTACAGCAGTGGTGGTGGGAGCCTCTCCCGCCTCCTCAGCAGCGCTAAGGATGTCCGACTGCAGCTTAGGCCTGATCCCTGCTGGCAAGTGGGCATCCCCTGAGGGCTGCCAGGCTGCCAGAGGGATGTCTGACTGCCAGCTTAGGCCCAATCCCCCAGGGAATGGGCCTAAGCTAGCAGGTGGACATCCTCCGAGGGGTCCCAGACTGCAAGAGGGCATAGGCCGGGCTGAGGGATCCCCCCCGCTCCGTGAGTGCACAAATTAAAAAAATATATATATATATATATATATATATATATAATTTTTTTTTTTAAGCACCCATAAGAAGAAAAAAATAGGGAATTAAAATTCAATACATACCTCAAAGAGAAGGCAGGGGAGGGTTGGGGGGGGAAGAGATCAACCAATGAACTCGTATGCATATATGCATAACCCATAGACACAGACAATAGGGGGGTGAAGGCTTGGGGGTGTGGGGGTGGGAAAGGGCAATGGAGGGAAAAAGGATATATGTAATACTTTCAACAATATTTATAAAAAAATAATAAATAAAATTCAATACATATAGGTTTGACAAAGAAGAGTATATTTCAACCTAAGAAGTTTGAGGAATTAATATTATATGACAAATTGATTATATTGTTTTATTTGAAATAATTAATATTGAAAGAATTAAAAAGAGAAAACACTGGAAGGAAAATTTTGGATCAGGAAGCCCAAGGAAGCTTACTAATCACTCAAGGAGTGCTGGCCAGGTATTTCGGTGGTTGGAGCATCATCCCATACACCAAAAGACTACAGGTTCCATTCCCAGTCAGGGCATATACCTAGGTTGTGGATTTGGTCCCCAATTAGCCCATACAAGAGGCAACAGATCTCTCTCTCTCTCTCTCTCTCTCATCTTTGTGTGTGTGTGTGTGTGTGTGTGTGTGTGTGTGTGTACAAATCAATGGGGAAAATAAACCCCACATGTCCTGGGTGAGGCTTAAACAAATATTACCCAAAAAATGATGTAATTTGTGTAGTAGCTATGGAAATAAGCCAATGAGATGGCATGAGAGACTTTTCATGTGTAGAATTAAGAAATCTTGGAACTAAATGGCTATATAGAAGGTGGAATGTAAAATAAGAAGTTATGCTGAGAAGCATGCTGAAGCTATCAACAACAACAAAAAACCCTAAAATTATAAGTAAGAGAAAACTGAGTGGGAATATATTTAGTTTGATTTGGAACTAGGATAACCCAGATGTCAGCTGAGGTAACTGTCCTTAATATTTCAACTAAAATATCAAGAATGCTTAACTACATGCAGCAAAAGCGATTTATTTGGAAAATAGGTAGTGAGAAGATTGGGAAACGTTTACCAATTGGATTTAGTTCTGTGTTCCAACTTCTATTGAAATAATACACGTTACAGAAAACATTTCCATCTTATGCATGCTAATTATTCCTACCATGTGGATCCAGTCATAAAATTTAATCCCATGCACATTAAAATTCCTAGCATATTTTAAACTAATAAAAGAAAAATATGTAAAAGATAACTTCCAAATTTTTATGTTTCAACAAATAAAATATTTCATCACAAGTGGAATAGTCTTTAAGCATATATTTTTTGAATTTGTTGTTCACTCAATTGTATACTACAACTAAACAATGTTACAAATTTTTAAAGTTTTTCTCATCAAATATAAAGGCAGATACCTATCTCTTTCCAGGTCCTGGATTAATTAAATTACTTTGCTTGACAGTTGAGCATGAATTACCACATTTTATTTTTCATGGGTGTGGTTGGCAGTCTCTAAGATATACCACAATGATCCCTGCCTCCTAGAATTCAGACCTTTATGCAATATCTTCCCCTTGAGTACAGGTTGGATATAGTGAAACACTTCTAACAATATAGAGAAAAAATTATATTGTGTCACTTCTAAAATTAGATTACAAAAGACTGATTCCCATATGATTACTCCATCTTAATCTAAGAAAAGCCAACTACCATGTTACTATCTACTCTATGGAGAAGCCACTAAGCGGGAAACTAAGGGAAGTCACCAGCCAACAACCAGTGAGGGAGTGAAATTTTCAATCTAAGAGCCCATGAGAATGCGAGTTCTTTAAAAAAAAAATTACTTGAGTACACTTGGAGGTGAAGTTTCTCTCGCTGAGTCTTCAGTTGAGAACACAACCCCTGATGACACCTTCAGGGCAGCCTTATGCTTGATCTTGAGGCAAAGGTACCAGCTGTGGCAAGCCTGATTCCTCCCCCAGAGAAAATGTGAGATATTAAATGTTTATTGTTTTAGTTACTTGATTTTGGAATATTGTGTTGAACAGCAAGAGATAACGAACATGTTGAGAAATGTTCATAGCGGAGCTTCTTCTACAAAAGAAATATTCCAATCATGTAAATGTTATCCTGGCACTAAGCAAAATAAAGTGTATGATTTTCTCAACCTTTCCTTGCATCTACGTTTTGTAATTTATATAAATTACCTCTTGGGAATGAAACCAGTCAAGCCTTGCTGTATTACATCAGCTAGTGACACTTTATTAAGACATTTCCCCCTGGAAGGCTTCGCCTGCTTCAGAACATTGTGTGAGGATCTCTGGGCACAGTTTTTTTCTGAAAACCTGGAGAGATAAAGCACTTTTATACTGTGGAAATGTGGACAACATATACACAAACTTTATTCATTTTTTTTTTAAGTTTTAAGTTGTCTTTACTCTCAGATTTCAGACTCATACCATGTTACCTCAACTTCTTTATTTTGTGTGAACCCTCTCTGCTCTTTTTTCGCTGTTTTCACCCACCTAAAAATTATTCTTTATTTATTCTTAAAGTAAATTTGGTTTGATTAGTTGCTAGCTGTAAATCATGTTTTCATTTTCATGTTATCCATCTACAGTTTTCCTATAAATGTGTGTGTGTGTTTTTGTTTGTTTGTTTTCAATCCAGATGACTAATTCCAGTGACAACTAATTAACTCCCCCCTAGGAACAATTTCTGGGATCAGCTAGCAGTTTAATAATCAATTTTTACTTCAGCAATGATTTGTGATATAGGATAAAGTTATCCTCCAGGGAGAAAACCTGTTCAAGACAGGCTAATCATTTCAGCTTAGCAGTAGCAAAAGGACACCCACTGAAGGAATGAAAAAGGCCTCAAAATCAAACTCACTTTATATAAGGTCATCCTGATTGCAGTCAATTGGGGGTTTTTATCCTTCCCAGGTTGACAAAGATAAACTTCATAAAAAAATTTTAGAATGTCACCCTGATACCATTGTAGTTAGCTAATCTATACCAAAATAAGGGAAATATGCTAATTAGACCAGGTCGATCGAACATCTTCCAGATGTCCGACTTTTTTCCGGACAAAGCCACAGTGGGAGGGGGGGCAGGGGCAGAGGCGGTTAGGGGTGATCATGCTGGCAGGGGAGCAGTTAGGGGGTGGCCAGGCAGGCAGGTGGGCTGTTAGGGAGCAGCTAGGCCAGCAGGCGAGTGGTTAGGGGCAATCAGGCAGGCAGGCAGGCAGGTGAGCAGTTAGGAGCCAGTGGTCCTGCTTTATGAGAGGGATGTCTGAAGGGTCCCAGATTGGAGATGGTGCAGGCTGGGCTGAGGGATCCCTTCCCCACCCCATGCATGAATTTCATGCACTGGGCCTCTAGTCTATATAATAAAAGCCTAAGCAACCATTATGGCAGAACAACCAGAACGACTGGTCCCTATGACATGCACTGACAACCAGAGCTGCTCCCTGGTGGTCAGTGTGCTCCCACAGGGGGAGTGCCGCTCAGCTAGAAGCCACGCTCAAGGCTGGCAAGTGCAGCGGCAGTGGTGGGAGCCTCTCCCACCTCTGCGGCAGAGCTAAGGAGCAGCAAGCCAAGCAATAAGGAGCAGCGAGCAGGTGGATGGTAAGGATTGAGGGGTCCTGGACTGTGAGAGGTCACAGACTGGGTTGAGGGACTCCCCGCCACACTAGTGCTTGAATTTCATGCACTGAGCCTCTAGTTATTAATAATTGAAAAGGAGCAAAGAGAAGGCCAGACTTTATAAGCATGTTCCCTGAAAAACATTGAGGGAAGGGGACTGGACAAAGGGAAAATAGACACATGTCCAGTAAAACTGAGATGACTAGGGAAGGTCCTTATCTGGCAGTCACACCTGGGAACAAAGTGCATTGACCAAAATGGGCATGGCCACTGTAAGTGGGTGACTAATAATGTTCATTTTCTTCATTGTTGTGATAGTTTCATGTTTGTATTTATTTGTCAAAACTCATCAAATTGTACACTCTAAATATGTGTAGTTATTGAATATCAATTTTACTTTTATAAAACTTTTTAAGACCATTTTGCTATTAAAAACTATAAAACATTATCTTTCAAAATATTTCATATTAATGTGCTGAAGAAAATCACATTATATAAAAAAAGAAAATAACATAAAAGTCATAAGTACATCATAGTACTGTCAAGAGATAGAAATAAAAGTATTTTAAACATACCAGAAATTTATGTCTGTGTTGTCTTATATAAATTTACTAGAATTCAGGGGAGTCTCTGGACCTTATAGATATGGAGCTAATGTTTGAAAAACAAATGAGCAAGCACATTGAAATGGAATAGGCACTTATTAAAGTGTTTATGCTGTATGTATTATTGTTTTGTTTTATATTGAATTATGAAATTCTCAGCTTTGGGAAAGACTACTTTATGACTTCCTTTCAACTTGTGAGCCAGGTTTCAGCCTGGAGCAAATTTCCATAAAGATGATAGAAATGATGACAAATCATTAAATGCAGCAGATCAAACATCGCCACTACAATGTAACCCAGATTGGCAAGTCAACAAGTTTAAGAGACTTAAAAGAAATTCTAAACTTATTCCCTAGAAGTCATTACACTAGTGAAGTATATCTCCATCTTGAAATTCGCATAAGTCATGAGCTGAATTGAATTTACTACTAATGTATCAGCATCAACTGCTGCAGTGTCATCTTGTTCCCCTTCTAAATCACCTTATTCTACTCAAAGATAAAAGGCCACTTTCATTTCTGTAGGGGATAGATTAAACATTAGCAGTCAGAAGCAATTGCTTTTCCCTTCAACTTCTAGCCTTCTTACTTACAACACCCTTTCCAGGGATTTCCTGCTGGCTGAAGAAGAGGGAAATAACAGTTTTGTTTCAGCGCAGCATTGGTTGATCCCATGCTGTAAAACTGCGGTCTTGCCAAACAATGTGCGAGGTTCTAGCAGGTGAAAGGTAGAGCTATGGCTTAGAGCTTTAAGAAGCTAATAAATCTTAATCCAGATTTCCTAGAAATCTCTGCATGTTGCTTTGAATAATCCATAGGCTATAAGTACATATATTATAAAAGACAATTTCAGCAGTATTGTGACATCAACCTTGTAACTGTTGACCAAGACAGCCTTAAAGCACCCCTCTGCTTAGTCAAGCTTTAGATAGGTTTCTTTCAGTTCCCCGATCTTCTTTAGAAAACTTACAATTGTAAATTATGTTTTGCTCCTTTGAGATATAAATATGCTCCCATATGTAGCCATCAGAAAAGTTGGCATTCCTATCTCCCAGTCTCTACAGGAAGGTAGAAGCCTAACTTTTTTTTTTTATATATTTTAATAATTTTTATTTCTTAAAGTATTACAAAGAGTATTACATATGTCTCCTTTTTTCCCCCCCTTGACATTCCCCCAGCCCCTACCCCCCGCCCCCCCCCCCCGCCCCGTGTCTTGTGTCCATTGGTTAATCTTATATGCATGCATATAAGTCCTTCAGTTGGTCTCTTAATCCCCCCCCCAACCCTCCCCAGGCTTCCCACTGTAGTTTAACATTCTGTTCAATGTTGCTCTGCTTCTGTATCTACCCCTGTTCATCAGTCCATACTGGTCCCCTTTATTTGTCCCAACCTCACTGGAGTAGTCTCAACCTCACCAGGGCTGTCTGAGCCTCACCAGGGCCGTTTCAACCTCACCGGGGTCGTCCCTACCACACCGGGGCCGTTTCGACCTGACCGGGGTTGTCCCTACCAGACCGGGGTCGTCCCTACCTCACGGGGGCTGTTTCAACCTCACCGGGGTCGTTCCTACCTCACGGGGGCCGTTTCAACCTCACCGGGGCCGTCCCAACTTCACCAGGGCCGTTTCAACCTGACCGGGGTTGTCCCTACCACACTGGGGCCGTTTCGACCTGACTGGGGCCGTCCCTACCTCACAGGGGCCGTTTCAACCTCACCGGGGTTGTCCCTACCACACGGGGTAGAAGCCTAACTTTTACAACAGCCAAGGAACAAATATCTCTCCATTAATGTCCTCTAGTACTTTTTCACTCATTGCAATGCTTAAAAACTTTTCCAGTTTTTGTTTCAGTGAAATTACGTTCAATCTCTCCCCTCTATTGCAATAGTCTTGAATAAAATCTTCCTTGATATTTAATTTTATCTGGTGCAATGTTTCTTTGACACTGCCTTTGAGTCACCATTCACTCTGGTGATTACTAGGGTGCAAAAGAGATGGGCTATCATTTTTAGCAAAATACTATAAACATTTCTTAAATTTCAAAATTAAAATATGAAATGGCTAAAGGTTGAATCTTTCTGAATTGAAGGTGGTGTGGGTGCCTATTATGAACTCTGTTTAGCCAGATGGGTTCCAGAATCCCAGTGTTACTACTTCAATGATTTTTCCATTGTGATTCTGGTTGCCTGCCACCTTATCTATTACACAGTATTCTCTGGTAGTATGGACTAAACCCATTCTGTCTTAGAATATTTTGTCTTTATTTTTTATTAGGTATGTACCTCTATAATTTTAATTTCTTCTTGAAATATTATCCTAAAGATGAGGCAGGAAAGTCAAATAAAACCCCAAAGTCTATGGGTAGATTGGAGGAACTTAGTACAAACAACTCTGAGTTAAAAGTCAATAAATAAATTGCTTTCTTCAGTGTCTCCTGATACAGTCTCCCCATTATCCATAACAAAATGTGAGTTATTAGAATGTAGAGAAAGAACTAAAAATATTATTGGCTGCTGTCCCATTACAATAAGATCAGAGCTTTATAGTGGTCTCTTTTATAAACCTTGTTCAGAATAACCATTTGGGAGCTTGGCCAGAAAAGACCAAGTTGGCTTATAAAAATTCCAGCCCAGCATCTGCTTTGGTAAAGTTATTCTAGAACACCCAAAGGCTACAGTGAAAAGGTGGCTCTTGTCCTGTAATAAAATCTACTAATTACAAAACTTAAACTTACAACTAATTAGCTAACATCTATGTAATAGCGTATTGATTTTTTTTTGCTCGCAATTATTAATTGCTCATTTATAGCCCTGTGTTTTCTTTAATGGGCTGCTATTGTCTTGTATATGGACACTGTCTCATCAGATATGCTGTTGCTGATATTCACAGACTGCCTTTGTGCTTAGTCTGTCCAATAAAACTTTAAAAACTTTATTGGTTTTATTGCTTATATTGTTATTCTTTCTCTTTATATCTCAAATCTTAGTACCTGTGAGATTTAGTCCTTGTAATGTGGCCAAAAATATGTAGGTGCCAGAAGGATATTTACACACACAGCTACCTACAAAGAAATGCAAAACCATTCTCTGGTATTTTTATTTTTCATTAAAAAAATTGTAACTGTGATAGGACCAGGAAAGCCTCCATCTTTAGAATTATCACTAACAAACTTATTGTACTATAACTTTTGTGAGTTACAACAAGATTAAATATCTACCAAAAATATAGAAAAGTATGATTTACATCCCTAGAAGAAATGATGTGGAGAGATGCCTGAAATTACCACCTGCAAATATTGATATAATTAATAACAATGATAATTATAAAATGTTCAAAGGCATCTAGAACATAGACTCTGATTTGACATCTTCTATACCCTGCACAGTACTAGGTACAAATGAACTAAGTAAACAATGCAATGTAGAGTGTTTGGGTTTGCTCTTCAAGGGGAAATAGGGTATGGGGAAATGTAAATGTTCACATGGGAATAAAGAACCAACATTTCTTTAGGTTTTAAGAGTTTTAAAACATGTTAGCCCTCCATCATCACAAATACTTTCCAAGAAACTAATTAAGAAAACAGAATTGACTTAACTTTTATTATTTTATGTAAGAACATGGAACCTCAGAGTCAAATTATTTGTCAATCACATAACAGAAATTCTTCTTTTTCTTATTCCATTTTTCCTTTATATTTCATTTTTTTTTAGATTTCAGCCTAATTGTAGTTTTTTAAAATGGAAGGTAATAAAAAGGCTGATGCCTTTCTAAAAGAAATGGATTTTGAGTATCTTTAATCATGTACTTATTTATTAAACATTAGAGGCCTGATGCATGAAATTCATGCCAGGGGCTCAGCCTTCGCAGCCCCGGCTTCCTCGGCCAGCCCTAGCAGCCCTTCGCAGCCCCGGCTTCATCCAGAAGGTCACCAGGATGGTCATTCTGCTGTTTGGTCTAATTAGCATATTAGCTCTTTATTATATAGGATATGTGGATCATTCTGATAACCATCTTACTTGAATTCTCAACAATTCATCACAATTCAAAAGGTGGTCCCAGTCCTGTAATAAAAATCTACCAATTAAAAGATTTAAATTTATGGGGGGGAGATGGGGGTTAATGTGGGGGATGAGGACACATTTGTAATACCTTAACTAATAAAGAATTAAAAAAAGATTTAAATGTATAACTAATTAGCTAACATATAATAGGGATATTGATTTTTTTACAGAAAGTAGAGACAGTAAACCACCTCATTTCTCCTAGTGACATTGCTCTTGGTTGCCATAAAAACTGCCCCCTGATTTTCCTATTACCTAATCTTGGACTCCTTTGTTTCCTTAGGCAGACTCTACATGTTGATATCCCTCAGGTCTCAGTCCTTTCATCTTCCTAGGCAGCCACACCTCCAGGTATAAAGCACCATGTGCTAACAACTCCCAAATCTGCATTTCTTGACTAGACTTCTTCCCAGATCTTCTAACCTTAATAAGTTATATGCAATATTTTAGCGTGAGACAGATTTAATTTAAATTTCACTTTTTCATTTGCTGCTGAAGGAGTGTGGGGAAATTAACTTCTCTATATCTCAGTAAATTCATTTGTAAAATGGGGAATATAATAAAAAACACCTCAGAAGTTCAATTACATCAACTTTATTAGAGCCCATACATCTGCACAGTTGTATCTCACAGGCGTCTCTGATTTAATCTAACCAAAATGACTATTACTTTCCCCTTTGAATATTATCCTACCCAGTCTTTTTTTTTTAATTCAAAATTGACAGCGCTTCCTATTCCCACATATATCTGAAAGTTGTACTTAATGTTGCTCTTTCCCTTAGCCCATCCCAGATTCCATCTATTATCAAGATCTATTAATTCTACCTTCCAAATAAATTACAAATCTGTATCATCTTCTTCATATCATTGTCACAGCCCAAGACTATTCATTATCATTTCCTTCTTGGACTAGTACAATAGCCACATAACTGCTATTCCTATTGATTTTACTATTGTATTGTTCTCCTTACATCCATTATCCACTAAATAGCAAGTCCTTATTAGAAACAAATACTATCATGCCACTCCCCTGCTTAAAACTTTGCAGTAGTTTTCTATTTAACTACAATAATACTAAACCCCTTAATCATTGTCTACAAGACCTTATGCAATCTACCTCCTACTCATCTCTCCATCTTGGCCTTACTCCACTGGCTCCTCATCCACTGTGGTCCAGTTGCAAAGGTCTTCCAACAATTCCTGCAATTCAACAAACACTTTCACTAGGTGGGTCCTTTACGTTTCCTATTCCCTCTTCATTGCATGTGATTTCCCTGGCTTTATGCAGGACAGCTTCCTTCTCATTCTTTAAATCTTAGTCATTATTCCAGAGAGATTTCTGGCAATCCTACTCACCCCCAGTTATTCTGTTTTCAAACACAACACCACACTCTTTTTCTCATAGAGCATATATAATCATCTGTAATCATTCTGTTTATTTGCTTATTTAATTTATTCATTTATCAATATTTTTAATGTTGGCCATGTTATAAGTTTTGTTCTAGGTTCTGAGGATATAGTGATACATGTCCTCATGAATTTTACTTTATAGTGAAATAAATTAAAAATAAACAAGTAAATATTCTGAAAGCAAATATTGCAACGTGTGAGAAAATAGAGTTGGGAGAGGGTTTGACTGAGTAGTTAGAATGGGATTTTCTGATGAAAATATGCTTAAGCTTAGACATGGATGACATAAAACACACACACACACACACACACACGCGCGTGCACGTGCACCAAACTAGAAGATATGAAGGGAGAACATCCCACACCATAAATTAAGAATTTGAGCCTTCCCCTGACCAGTTTGGCTCAGTGGATAGAGTGTTGGCCTGCGGACTGAAGGGTCCCAGGTTCGATTCCGGTCAAGGGCATGTACCTTGGTTGCAGACACATCCCCAGTAGGGGGTGTGCAGGAGGCAGCTGATCGATGTTTCTCTCTCATCGATGTTTCTAACTCTCTATCCCTCTCCCTTCCTCTCTGTAAAAAATCGATCAAATATATTTTTAAAAAATAATTTGAGCCTTGTATATGTAAGACACTTATAAACTCCATGTATAAATATCAATAGGCAGTTAGGTAAGTGAATCTAGAGCCCAGGGTAAAGGTTTGAGCTAGAAATATAAGGCTGAGACTCATCAGCTTATATAAAAACTTTGGGACTAAAATGATTACAGGATGATTCAAAGAAGAGTGGCTAGTCAAAGATACTAGACAGCAAGGAAATAAGAAAAACAGGGGAATGTACAGTCCCAGAAGCAATGGAAAAGTTTTAAGTACTATTGAATACTTGAGTAACCTGAAAATTTAGGAAAGCCAGCTTGATTTGGCAACATGATTGGTATTAGTGATCCTGGCAAGACCAGATGAAAGGCTGGATCAAGAAAGGATGAAAAAACATGCAGTAGAGAGATAAATAATTATTTGGCATGAGTTTACTATAAAAGTTAGCTAATTGTTGGAGATGTAACTAGAGAAGGATGGAGTTGTTTTTTTAAGATGATAGATTTTATAGCATGTTTGTCTGATGATGTAATTAAGCTAATGAAAAGAAAAACTAGATCATGTAAAAACATGGAAAGATATAAAAGGGTAGAAGGGTGAATTAATTAGGTAAATAGAGCAGAATTCACGAGAAGCTTGAAATTTGCACTCATAAATAGAATATATTCAGGCAGCATATTTTCTTTTCTTCTATAGCTATGCAGAAGCACCAGCGTAATGTAGTAAACAGTTACGTTTACCTGTGGTTGAGATTAGCCAAGCAAGTGGAATAGAGGAGGAAGAGTTGAGAATGTAGACAAGGAAGTGACCTCAATAATAGACCATGAAATCTAAGCTGGGGAAGGAGAAGAAAACAAAAGGTGGTTAAAAGATGGTAAAGATATGGCAGAATGAATGCAGTCTCAGTGGGATCCTACTATTGTCACACACTCTCTTTATTAGTAAAAAGACCCAGAAGAAATAGTTGTGTTTTTTTATGTGTATGTCCTCCATCCAAATGGAGGCTCCATGTTGTTAAGAACAATGTTTTTCTTCTTTGCTGTATATTTAATATTTAGCACAGCTCTGTCACTGTAGTCTCTGCTCAATAAATATTGGAATAGATGAATACTCACATATATTTATGCTCCTTATTTGCAATTTTAGGCATTGGGGATACAACAGAAAATAAAAATAACAAGCATATAATTACCAAACAGAAGAGAACAAGTATTGGAATAGAAGAACATGTCATAAAGGGAAAATCTAGAAGGCCCATTTATCAGAGAATGGAGGGACTCAGAGGCAGTAATGCCTAGTAGGAGATAGGGCAAATGAGTAGTAGTTAGGTCCAGAGTCAGCATGATCACTGAAATCAAGGGAAACTTGCTCAAAATAGTGTTATAGTAGCAGGTAGGACTTGAAATTAGGGATCTAGGTAAGTTTTCTGTTTGTTAAGAAAAGGTAGAGAGCAATGGGCTACTACTTTTTGCATTGAACAGTTACTTCCTTTGTGCTTTGACTTTTACAATCTTTTTTTTTTAAGTCTGACACTTAGGATTCTGACTAAATGACACCTCATAGTTAATTGTAAAAATTTCTCAGGATATATATCAAGGAATTTTCATTCCAGTACTTACGGCTCTGCTTTCCTTCCAGAATGAGTAATATCATTTGCCTTCATTCTTACATTTGTGAGACTCACCAGCCTTGGGCTGCACTCTGTTTTTATGCAAATCATATGGTTTTCCCTTGAGAAACTTATCAAGCATTATAAATGAAAGATCTTTATCTGAAAGGCACATACATGAATGTATTTTATAGTATTACTTTAAACAGGTAACAAATATGAATTAATACTTTATAGCTAAGGTGGTGGGAGATGGAGAAAAAAACAATATTCTGATTGAAGTTGGATGTTTGAAAAAGTTTGCTATTTAGATATTTTTTATTGAAGAAAAACTGCCAAACATTGCAGACAACACTAGCTAAGAATGCACTATTTTAAATTATGTATTATTTCCTAAGAAACTTAAGATCCATAAATGCAAGCATTGACTTATTTATAAATACACATTTGGGAAAATGCTACTATAAAACCATCAAGTTATCTTGGCTTCATTTAACAAAAAACAAATAAACGATTTTACCAGTCCACATAATTACTCTATTGTGATCTTAAAAATAAAATAAAGCTATTTTATTTCAGCCGATAGATGTATAGAAAAATTTTATGACACTTTGTTTCCTTTGTGAAGCAGAAAATATTTTTTTTTTAATATATTTTATTGATTTTTTACAGAGAGGAAGGGAGAGAGATAGAGAGTTAGAAACATCGATCAGCTGCCTCCCGCACATCTCCTACTGGGGATGTGCCCGCAACCCAGGTACATGCCCTTGACCGGAATCGAACCTGGGACCTTTCAGTCCGCAGGCCGACGCTCTATCCACTGAGCCAAACCGGTTTCGGCAAAGCAGAAAATATTAATAGTTTCCAGGATCATCACAAACTTCCAAAAGCATAAGCAGGTGCTTGGGGGAGAAGGGTGGTGAAGACTGGAAGTGTGGAATTTAAAAATAGATGCTTGAAAATGTACTTGCTTTGCCCATGCCAGATTATAATAATTGGTATCAGACACACAGCTGCAATTATCACATAATCATTGTCAAAGTCATGTGTAGGCAGATGGTAGCAATGTTTGGGAGAAGAGTTAACACTGCATTTTTAACAAGTGGCAAAAGGATTGGCATGGTGCAAACAGAACACCACTGCACCTGGCCAGCAGCCAGGCAGCCCCATGTGTTGTCATCCTGCCATCTCACAGAAGGCTTACATGCTAAAAAGATGGTGGATTCTTTCTCTCAGTAGAAGACACAGACCCTCAGAATGAAAACACACACACACACACACACACACACACACACACATACACACACACACAGTGAGTAAATGGCTACTCTTTATATTCTAAGGCTTATTTGATTTGAAGTTACAGATATTGTTGCCGGGGCTGACCAGCAGACCCTGAGCAATGGATGGATGATTACTCCGACACACATTTCTGTGAAAGAGAGGGCTAAGGGACTGCCTGGCTAGAGAAACCAGACAGCCCCATTCGCCTGCCTCTTCAGGCTTTTATTGTAACAGCAGCTTGAACTAAAATTAACTTTTAGATAATAACAGTAGGGTAAGCATTCTTGGGAGTACACAGACATCAGCAGTGCCTTTTAAGCATAAAGATTCTGGTAAACACCTGAGGGTCCACACATACACATACTTGTTTGGAAAGGTCAAGGAACAATTAGGGGCAGCAGCCCTCAGCCAACTGCCCTAGGGGGTTCTGATAAACAGGGGCTGTTGCCTTCAGCCAGCTCCCCTAAGAAATTCTTTCGGAATTTCCTCCTTACAAACTTTCCAACCAAGTCTCCCATGCATCCCCACATATTGTCTACTCTGCTACCTCAGAAGGTTATTGTGAAGATTGTAGCAGACATGTAAATGAAATGTCAATGAGAGGCCGGTCTGATTTCTACCTCTCAGTTAGAGCAGTTGCTTGCTCTTGGACACTTGGTCTCTTAAAGGGCCTGAGCAGACATACCTTCAGATGAGTGTGTGAATTTACTCAGCTAGCAAAAGTTCCTTCTGTTGTATACTTTATTAAACTGCTTAAGATAAGCCACAATTAGACTGCTTTTAACTTCTCCTCCCTATACAGAGCATTTTCTCTGAAGCATCATGGTATATAAATTAAGCACATTCAAAGGATATTGCCTCTACTGAGCGACCTTAATTTGCACTCTGATTTCAAAGAAATTTGAAGAATATCAATAGCCTTCTTTTTGAACCACAATGAGGTGCTGATTACTGCGGAATTAGCTTTATTTTATCCTGTCTTGTAATGCCCCATGAGATAGATATTATTTTCCTTATCATATAGGTGGACAAGCTAAAAATTAGAGAAATTAAATAACATACATACTTCAGAAAGTATGAAGTAGAGTTGGATTTGAACCTGGGCCTGTCTTTAATTTTAAGATCATATTATACAACTAGAGTCCTGGAGAACAATATTCATGCATGGGTGGGGTCCCTCCACCTGGCCGGCAATTGGGGCCGATCAGGGCCATCTCGCCCAGTCCTGATCAGGGACAATCAGGGCCAGTGGCTGGGGAGGGACCACAGAAAGGATCACAGGAGGATTTCAGGTCCTGTCTGGCCCCATCTCGCCCAGGGCTGGACCCCAGCAGCAAGCTAACTTCCAGTTGGAGCATCTTCCCCCTGGTGGTCAGTGCATGTCATAGCGACCAGCCGGTCAACTGTTCAGTTGGACAATTAGCATATTAGACTTTTACATATATAGACTAGAAGCCCGGTGCAGGAAATGTGTGCACGAGGGGAAGGTGTGTCCTTCAGCCCTCTACAATCCCTGCACCCTCTAGAATCCAGGACCCCTTGGGGGATGTCTGACTGCAGGTTTAGGTCCAATCTGTGCGATCAGGCCTAAACCAGCAGTCAGACATCCCTCTCGAAATCCAGGACTGCTGGCTCCTAACCGCCCACCTGTCTGCCTGCCTGATTTCCCCTAATTACTCTGCCTGCCTGCCTGATCAACTTTAACCACCTCTGCCTGCCTGTCTGATCACCCTAACTTCTCTCCCTTGCCAGCCTGTTCACCTTAACTGCTCTCCCCTGCCAGCCTGATACCCCTAACTGCTCTCCCATGCTGTCCTGAACACCTCTAATTGCCTCTGCCTTGGCCCCGCCACTGTGGCTTTGTCTAGAAGGATGTCCGGAAGATGTCCAGTCTAATTAGCATATTATCCTTTTGTTAGTATAACTCATGGCACGGAATGGTTGGAATGCACTTTCCCTCCAGCTGCTGATCTTGGAGACCCCATGTCCTTACAAGGCTCTGCTCACCTTCTTCAGCTGCCACACAAAGTAAATTATATCATGTGCGTGGAAACCCTTTGCAGGCTCCATGGTGTGTCTTTATTTCACTGCACTTCTGATTACTCCAACATAAGGAGAGACACCCTCATTATCAGGTAACACCATTGTGGTAAGACCCTGCTCAGCCTACTGCAGCAGTTTTAAATAGGCCATGTGTTGCCCTAGATGGTTTTGCTCAGTGGACAGAGCCACAGCCTGTGGACTGAAGGGTCCTGGGGTCGATTCCAGTCAAAGACACATTCCTGGGTCTCAGGCTTAATCCCCAGTAGGGGGCATGCAGGAGGCAGCAGATCGATTCGCTCTCATCATTGATGTTTCTATCTCTCCCTCTGCCTTCCTCTCTGAAATCAATTAAAATATATTAACAAAAATAAAAATAAATAGGCCATGAATCAAACATCATTGCTCTCCATCCATCCGGTCCCCTCACACCCTTTTTTGTCTCCACCCCCCAACACACACACACACACTCTGCTGGGGTCTGTAAAATGGGGTCAGGATTTCTACTTCAACCAAGGGCGATGCTTCCACAAGGCCCTCCTTCCCTGCCCATCTCTGTCCCCAGTCCTGTGGGGTCTCTCCCTCCCTTCCCTCCATCTAACTTGGTGGGCCCTGTTCTGCCCCCTCCTCCTGCAACCTCCCATCTGCAGCCTGCCCTTTTCTTCTTCTTCTCCAGGGGCAGAGTTCCCCTAAGGCTATGTGGGGGTGGAGCAGGGCTGTTTGGAGTGAGGTTGTGTGGGGCGGGCAAGGCAGTGTGGGTGAGGCAGTATGGGCGGGGCTGTGCTGGGTGAGACCAAGCTGAGCCTCAGAGGAGAGCTGTGATGATGGGTCAGAGGGAGGAGGAGGGAGGTTACGTGGAGCCTGTCTGTGGGAGAGGCACCGGCTCCTTGGCTGCCCACATCCAGCAGCTTTTCTAGGCCCCTGAGCAGCTATCACCCTCCACCCCTCATTGCCTCCTATTTACTTTCAAGTTTTGGACTCACTTTCTCCAACTCAGCCCCCCCCCCCCCCCCCCCCCCGCTTCTCTGCTGTGTCCCTGGGAGCCCAAGGCCACCTCTTGGCCTCAGGCAGGTACACCTGGCCCTTCCCCCTGTAATGGAGCTACCCACTCTCCTGGAGTAGTTAGTGAAACTTAACAAATAAAAAGAAGCAGCTCTGAAGATTACAAATTGTGCACTGAGAATGCCACAGGCTGCTGAGCGCTGTGCAGTCCATGGCTCTTGGATCATGTGTAGCAGCCTCCCCTGCCACCCAGTCCCTCCTGGCTCCCATCCCTGCCCACCTCATCCCAGGGCTGGGGCCAAACCCTGGGAGCTTCCTGATAGCTCTCACCTCACACCTCACTTTCCAGTCCAGCCCACCAGTGCCTGCAGCAAGCTAACCTATCCATTGGAGCATCTTCCCCCTGGTGGTCAGTGCACATCATAGCAATTGGTTGAGCTGTCTGACTCCCACCGTAACTCCAGTGGAGGGGACAGTCTGCATATTAGGCTTTTATTATATAGGATAATCCATGATATATGATCCAGAGGTCGTTGTATTGAAAAGAATATGGAGGTTACTTTTAAATGTCTATGGCAGCCGTGGGCAAACTACGGCCCGCGGGTCGGATCCGGCCCGTTTGAAATGAATAAAACTAAAAAAAAAAAAAAAGACCGTACCCTTTTATGTAATGATGTTTACTTTGAATTTATATTAGTTCACACAAACACTTCATCCATGCTTTTGTTCCGGCCCTCCGGTCCAGTTTAAGAACCCATTGTGGCCCTTGAGTCAAAAAGTTTGCCCACCACTGCTCTATGGTCTTTGCTTCTCCTGAGAAACAAAGGCAGATTTTGGGTTCAAAGAAATTATCAAAAGTTTCATTGACTCTTCAGAGGAACACAATTAACTCAAGGAGAAAAATCTTTAGCTTCTTAATGAGTCTATTGATATACATAATGGCAGTGTAGCTACTGAGTCATGACAAATGAATCATGGTGTTATCATAACAAATACAATTTCCATGTTTTTAACCTTTTAAAAAGAGACTGAATAATTATTATTACTACATTGCATAAATGCTAGCTCTACTAAGCTCCAGCTACATTAACAACATAAAAAGCATTGAAGTTTTCATCTTTGCCATTTTTCTAATTAGTAGACTAAATTTCAGGAGAAAAAAAGGGAAATTTACTCTCCTCAATTAAACAGTGTGCTTAGTTACGTGATCTTAAAGTTACTAGCTTGATATTATTAACTTACATATTAGAGCATCAATCATTAGCATATTTCAACATGTTTAATTCATAATAGTAAATGGCAAAAATCACGAAGAGATATTTAGGGATGAGGGTTATGCATGCATTCTATTGTAGGAAAAAGTAATAATCATTTTGCAAAAGAGAGTACATTAATTCTATTTACATTAAAGATAGTATATATGAGTACTATCAAAAGAAATATTGAAACTACCTGGCTAGGGCTTATCCAAGTCTCGTTAATTTACTTTTACAGTGGGGCCTTGACTTACGAGTGTCCCGACTAACGAGTTTTTTGAGATACCAGCTGTCTCTCGGCCGATTTTTTGCATTGAGTTGATAGAGTAATTTGAGTTAACGAGCTCCTTAAGGAGCTCCTTAACGAGGTCGGTCTCAGAACGAATTAAACTCGTAAGTCAAGGCCCCACTGTATTTTTGAATGCATAGAAGAACCTGAGTCAGTCAAAAAGTCTAGTTTGAACCAGAGTAGAGAAAGGCTTCTCTTCTGTCTAGGGCCAGGACACAAAGAATTGGGACTCCAGGCAAGAGGAATGGTCAAAGAAACTTTTTTGGGGGGAGACTGACACTCACATCATGAAGACAACCTGTGGTTTACAAAAAGGGCTGGGCCAGTAGAGGCATGACAGAAAGACCACAAAAGCATGGTAGAGTTTAAAGTTTCCTTCATTTAGCACTAGCCAGTTAGTGGATAGAGCATTGGCATGTGAACTGAAGGATCTCAGGTTTGGTTTTGGTCAAGGCACATGGTCAAGGCACATGGCCTGTGTTGCAAGCTCAATTCCCAGTGGGGCCTCATGCAGGAGGCAGCCGGTCAATGATTCTCTCTCATCCTTATGTTTCTACCTCTCTTTCCTTCTTCCTTCCTCTTTGAAATCAATATTTTTTTTTAAAAGTGTCCTTTATTTAAACCCAAGCTTGTAGTAAAGTTCATTATGTCTTATTAGTTAGTCATGAATGGCTGGGGTCCACATTTGTGACAATGATATGCCTGCTAACTCCTAACTCAATGGTGTTTGCTTCATTGATCTGAGGCAGAAATTACTAGCCCATGGGGCATTCTTGTAATGGGGGGGTCACTAAATTCAGGCTCAAGAAGCTTTTTGGTCTTGAAGGCAAGTTGCTAATATGGTATCCAGAATGCAACAAATGATCAAAAAGTTAATTGATTGAGTGAAGAAGTAATTATAAAATCCCCAGGGTCAGAGAGAAGTGTTCTTATACTAACCCTTCATACATAAAACATTAGAGAAGTAGAATTTTATATTAAACTAAGAGTAATGTGTATACATGAAAAAAATGGAAGCGGATTTGTTCCATGAGTGAGAACAAAAGAAACAGAGTGTACAGAAACCACAACTGTTATGGGCCAGGAAGAGCCAATAAAAGAAACTTAGAGAATAAAAAAGTAAGAACAATATGAGATATTATCTTAGAGGTCATGCATTTTATAACTTCTGAAGATGCTACCTCTTGTTTATTGTTTATTAAAGTAGATGTGAATGAGCCTTGTTTTATCTTATACCTTATCAAAACAATAACATCAATATCAGTCATTTTAACATATATATTATTTATAAGAGATCTTTCTGGGTGTTGGCAAGCAGTACCAACAGAAATGTTTCACAGGCAAGTTTTGAAGAAATTTGAATATTTTAGAGCGTATTAATTTTGATTTGCTTATGTTTGAATGGCTTTCAGATTAAATATTAGAGAAGGAAGTCACTCTTTGTAGTTTCATAAAGCCTCAGGAAAATACAAACATTACAATCAGGCATATTATTCAAAATTCCTGAACCTTTTAATAGAACTAACAAACTCAAAAAAGTAATTTCATTTTAAAGTTTATTTTAAATGAATTTTAGATTGGGTGGAAACAGTGATTGACGATAGGAAATACAAGAGAAGAGGAGCTTAAAAATTTGGGTATATCCATGACATGTTTCTGCTAACATTTACTCTACAATAAATACATATAGGGTTTATAAATTATTTGGGCCTGGAGTTTGATTTTGCAGTTACAGAATACTAAATTTTAGAATGGCAGTGAAACAATCTTTCCTATTTCTTTTTCATTGGACACCTTCTTTTGAATTCTTTTCAAAGGGTTTTGTTCATACTTCAAAAAATACAAAAATGAAAGCTGTGTTTCAAGTAACTTAGTAATAATGCAATTTGCTTTCTATAATAACTTAGCTCCCGGAAATTACCTCTAAATTATATTATTAGTATGTAACAATAAAAAAATGCAATAAAGAATCCCACAATTAAAAGCATGAGATAACACTGGATTACCTGGTATTTTGCAAAGGAATATTCTTCCTTGAAATGCTAGTCATTCTCTTAGGTAAGTTTTCTGTATATGTTTTCTTTTTTTTTTTAATTTACTTTCAATTATGGTTGTATATATACAAGTATACAACATAGTGATTAGATACTCATATACCTTATGAAGTGATCACCATGATAAGTCTAGTACCCATCTGGCACCATACCTATTTATTACAATGTCATTGACTCTATTCCCTACGTTGTACTTTACATCCATATTACTAATTTTATAATTGGCAGCTAGTACTTCTTAATTCCCTTCCCCTTTTTTTGTGTTTTTTTAATATACACATAGATGCACACGGGGATGGATAAGATGTTTTATCTTATGTAGAACTGCATACATCAGATTTTATATTAGAATTCTGTAACAGTTCTAGAATAGAGCACACATAAGTTACAATCTCAGAAAAATTGTTATGAAAGCCTGACAGTCATGAAGATAATAAAAATCAAAGGAGTCTGTATAAGGTTGAATCATTTTGAAATCACATATGTGAAAACACTCAGATGAAAGGTTTCAGTACAAGAATGAACAAAATATCAGTGACTCTAAGAACAGTCATTAGAGCTGCCCTTTTCTGCAACCTTGAAGTTGGGCATTGACATGTGTCTTGCTTAGGCCAAGGAAATGTGTGTGGCTCTGACGTGTAACATTTGAGTAGGAACATTAACTGTAGAATGCAATCATCTACTCTTGTTCTAGGACCGATATAAAAATGCATATTGATTTAGAGGTAGGACACTGAGCCATCCTGCGGAGCACAGCTGCCCCAGAGAGTCATTCAGACACATAAGGACTCAGTGTTAATGAGAAACTTACATCTGCTGTTTTAGAACAGATATCAACATATTCTCTCTGTAAAGAGCAAAACTGTAAATATTTTTGTTAGGTAGGAGGGAGCCCGGGATCGGATACATGCGGACATGGGATGAGACAATGGACTTCCTCTGGAATTTCTCACAGATCTGGAATCTCTCACGGGTCAGCGTGCCAGACACAGATACCTGCTTCTCCTTGAAGTTCACAGAGATCCCCGCACAAGATACTGACCCATTCCTGAATGTGCCGCCCACCCCCTGCGGCCGAGACTCCCTCAGTTGAATGTGTGATGATCCCTGCTGCGGGCACTTCCTCAGTTCAGGCCCCCGCCCTCACCAAACACCTGAATAAAGAGATGTCCCTCCCTCCCTGAAGTCGCGAAATTCACTGGCCCCACCTTTTGGGCCGGTGGGTCTCGCCCGAGAACGCAAATAAACTTCTCCTTTTTCTTTCTGATTCACTCGATTCTCTTTGTTTTCCTCGCCGCCGCTTTCCTGGGTCACCTAACAATTTTCAACTTTGTGAGGCAAACACTCTGTCTCAGTTACTTTCTATTGTTGAGGTTTAAAAGTCATTTATATATTCTGGTTACAAAATGCATTAGTAAATATATAATATGCAAATATTTCTATTCTGTGGGTTATTATTTCACTTTCTTCATGGTATTAGTGATGCAAAAAAATTTTATTTTAGATAAAAGTTCAATCTATCTATTATTTTGTTGTTGTTGTTTGAGCTATGGTGTCATATTTAAGAATCATTTGCCAAAATAAGGTCATAAAGATTTACCACTATTTTTTTTCCAAGAGTTACATAGTTTTAGATATATAGGTGTTTGTAGGATAAGCCCAGACTGTGGTTTTCTCTTGGTAATGCAAGTGCCTGACAAGCTTTGATTGCTGAGGCACCCACTTCAAAGATGGCTCTCTGGATAAACACATTGCCAGCACATGATTAAAGAGCTAGCTCCCCACCTGGATTAAAGCAAAATTCCAGAACACCCCCTCTTCATGGACTTCACTGTGTGGTCCCAAGTGTGCAATCTCATTTACAGAATCTATAAGTAATAAATTTTGTCTCTTTCAAAGATTCTTGATAGTTATTGCCGAGGACATTTTATAATCTTAATAAGAACCACAGGGCCTTTCCAGTCATAACACTGGTTATTGTTAGGCTGAAACTGGCACACAATAGTGTTTTGTTCATTTTAAGTCAACTTTTGTGTATGATATGCTGTAATGCTACAATTGTATTGTTTTCCATATGGCTAGCCAGTTGCCCTAGCATCATTTGATGAAATACTATTATTCCCCAATAAATGGTCTTTGATTCCTTTGTTAAAAATCCGTTAACTATGCATACCTGGATTTATATCTGGACTTTTATTTCTTGATTGATATGTCTATCCTCCATCCAGTATCCTGCTATCCTAGATTATAGTAGCTTTGTAGCAAGTTTATATATCATGAAGTGTGAGTGTTCCAACTTTGTTATTTTTCAAGGTTGTTTTGGCTATTTTTAAGTACAAATTCCATATGAATTTTAGAAGAAACTTGTTAAGTACTACAAAGAAAACATCTAAGATTGTGATAGAGATTGTATTAAATGTATAAATCAATTTGAGGAATACTGCTATCTTAACCATATTGTCTTCTAATCCATGAACACAATATGTCTATTCATTTATTTAGATGTTTAATTTCAATTAATGATATCTTGGAATTCCAGAATACAAGTTTTGCATTTTTTTTTGTTAAATTTATTCCAAAATAGTTTATTCTTTTTTAAGCTATTGGCAATAGCTGATTTCTTTATTTTTTGCATTGGTAATTACTAATGCATAGAAATACAATTGATTTTTGTATATTGATTTTGTATCTTACAATGCTGCTGAATTTGTTTATAGAATTTAATAGTTTTTTAGTGAATTCCTTAGAATTTCTATGAATAAGATAATGTCATCCGCCAATGATATAGTTTTACTTCTTTCCACATTTTTGGAAAAAATTTGGATGTCTTTATTTTGTCATTCCAGAATTGCTTCACCTGATTTTCAGAAAAATGTTACTTTACATATAATGCAAAATAAAAATCCAGTAATAATAAGTAATTCAGTTTAATATAACAATGTGATGCCTGAAAGAAATGTCTGAACAGTTTTCAAAATAAGGTAATTGTTTTCTATTGAAAAATTGAATGTGCCCTGGCCTAGTAGCTCAGTTGGTTAGAACATCATCCCAATGTGCAAATGTTGCAGGTTCAATCCCTGGTCAGGGCACATACAAGATTCAACCAATGAATACATAAATAAGTGGAACAAAAAACTGATCTCTCTCTCTCTAAAAGTCAATTTTAAAAATTTCAATGTATCTTATCATTCTCTTGGTATCTCTCAAGACATAAGTGATTCAGTTTTCAGAGTTTTAAAATACTGAGCATATGTTTCTATACAAACAAATTACCAGTACTTTGTTACTTAAAGATAGATAGATGATAGATAGATAGAGATAGAGATATATGAAAAGCTGTATTGCCAACAATACATCAGCCTTGTTTATAATGGGAGCTATAGGATACATGCAAAGGAGAAGAAAGAATATTCTCACTATATCTTCAAAAAACTTTTTGATAAAGCTGAACTGAGAAATAATAGAAGAGAGAACAGGTGAGGGAGGATCAGGGGAAGTGGGTAAGGTCACAGACATCATATAATTCCTGTCAGGAACCTCAGAGATTGATTATTTCATTGTGGACAAACTCATCTATATTTAAAGATAGATAACAGACAGGAGGAATGTCTAAGAAATATGTAATGTTATTTAAATTTTACTAACTCAAAAAATTATAACTTGTAATAATTTTCTTATAATTTTCTGATTGAAAAACAAATAAATAGAATCTATATATATAAAAGCCAAGTGACCAAAATGACAAAAAGACTGGAACTACCAGAATGACCGGATGACCGATTGCTATAACACGCACTGTGGTGGCCAACCAGGCTGGTTGGGGCCCTGGTTGCTCCCTTGAATCTCCCATGGCCCCTCCCACCATGGCTGGCCTGGTCCCCACACCCGATTGCCCCCCCCCACCTTGATTGGGGACAGGGCCAGCCAGCCAACACCCATGGCCCCGTCCCACAGCCAGCCCCGCCCCTGATTCCCCTCCCACCCTGATTGGGGGTGGGGCTGGCCAGCCAAACTTCTATATCCCCTCCTCCCCGCTGTCCCAGCCCCAATCAGCCCCCATCGAAGCAGGTCAGCAGGACCCCACCTGTGCACAAATTCGTGCACTGGGCCTCTAGTAGCAAATAAAATTAATTCACTCTAAGCTACTGCTCTTTTTAAAAGGACAACTTGGCACAATTCTACAATTAGGAAGCTATAATAGGTGTTCATATTTTACACTAGTAATTACAGTATAACTCATGTTAATTCTAAAGCATATTATACCGATAACTAGAGGCCTGGTGCATGAAATGTGTGCATAGGAGGGGGGTTCCTCAGCCCGGCCTGCACCCTCTTACAATTCAGGACCCCTTGGGGGCAGTTGGACATCCTTCTCCCAATCTGGGACCACTGGCTCCTAACTGCTCACCTGCCTACCTGCCTGATCACCCCTATCCCCTCTGCCTGCCTGCCTGATTGCCCTAACCCCTCTGCTTGCCTGCCTGATTGCCCCTAACCACCTCTGCCTTGGCCCCCACTGCTTTGTCTGGAAGAACATCCAGAATGATGTCTGGAAGGTCGTTCAGCTGTCCAGTCTAATTAGCATATTATGCTTTTATTATTATAGATATTATCAGTAACTTGTGTCATTGTTACATGGGAGAAAAATTTTGCTAATTATTTAATAATTCACTGACTGCAAAAAAATAAAGGTTAGGACTCAAAAGCTCTGAGTCTTGGAAACTGTTAGAAAATCTCATGCACTTTTGAATTAAGCTGGGAAAACCTTAGCGATGTGACCATGCCAAGGAAAAAATGCACAGGTAGTAGTTAATTTAACCTCTCAGACATATTGTTTATGACTTTAAAAGTCCTAGGACACAGTTGAATTGAGATACCAAATTCTAGACAGCATTATCATAGTAGATACTGTTGAGATCCCACCCAGATTCCATCACTGGGGCTGGAGCAGGCATCCCCCGTCTGCTGTGCACTGGGTGCTGATGGTGCAGGGCTGCCATATCTCTAGAGCATTCTGATTGGCTGACCAGGAGCCACTTTTTTCTCTAGAAGAAGCACAGTACTCATCATCCCCATCCTTCTCTTGTAGCTAGCAGCTAGTGAGTGGCCATGAGACACAGGGATAAATGTAACTGTTCCCTTTGCCTCCAGGAGCAACTCGCAGGTACAAGTGGTGCTCCAAAGCTCTGAGGCAATCAGGCTAAGGTTAAACTCACATTTTTGCTTAGCATTTTCCTGCAATCTTACTCTGCAAACTTCAGCTGCTTTCTCCTAAAGGCCATCCTCAATCACCTGCACTCGAATCCCATTTCAGGCTTTCCTTTTAGGGAATCAGACCTAAGAAAACTCATATCTCTGATTAAAGGTACTCTGTACAAGTGGTGCTATGATTATTCTCATTTTATATTGAAGAAAACAATCAGAATTCAAATCCCATACTCTATCTACTGACATGTGATTTACAAAAAAAAAAAAAAAAAAAAAAAAAAAAAACTACAACACACCAAATTTACAAAATTCTATTATGTAAAATATATGTCTCTTTTTTATTTTTATAATGGTACCAAATTTACTTAGAAAAGCAAAAACAAACAAACAAAAAAACACAACTACTTAGTGCTGCCATGGTTAAGAGGTTAAGAGACATGTCCAGGAGTCTGACCACCAAGATTACAACCCTGGCTCTGTGACTTACTATCTTGGTGACTGCAAGCAAGTTGATTAACTTCTCAGTGCCTTAGTTTCCACATTTGTAAAGTAGGGGTAGTTGTAGTATCTTCCTCGGAATTATTTTCAAAATTTATGACTTTATAAATGAGTCTATGAAACTGATGGCCAATGTCACAAATCTACTTTTAGTTGGAAGGATAAAATGCAGAAATTCTTTCAAAAATATAGAAAAATCAATAAAGTTATATATTGGGTAATTGATAATTTCCTGGGTAATGAATGCTCTATCCAAAAACTACTTTAATTTTATTGCACTTAATTGGTAAACAAAGTCAGAAAGCTCTGGAATTTCCTCTCATCATATCTAAAATCATTTCTATGTATTAAATACTATGGAGATTTTGCACTATTCACTCAGAGAGTAATTAAAACATGCATTTTCTCTTCCTTTTTTACTTCCTAATATCCATGGAAAGATCTAAGACCAAAATACTTTTTCAAAAAAACAAAACAAAAAAAAAAACAAAGCAAACACAGATAATCAATGCCTTAAGAGCCTTAATTACTTATGAAATCTGATCCCATTTTAGAAGAGAAACCAAAGGTGACAGCACCAAAAAGATAGAATCATTAACATTTAGTTTAAATTATTCTTGATCAAAATATTTCAATAAATATTAGTAATCTAGTTTTCCTTCATGAAAAAGTCCCTACATCATACTTTCTCCTTTAAAAGCTTTTATAGCATCTTTAGAGAAAAAAGTCTCATCTTCCCTTAAATTTCATTCAAAATTATCTGTATCCAAAAGGTGTCAAGTCTGAACAAAAACATAAAACTCAGGTGAGGAAGTTCCTAAATTATTAGCTTACTGGGAAACACTGCATATGAATTGAATCTAATAGTAAATTTAAAAACTGATGAATTTCATACTTCTAGAAATTGAATTTTTCTTTCTTTCACTCATTATTTAATTAGGTACTTAGTTAATTACTTTATTCAGCCAGGCTGTCACAGATGCAACAGGTATTGACTGAGAATCTTCTAAGTGTATGTCACTTTGCTAGGTGTTGGTACAATGACAGGTAAGGCTCTTGTCTCTTGAAGCTTACATACTTAGTGTGGAAAATTTATAGTGAACTAATAAATGATCAAACAAGATAATTATAGTTTCTGATCATTTATATGAAGGAAGTAGATGGTGTACTGTCATAGAAGTAAGTGAAAGTTTTGGGCAGTTCTAAAAAACTGCTTTAAAAATCTGAGATTTGAAGACTACAAATAAACCAGTCAGAAAGAGTTGGAAAAAAAGCTATTAAGGCTGGTACAAAGACTCTGAGTAGGGAGAGACCTGGAATGTTCAAGACGGTGACCTAAGATCATCACCGCTCATGAAACACAATAAATAAGTGGCAAAATGTGAAACTAGAGAGGGAGACAGAATTTAGGTCATGCTGGTTTATGCAGTCTGGGCAAGGGATTTTAATTTCATTGAAAGAACAATTGGCAGCCACTGAAGTTTTAAGTAGGAAGTGACATGATTTAATTAAAAATTAAATAAAAAATTGACTCTTCTTAAGATGGATTGAAAAATAGTAAGAATAAAATCAGGAAGATAAGTAGAAGCTGGCAAAGAAATCAAGGCAGGAGATGATGACAGCTTGGAATCAGTGGTAGCAGTGGATGGAAGTGAACAAAAGTGGGATATTTGGCAGCTAAATTGAAAGGTTTGTTGATGTTTGAAATGTAGGTAGTGAGATGAAATAAACAAAGAAATTAAATAGATATTTAGCTTAAGAACTGATGATAGTAAAGCTGCTTCTGAAATGCAGAAGATGAGGAGAAGTAGGGGGATGGAGAGGAATGAATAGAGAGCCACATTTTGGTCATGCTTGTCATAGTTCTAACTGACATCAAAGTGGAGATGTCAGGTAGGCATTTGAAAACAAAAATTTTATTATCAGGAGATCATTCCAGACTAAAGATACAGAATTGGAGATGGATTTTCAAGCCTTAATAGGTCATCCAAGAAAAGAAATTTACTATATAATAAAAGGCTAATATGCAAATTGTCCCCTAGACAAGGAGTTCAACTGGGAGTGCAACCAGGGGGCAGGGCTGGCCCACCAACTGCCCACAGCCCATCCCCCCAGCTGACCCCCACATCAGGGTGGGGGGTGATCAGGGGCAGGGCTGGCCAGGAGGAGGGGCCTTGGCCAGCCTGATCCCCACCCATTCAAAATTTCATGCACCGGGCCTCTAGTCTATAATAAAAAAAGCATAATATGGTAATTAGACTGGACAGCCAAATGACCTTCCAGATGTCATTCTGGACATCCTTCCTGACAAAGCTGTGGCAGTAGGGGCCAAGACAGAGGTGGTTAGGGGCGATCAGGCAGGCAAGCAAATGGTTAGGGGTAATCAGGCAAGCAGGCAGGTGAGCAGTTAGGAGCCAGCAGTTCCAGATTGCAAGAGGGATTTCCGACTGCTGGTTTAGGCCCAATCCAGCAGTCAGACATCCCTTGAGGAGTCCCAGATTACAAGAAGGTGCAGGCTAGGTTGAGGGACCCCCGCCCCCATACACAAATTTCGTCCACTGAGCTTTTACTAAATATATAAAAGAAGCCAAGTGAAATGAGTGTTTCAAGGAAAAGTTACTTTAAAGATTCTTAGATTGAGTCCAGTTACAGAAGCATGAAGATGTACAGGTATTAGTTATATGTGAAAAATAGGGAGATTTGGACAGGATTCAGAGAAATATAGAAATAAAACCAAGAGATGAATTAAGAACATTGAATATTTAGCTGGGAAAAGATGCAGAGAAATAGGTTCAGGAATTCACGAATTATTTTTCTTAAGATAGGATATATATTTTATTCTTCAAATAGGATATATATATATATATATATATATATATATATATATCCTATATAATAGGATATAATAGAGAGGCTATTGAAATTCTGGATAAAATATTGGAAATTAGGAAGGAGTATAATCTTTCAAAAGAAGACAATGTAAACATAAGAAACATAAAGTTTTGTGTTTAACCTGGACAGGGTTATCTCTTCCATTTGAAGAGGAGAGAGTACATAAAATGAATAGCGATATAGGTTTTGGCTTACAGAGGTGACTAATGGAGATGCTGAAGGTTATCTTGGATATTTGAAGTCATGAAATTTAGAATGAAGAAACCTTTGATAAGGAATGATGCTTTTTTGAAGAGTAAGTTGGAGTTGGTTGGAGAAGGAGGTGATAATAGTGATAAAGTAGTAACAAGGAAAGTTAGTGGCCCAGCAAAGTGTGAAATACTGGGCTTATTACTTCATTTTTGGTGTTTGTCAAAAGGAGCGACTCTAAAGATAATGTGAAAGAAGAATTAGAAATATTTCAAGAGTAGAAAATGAAGACTCTGACCTCCTTTTAAAAGGCCTAAAATTTTAAATTATTATGATGCACCAATTCAACATTTTCTTTATTTTAATTGAGAAATTACCTTTCCTCAAAAATCTTCATAAAATCCATTATTAAAACTTTTAAAGTTTAGAAAAGCTTATGAGTTAAACCCTTTACTGCAACTATTCCCCTTTGCTTGAAAGCTTAAAATTTTTTCAAATAATGTTTTACCAGTATGTCAATTTCATTGTATTTAGTGCAAATATTATAACTTCTCTTTGTTTTTATATCTTTGTGAGCATAACACATTGATAAGATACTAAAATATAAATGTATAACTTTAATAAATTATTGTAATATGAATACCTATATAATCAACACTTGGCCAAGAGAAAAAAATATATTGTCAGACACCCAAATGCCCTTTCCTGGTGACAACATCCTTTCTCCCTTTCAGAGTTAACCTGATGTTATACTTTTATTTTTTAATATTGTATCCCTAAGCTACATGGTTTAATTTTTCCTGTCTTGAACTTTATATGAATGGAACTATAAAGTATGTGTTCTTTTCTATATGGATTATTCGCTCAAAGCTGTTTTTAATAAGCATCCATGTTGGTTTTGTTTATCTATAGTTAACTAATTTTTATAGTTACACTAGAGGCCTGGTGCACAAAAATTTGTGCACTTGGGGCGGGGGAGGGAGGGTCCCTCAGCCTGGCTTTTGCCCTCTCGCAGTCTGGGACCCCCTGGGAGATAATGACCTGCTGGCTTAGGCCTGCTCCCAGGTGGCAGAGGGCAGGCCTAATCCCTAGTTCAGCCCCTGGTCGGGCTCAAAGCAGGGCTGATTGGAGAGTTGGGGTGCTGCCCCCTGTCATGCACAGAGCAGGGCGGATTGGGAGGTTGTGATGTCACCCTCAGTCACGCTCAGGGTAGGGCCAATTGGGGGGTTGGGGCACCGCCCCCTGTCACACTCAAGGCAGGGTCGATGGGGAGGTTGCGGTGCCACCCCCTGTCACGCATAGAGCAGGGCCAATCAGGGGGTTGGGGCACTGCCCCCTGTCACTCACAGAGCAGGGCCCATCAGGGGGGTTGGGGCTCCATACCCTGTCACGCACAGAGCAGGTTCAATCAGGGGGTTGGGGAGCTCCCCCCTGTCATGCACAATGCAGGGCGCATCAGGGGGTTGGGGAGCTCCCCCCTGTCACACACAGAGTAGGGCCGATAGGGGAGTTGGGGCACCACCCCCTGTCACACACAGAGCAGGGCCTGTGGGGGGGTGTTGGGGCACCGCCCTCTATCATTCACAGAACAGGGCCAATCAGGGGGTTGGGGCGCTGCACCCTGTCACACACAGAGCCGCAGGGCGATCAGGGGGTTGGGGAGCTACCCCCTATCAGGCACAGAGCAGGGCTGATCCGGGGGTTAGGGTGCCTTCTCCTGTCACAAACAGAGCAGGGCGGATAGGGAGGTTGTGTCCCCGTCCCCTGTCACACACAGAGCCACAGGGCAATCAGGGGGTTTGGGCACTGCCCCCTGTCACGCTGATCCTGGTGCCAGGAGGCCTCGCGGCTCTGCTGATCCCGGTGCTGGGAAGCATATTACCCTTTTACTATATAGGATAGAGGCCTGGTTAACGGGTGGGGGCTGGCTGGTTTTCCATGAAGGGTGTCTGGGATCAAGGTGGGGGTCCCGCTTGGGTGCCTGGCCAGCCTGGGTGAGGGGCTGATGGCTGTTTGCAGATGGTCACACCCCCTTCAGCGTGGGGGTCCCCACTGTGGTGCATCTCCAGTCTGGGTGAGGGGCTGAGGGCTGTTTTCAGGCTGGCGGGTGACTGAAGCTCCCAACTGCTTCTTTTTTTCTTTTTTCTTTTATTCTGGGCCAGCTTTAGTTCTAAGGCTTGGCTCCAGCTCTGAGGCCTCGGCTGCTGAAAGCAGGTATCTGGTTTGTTTGAGTTCTATAATTGAAACACTGTTTCAACTCCAGCTCTGAGATCCTGTCTGGCTGAAAGCAGGTTTCTGGGGTTTTGTTTAGCTTCTATATTTGTAACAGTGTTTCAAACTGCAAGCTCAGAGGCCGGCAGCAGCAGGCGGGGAACTTTGGCTTCCTCCGTCACTGAAGCAAGCAACCTCGTGTTCACTTCAAGCTGCCTGGCTGCTGGCCGCCATCTTGGCTGGCAGTTAATTTGCATATTGCCCTGATTAGCCAATGGGAAGGGTAGCAGAGGTAAGGCTAATTACCATGTTTCTCTTTTATTAGATAGGATGATATTCTAATTTATAAATATTTTATATTATTTAACTACTAGAGGGCTGGTGCACAAAATTCATGCGGGGGGGGGGTGGGGGTGGTTCAGCCCAGCCTGCACCCTCTTCAATCCAGGACACCTTGGGGGATGTTCAACTGCCAGGTTAGGCCCCAACCTGGGGATCGGGCCTAAACCAGCAGTCAGACATCCCTCTCTCAATCTGGGACCACTGGCTCCTAACTGCTTACTTGCCTGCCTGCCTGATCACCCCTTATTGCCTGCCTGCTGGCCTGGTCACCTCTAACTGCCTCCCCCACTAGCCTGGTCACCTCTTACTGCTCCTCCTGGCCAGCCTGGTTACCCCCAATTGCCCCCCCGCCATCTGATCATCCTATGCAGCCTGCTGCTCAGTTGTTTGGTTGCCCCTCACTGCCTCCCCTCTGCCGGCCTGGTTGCCCCACACTGCCTGCTTCTCAGTCGTTTGGTCATCCCTCACTAATCCCCCTTCTGGTCTGGTCACCTCACGCAGCCTGCTGCTCAGTCATTTGGTCTTCCGTCACTAGCCCCCATGCTGGCCTGGTGGCCCCACACAGCCTGCTGCTCAGTTGTTTGGTCGTCCCTCACTAACCCCCCTGCTAGCCTGGTTGCTCCATGCAGCCTGTTCAGTTGTCCATTCAGTTGTTTTGGTTGCAACGGTTGCTTAGGCTTTTATATATGCCTACCATAATACAGGACATTCCCAGTTTGGGGGTATTAAAGAAAATGATGCTATGAACATTCTTGTAGACACATGCTGATGAAACAAGCACTCATATCTGCAGTGTGTACAATGAGTAAAACTGCTAAGTTAAAGACTATAAATATCTTTAAGTTTACTGAACTGATTTCAAAGCAACAATTCCACCAACATTTTTATCAGAATTTCTATTGTTCACTGCTTGATATTCTTGTCAATGATTGATAATAACTAACATCTTCATTTTAACCAAATCTGTTGTGTGTATAGTAGTATTGTTGTTCTAACTTGTATTTCCCTGAATACTACTGAAGCAGGAGTGAGGCGTTTGTGGTGAAGGATGATTATTACTGGTATCTAGTCAGTACAGAACAGAGAGATGCTGCTAAAAATCCTACAACACTGGAGAGACCCTACAGCACTGATCTGGTCCCAAATGTCAATAGTACGAAGGTTGAGAAGCTTTAACTTAGAGGACACCCTAAGATTTCTGAGCTATTAGAAGTTGAACACGTGGATGACATTGAATTTGTGCAATTGTGATTTAGAAAGAATATTTATCGATCAAAGAGAATGAAACATCAGAGCAGGCAAGAATTTTAGAAATTATCTAATTTGAACTTCTCACTTGATGGTTGAGGAAATATTAATGCCTAGAATTATTAAGTTATTCATTCTCTTAAATCTTTGCTTCCTTCTATAACACCTCCATCTCCAGAGCTCCATTAGCATCTGTGTGACCACAGTTCAAAACAAGGATTGCTCCTTTTACACATAATAAATTCTCATTGGAAATCAAGACAAAATAAATGCTTAGTTGGTCTTCAGTAAATATTGTCTGATAATTATGAAAATAAGCCATCACTTCTAAGTCAAACAAATCCCATTATATTCTTATTCACCAGATTTGCAGTGAAGTGGAAAAGGAAGGCTAAAATAAACTTTGACCTTTGAAGTCAACTATACACATATGGATAATCAACCTTCATTTTATGACTGCAAAAAGCATTCACTCCCAGTTTAGACTTTATCACCTTTGCTCATTTTCAATATTCTCAAAAGGGCTCAGATTTTACATCTAAGATATGTAGTACATAAACTAATTAAATATGTATTAGAAATAGTAAAGCAGTATTTTAAAAAGTTTATCTGAAGCATTTTTTACATAATTACTGATAAATCTCAGATAGAAACCTTTTTTGGAAGAATTCCCCTATAATTCAATGTCCTTTAAGTTTTTTAGAGGTTTTCTGCTTCCAGGAGGTTCATCTGCATTAATGGTTTTTATGTGGTAATTGAAACTCCCATTAAAACTCAGAATGGAGTGATAGGGTTCCATTTGACCCTGGATAAAGCACATTCTTCCATTCTGACCTTGTTTTCGGAAACTTTTCAGTAAAGCCAAACTGAATCATGAGCTCCTGACCTAGCTTAAACATGCCCCCGAGTTCTGATATTTTGGGGGGAACATTTTATCCAGCTCTATGTCCTTTAACTGTAATTCTCCTAAAAGGCAGAAAACACGGGGATCTCCAAAATGCCTAAATCCAAATAACATATATTTGAAATGAGCTGACCTGTATTTGTTTTGTTTTTCCACCTGACAACGGTCCTAAATGCAGAAGACTGTTGGAAAGTGGTTATCTAGTTTAAAATTACACTGACTACAACCCACCCTAAGGGTTTGTTTCTTTTAATCAGTGTGATCAGTAGCCCTCTCTTGCTGTCTGCCCAGAGAGCTGCTTGCAGTTATTACTTCTACCACTGCGATCTGACACTCTATATCGTCTAAATGGGACAGATGGAGTTTCTCTAGGGTTGTGTTTCATAAGCCATATCCTTGGCAAGCTTCCCACAGACATCAGAGTAAGGCAGACTGATGTCCAATCTGTTATTTATAAAAATAAAAATAAAGATTTCATATTAAATTACAAAATGCTATTGACACAATAATAGGAGTGAAATTAATACTGTCAGATTCAGGAATATGAAAGTTTCTCAGGCATCATAAAACTATCATCACTACTTTATTCATTGATCAGCAAAAAATATGAGAGTGAGACCCTCCATCTCACTAGGTAACAAAGCATTTGAGGAGATGACCATGAGAGTGCTCCACCCTTCCCCTGCTCTTTCAGGAACAAGTCAGACATGAAAATGATGACTTCATGGCTGATGAGACAACTTCCATAAGTGGATCTACTGGTTCTTGAGTATTAAATCTCACACATGACCAAAAGCTAAAGATGGATAGTGACAATGCCCACATTCTACAGAGATGTTTTATTAGGTTTAGTTTTCAGCTCCTAACTTTTCATGGAAGGATGTTTTCAACTTCAATGTGGAAATTAAAAGGTCAGAAGAATACTAGTATCAGACAAAGATTAAGTTACTAAGAGTACTGTGTAAAGCAATTGATACTAGTATGGAAAGGCTATCAAAGCTAACTTTAGACCCCTGATGGCCTTCCACTGTTTTGCATTAAATATTCTGACACATAAGAAAACACGCTGCCCCTAGTTTATTATTTTGACAATACACATACTTCTTCATTTCCCAAAATGCCATGTTATTAGTTTGCTGCATCACTCAATTTGGCACTTAACTCAGATTCTGTTTAGTGTAGTCCTAGTATTTTTTCAGGAATGTATCTTTTGTATCTTTAGAGTAATACATACCTTGGAGACAAATACTCTAATAAATGCCACATGATCTTCCCAGCACCAAGCAGAGAAATCGGTACAGTGGTAACCCTTCAATAAATACCTATAAAACCAATGAAAACTGAATGATTGAATTGTTTAAGAGCAGAAGCAAATGTTTAAAAAACATCAGCATGTGAATAGATTTGTGTGCTATTGGGTAAAATAAAAAAACTACAATGCAGAAAAGGTCATATTCCTGCCACAACCTCCCTCCCCCCCTTTTATTGTACCAGTCATCAGTGGCACTAAGAATGCAGTGATCAATTTCCTTTTTAAAAAATTATTTTATTGAATTTATTGGAGTGACATTGGTTAATAAATTTTATGGGTTTTAGTTGGAAAATTCTATAATACATCATCTGTACATTGTATTCTATGTTCACCACCATAAGTCAATTCTCCTTCCATCATCATTTATCTCCTCTTTACCATTTTCTACAGCCCCTTATGCCCCTCTCTCTCTCTTTCTGCTGTCTGTGTCTATCAGAGTTTTGATTTTTGTTGTTGTTTGTTTTGGCTTAATCCCTCACCTTTTTTCTCCAGCACCTCAAAACCCCTCCCTTATGACAGCTGCCAGTCAGTCTGTTTTCTGTATATATGAGTCTGTTTCTATTTTGTTTGTTGGTTTATTTTGTTCATTAGATTCCACATATAAGTGAGATCATATGGCATTTGTCTTTCTCTGACTGACTTATTTCACTTAGAATAATGCTCTCCACGTCAATCCATACTGTCACAAAAATTAAGATTCCCTTCTTTTTTATGGTCGAATAGTATTCTGTTGTGTTAATGTACCACAACTTTTTTATCCACTCTATTGATGGGCCCTTGGGTTTTTCTAAGACTTGGCTACCATATTGTAAACAATGCAGAAATGAACATAGGGGTTCAGATAATCTTTCAAATCAGTGATTTGGGTTTCTTTTGATATATTCCCAGGAGTAGAATTGTTAGGTCATAAGGCAGTTCCATTTTAAAATATTTGAGGAAACACCATATGCTTTCTACCATGACTGCACCAATCTGCATTTCCATCAACAATACATGAAGGTACCCATTTTTCTACATCCTTGCCAATATTTGTTGTTTGTTGTTTCATTGATGATAGCCATTCTGAGAAGTGTGAAGTGATATCTCATTGCGGCTTTAATTTGCATTTATCTGATGAATCAAAGAGGAAGCACTTGATCTAGGTCTTGAGCCCTGAGTAGAAATTCAACCACAATGTAGAAAAGAAAAGAATATGGCTCTATGTTCTACAATATATATTAAGATAGAAAAGGTTTTAATGATGACTAGACATTAGTGAACATTTTCCAGAATAAAACATGATCCTAACCTAGAAGGAAATGTATAATTTACATAAGTGTAGAGGTAGAGATGTAAGTATCAAGAAGCTTATATACAAATGAAACTAATTGTGTCTAGTGTTCAGAAAATGAAGACAGGCAACCCCAAGGAGCACTATCTAATGTCTTGACTCTAATTTGCATCTATCAGCGAACTATTCTAAGTGCACAAATATGAACTTGGTACACTCATTTTATTGTTACATGTTTTGGACTATCTGGCAAATATTGTTTTACACAGGTGGAATCAATGACTACAAGATCCTAGAGAAAATATTTTCCTAAAAATGTTTTTTGCAATTTATTGAGTTCACCAAGACAATAATATACTATTTTTAAATCAAACAGATAAAATAGCTTATCAATATACCAGTATCTGCTAAATATTTTATTTCTAGCATGGGTCATTTCATGAAAGAACATCTTTCAGAAACATGTATTGAGTAAAGAAGCACCTAAGAAGTTTAAATTGGAATCCATATCTAGACAAATATAGTTGAGCTTATGTGAACTGCAATAAATCAACAATAGTAAAAAATATATATAATCCACAAAAGATGTATTGGCATAATCTCCTATCGTACATCTGGTGCCTTTAGATAGCTAATAGAACTGATTTACCAGGAATGACATGTCAGAGCCCTAAGAGAAAATGACTCCTGCCGGATGCCACCTATAATCACTTTCTGCTGGTTCTAATATCTGTCTCTCACTGGATGGCCTCAATCCATTCTGGCAGATGCAACACAGAGAACAATGTCAGCAGACATTAGAAACGAGAGGGAAGTGTAAATGAAAATACTGCTGCGCAGGAGGTCACACTGCAAACTCAATACATAGAGGTTTAAAGCAGTAACAATTTGGTTCCTTTTCATTTTGAAGTGTCATCCATACTTTTAAAAGTATTTCACAATAAGAATGGCTTTATCATAAGAGACTTTTTAATCTCATAGGCAGATTTAGAGAGCATAGTCCTCAGAGTTAAGGAGACACTTTCTTCTTGCCTTTCAGCATTCCTTATTCATTGCAACAAGTCGTTATTGTGTTCCATATCTACTATGTGTTTACCCCTCTACTAACACCAATGAGGGATACACAAATAAAGATGCTGACTCCATGGAGCTTGACTTAAGTGAGTACAAATGCACTCATAGAGAAACTCTTCCTAGAAAAAGTTCAAGTTATATTCAACTATAGGCGAAGCCTTCCCTTTCTGATATCTATTTAATTTTCTTCAAGTGCTCTAATTTCTGAATCTCATTCCTATTTTCTCAAGGTGCTTTGCAAACCTCTTGAAAAACTTCCATCAGCAATGAGTGTTGCTTCTCAAAATTAAAAAGACAATGAATCCCAGAACTTGGAAATGCATCTGCATTTCAGTATGTTGTCTTAATCAAGATGTTTTGCTTCTCCAGACGGTGTTTCTCAGGTTTATTTTTTGACAACTACCCTGATAAAATTCATTAGTGGATAAAGCTCCAAGAGTAATACATTGAAGGAATTACTAAGCATAATATAATTAAACCCCAAAGGAGAAAAATCATTTACATTTATGACAAAAGCTCTTTTATCTGTTTTTTTTTTTTGTTTTTTTTTTTTACTTTATATATCACCAGCGCTCAATCATATCAGTGTGCACTGAAAGATTAGTTCATGGGACAAAATGCTATGTTGTTCAGTATCTAGTTCACGCTTGGCACTCCACAGGCACCAACAGGTCTACCTTAATAAGCCTTAGAAGATAAAGACATCATATGCACTCCACTGCGTTAAATTATATTCTCTTCAGATTCAATTGCAACAATGCCAGGACCTATTGAATTGATGAAATGTTCTTTCCTTGACAATAGAAATCTCAAGTTGGACATTATTTTGCCCAAAGATAAAAGACTTAGCAGGTAGGAGCAAAGATTCTCTATGAGGAAGGCAATCAAAGAGCTAGGTTGTCCTCAAAATGACTAATTTATAGAATGATAATGACTCAATTTTTCTTTCTCAGGTGAGTTTAGAGGCAGTATTTTTGAGAACTAAGGAGGGTCTCATTTGTCAGTCTTTCTCAGCAAAATGTCTCAATTATTTGCCTTTCCAATCCTTTTGATAACTGTTCTGCTGCCTGTGATGAGAATCAAGAAAAAAAAAAATACTACCTCATTCCCACCATAATGGCTCTGTTTTTATTGTATTACCATTTTCATTGTAATGATCCCTCCTCGCCACCCACTGTACATAAATCATTAGCTGAGCTTTCTATCTTCTAGGACTTTGTCTCAGTAGTGAGCACAGAATCCTAAAGTGGGACATGGATACCAGTTCAAGGACTGTAGGTGTGAACTGTGGGCATGAACTGAGGTCACACAGAGAGAGCTGACTGTCCTGGGAGTGGAATATATGACAAGAATTATAAGACCGTGTTCCTTAGTGTATGAAATAATGCTCTTCATCAGCATGTCTATAATCTCACAATGTTACCTATATCTAACATTGCATATATTAAAATGATTTCTATTAATGCTTTGCAGGGCCCTCTGGAAAAAGAGTGCATTCCAGCATTCCATAACCAAAGTCATTTTATGACTATTATAGAATCTTTTGGGATAAAAGAATCCTTGTGCAATGAGAGTCTTTCTTAATATGTTTGCATCATTTAACTTTATCACTAGGTGTGCTTTTTAGTGATTTATACTATTTCAGTTTTATGATAGATTGAAATAAAACACAAATAACATTTCACCTGACAGTTTTAGCTTTGAATGCATTGTGAGGTGGTGAAGTACAGCTAGCATACTTTAAAGCCAGACAGGCCTGACTAATTCCAGTTCCTTCACTTAGTAGCTACAGAACTTTAAGAAAACCACCAGCCTTCTGAAGGGCTACACTAGTCTCCACTTGAAATGGTGTTGAAGACCAAATGAGCAAACATACATTAAACCCTAAGCACTGCCTCGCCAGTTTGGCTCAGTGGATTGAGCATTGGCCTGGGGACCAAAGGGTCCCGGGTTCAATTCCAGTCAAGGGCATGTATCTTGGTTTCAGGATCCTGCCAGGCCTGGGCCCTGGGTCAGGGTTCCTGCAGGAGGCAACCAATTGATGTGTTTCTCTCACATTGATGTTTATCTCTGTCTTTCCCTCTCCCTTCCATTCTCCCTAAAAATCAATGGAAAAATATCCTCGGGTGAGGATTAACAAAAAAACAAAACAAAACAAACAAAACAGATTCACAAAATACTAAAACACATTTGGTTGCAAGATGTTTGCTGAGTTGTGTTCCTTTCCAGAAGTTCTAGGGAAGATTCTGTTTCCTTGTCTTTTCCAGATGCTACCCACATTTATTGGCTAATGGGTCCCTTCCTCCACCTTCAAAACAGGAACACTGCATCTTTTTGACATTCTTCCATCCTCACATCTTTCTCTAACCACAGCCTGACATAGCCAAGAATTTTTTTTTCTTTTCTTTTTTTTTTTGCTGCTGAGGATTCATGATTAGATTATCCTTTAAAGATAACACAGGCTAATCTCCAAATCTCAATCTCCTTAACCTTACCTGGTAACCACATTTGCAAAGTCCTTTTTTTCCAAATAAGGTAACATATATAAGACTCCAGGGATGAGACTGTGGACATCTTTGGGAGGTCATTATTCTACCTACACAGTTGTACATGATATTTTATCAGAATTTGGAAAATATGTCTCCATGAAAATAGTGTTATAGATGATAGTTATACCTACAGATTCGTTCACAAAATGTTTAATTCATAATCTCAACCATAAAAATACACTAAGTGAACAAATAGGCAAAATACAGTGCCAAAGGATGTATGCTGAATTTACCTTGAATGTCTGATGTGAAATTCACAAACCCTAAAATCTTGAGCTGAAATTGGAGGATTGGGGTGAAGAGGATGGAGTGAGGATGGGATTGAGGAACTATGGCATAAGAAACTGTGATGATCAATTTTATCTGTCAACTTGACAGGGCTAAGGGAAGCCCAGATAGCTAGCAAAACATTATTTCTGAGTGTGTCTGGGTGAGAGTGTTTCTGGAAAGTTAGCATTTCACTTGGTAGGCTGGAAAAGGAAGGTCCTCATTATCTAAGCCCTGAGGGTCTAAATAGATCAAAAAGGCAAATGGGCTGCAAGTCAATGTGGCTCAGTGGGACTCGAACCAGGAGGTCATAGTTCAATTCGCAGTCAGGCACATGCCCAGGTTTCTGGGGTTGTGCAGGAGATAGCCAATTGATGATTCTCATCATTGATGTTTCTATCTCTCTCTGCCTCTCTGAAATCAATAAAAATGCATTCTCTCTCTCTCTCTCTCTCTCTCTCTCTCTCTCTCTTTTTCTCTCTTACTGACCTGGGACATCTATTTTCTCTTTCTCTGGGACAGGAGAGTTCCTGCTTCTCAGTCCTTGAACTCAAACTGAATTATATTATCAGCTTTCCTGGGTCTCCAGCTTGCAGGTCATGGGACTTCTAAGCTTCCATAATCACATGAGCATTCTCATAATAAATCTATCCTTACATATTTCCACATATAGCCCACTGATTCTGTTTCTCTGGAGAATCCTCAGTGCTCTATGTAGCCTCATCCTTGAAATTTTTAGGAGTTTCATCTTTATCTATGGTGACCTCATTATTATCCCTTTACAAGGCTTCCTCTGCTTCAATACATGGTAGGGCAACGGGTTCCATTTCCTCTGCCACCTTTGGTTTTCTGCCAAAAGCTTCTCTACTATCCTTCTTACTTAAGCCCGGGATTTGGACTCATAGTTCATTTCTGCAGCTCCTATACTTGAAATTCACTCTGAGTTGTCACTGTGAGGAACAAAGAGAAAACTCAAGAATCAAAAAGCTTCCTAGGATGCCTCTTCTATTCTCTTCTCATCTTGCCTTCACCTCCTCCCATTACCTCTGACTTCAGGAAGCACAACATTTTCCCAGGGGAAATTTAAGAATCAGAACTGTTGGGGCAGGGGGGTGGGGAGACAGGGGGAGAGAGGAGGGGGGGCAGAGCGGGGCGGGGGGAGGATAGTTTTCCTAAGCAGTGGATGTAGAGAATAGAGGGGACCCAGGAAGATGAAGACACATGGTGGCAGTGAACTACAAAGCATCACGGATGATTTGTTGGTGATCAGTCTTGCTTAAAAAATAAAATTAAATTAAATCTGGTAGAATTTTAGAAATAATAGACTGTACCTATATCATTTTTACAGACTAGAAAAATATACCCAAATTTCATCAAAAGAGTATATAACGTAGAAGCGTCTTATATGTTATACCTCTTCCCTTTTTTGTTTTATACACCAGATAATGCAGGGCCTCTAACTTCTCATCAGCAAGAGCTTCTGAGTCTCCCAAAGCTGCCTGCAGTGGCTGATCACAAGCCGTCTCTATCACAAAAGCACCCGTCATATTTCTACCTTGCTCCCATGCCCTCCACCGCCCTGAAGCAAGGCGAAGGCATCCCTGAGCCATCTCCTGGAGACTATGATGTCTTCCCTTAAAACATTCCTAACCCCCTGCTGCTGCTGCAGGGGGCACTCAATGTCCCGAAGTAGTCCTGCATCTCCTGATGCAGAGAAGACATGCTGCATCCACATAATATTAAATAAATGAGTAAATGAATGAATGAATGAATGAATAAATAAATAAATAAATAAATAAATAAATAATTTCTGCCCTACCTTGGCTCACACATCATTACCCAGAACTCGGTTTCTTCGGCCACATGCAGTTCAAGGTGGCCTGGATTAAGGTGTTCTGCTTCCACTTGCAGCCGGTCACAGTGTGAGAGACTGGGGACCAACTTCCCCATTAAGGTCCCAAATGACCCCTCCTTGGATGTGTGTAAACCTTTTTCAAATATACTCATGTGAATTTGACTCCTGGAAAATTGCGTTTATTCCGTTGGGAAGAGCTTAGACTAAAGCTAAAACTCCCACTGCATAAAGAATATATTAGATTTTAAAAATAATAAAGAACATACTGTAAGTGTTTCCTAGCTTTATTGGAAGTAGACATGTTTGCGGACAAAAACATAGTGTTTTATGGAAAGTAACATCCCAGGGTGGTCTGATCATAAATTCCTAAACTCTGCAACTCATGGTGGGTAATGCGCGCCGCCCCCCCCCCCCCCCGCCCCCCGTCCCAGATTAACACACCCTTAAAATGCCTCTTTTCAGTCCCCTCAGAAGGAAAATGACCTCAAGAAAGCACATACCATTGTTAACTATCCTGTAATCTCCCCCACACACACCTTGTTTTCTCCCAATTTCTTGGAATCTTCCTTACTTTCCTTCCTTAATTCCAAATGAAAAAAAAAAAAAAAAAGCTTCAAACTGTCATTTTGAGAAGCATTTTTCTCAGTCTGTTGAGATCTTGCTTTCAGCTGTATCCTCTGTTTGGCTCAAATACATTTTTATAAAAATTCTCTACAGATTTGGATGTTATTACATTGACATATTACACCATTAAGTAATACAAAGTGTTGTCATATTTGAGATAATAGCGATGCCTTTTTGGATGAAAATAGTTGGCACTGTTTATCACCAATCAGATTCCCATTTTGTTGTGACTTGTGGTCACTGTAGTTTTATTAATTTGAACCACAAACATTCCTTGAGCATTGTTGTTACATCCCAATGTTTTTTATAGGCTCTGACTCAATCCTCCTGCTAATTGACTACATTCACTTGCACTCACTAAATTATTTACTAGTAACAGTACAAAACACATACTCTTGAGGCCCTTAAAATTAAAAATGAAATCCCTGTTCAAAAGTAGCTCATAATTTTGTATGAAACTACATTAATAAAAGATACTAAAATCAACCTACTTTAACAATGCCTGTGTTTAGTTATACTGACAAATAACAATGGAATTTTAAAAAGAGTTTACAAACATGTTGTTAGATGAATAAAATGGACTTTCTCAAAGAAATAATGTGGAGAAATACTCTTTTCACAGAGAAATAAAAGAAGAATGTAAAAACCAGAAAATTGCTTGAGACTCTCCAAAACAGGTACGGGTGTGTACAAGTTCAAGTGTGTTTAAAAGTGCAGGCTGGGTTTCAACTACAGAGAGGCACAGAAGTTCCTGGATTTGTTTATAAAATAATTCTGATGTGTAGGGAAGATATAACGTTACCTAAAAAGAAATATGATATTTGTCCTAAGCTACTGAGAGATGATATCTAGGCCCCTGGAATACCCTGCCTGGTAAAATGTCTCTGTTAGTGCTTTGGCCAATAGGCAGTCTTGTAGTGTGACTCATGATAGGAAACTAGAGCAGGGCACATATGTTATGATCTCAGAGGAACTGGAGACTAAACCTCCAAAAGAGGCTGGAAACTAAAGGTCAGCCCGATGAGCAACATGTGATGGAACCCCCAATAAAAACTTAGACACCAAAGACTTAGTTGAGTTCCCCTAGTCCACAATTCTCTAAGAAATCAGTGCTGTCCAAAAGTTCACAGAGGGAAGACCACGGGAAGCTCTGTGCTTGAGCCTATTCTAGACTTCACCCTATGCATTCCTTCCTTGGGTTGCTTCTGCTTTGTACCTTTTACTGTAATAAAACTTCAGTCATAAGCACAGCATTGTCCTGAGTTCTGTGTGTCATTTTAGCAAATTATCAAAACTGACATGGTAATGAGAACTCACAAATTTTTAGCCAGCTGGTCAGAGGGAAATCCATGGACCCATGAATTTGTAGCCAATGTCTGTCCTGAGGCCAGTCTTGTAACGGACTGTGCCTTTAACCTGTGAGCCATGGCCCAACTCTGGGTTTAAGGAATCATTGCAACTGAAAAAAAGTATTTTTCTTTATGACTTATAAACAAGATAAAGGACAAATAGAAACTGGATAGAACAATGTCACTGTCAGTTTTCATAAGAATTACCAAGATTTAAGTGGAAAAATTTAGTCCTCCAATTATGATTGTGACTTCTCATTCATGGTATGGTACTCCTGGCAATTAAGATTAAGATGTGAGGGGAAAACTCCAGCTCCTTCCCAAATTCTTTGACAGAACTCCAATGAATAATCAGAAGGACAAGGGCTAGAGGAATCACCAAGGTGAGGTACTTTTTGTTCGGTATTGTTTCTCTGATGCCAATTACAGTGCTATGCATGGCAGGCTACTGCCTTGGAAGAAAAATTTCCAAATGTCTTTATTTCCTCATTAGCATTTAAACAATCAAACCTGGGAGATCAATGCTCAGGGAGTTCTCTCTAGAGAAAGTTCCCAAGGTGAAGATGCCACTTTGATCTGTGCTTTGGATTTCAGAGGAAGACAAAAGAGAGAAAGGAATAGAAGTTAAATGGTTATTCATATGGATTACAACTTTCCCATTTCAAGGTAGTGACTTAGTGATAGTGAGTAGTGCTAAATGTGAGTAATATCAAAAGTGAAGATGATGAGTTCCTTTGCCATCTTCACCTCACCCCTATCTACTTTCACCCCCATGTATCTTCAAAGAGATTATATTTCAGACTATCTCCTCACACAGGCAGGTATAGACCTATCCATTTAGTTATTACAGTCCAGCGATTGCATCTAGATTGGCACTCTGACATTTTACCTCCTAGTCACTGTTTTGTATACATGACCAGATGGGACCCAGAAATAGTGGAGAAAATAGATGCGGGACTTACCAGAGGAGGATATAGTTGTATATTGAGAGCTACGAACAGATCACCCAAATCAGAACTGAAAGAAATTCACTGTCAGACACATTCAAGGAGTCTCTGAGCCCCAGCTGGAGCCAAAAATAAAACCTGCTGAGCCAGACAATGCCTTAGGATCATCAAGTCAAAAGTTCTGAACAGAAGTAAGCTTTAGCTTCAGTGGCCAGGAGACTGCCTGGGCATGAAGTGGACAAGAAACATATTCTGGAGACCAGAGGAGTCAGGGATCATTCTCTACATAGTAAACCATCCCCTTCACACATGCTAAGATCACACCAACTTCAAAAAGACCTTCTAAAAGACAGAATACCTACAAATCTTTTTAAGAAGCTGAGAGGATCTGAAGATATTACTTAAATGATTGAATTGGGCTAAAGTTTAAATAGGATAGAACATTTTGGTTTGGCTTTTACTGTAAATGTGAATGAGTAAAAATGGCTTAGAAAAGGAAGAGCAGATTGTTTAAATCCCAAACAAAGAAATCGTATTTTCCCTGCACTATTTTGTTACTACTTGGGTTCAAGTTTGCAACCCATTAAACAACTTAATGATTAATTTTTCATCTCTCTCTCTCTCTCTATATATATATATACATATATAAAAACATATAAATTTCTCAGAAGAAGAAAAGATATATAGAAGAATAGATAAATATTTATAAGAGCATGGGCTGGTAAAAATTTATGAGAATTAAATTATTATAGATTTTTCCACCTAATTAGTTTTAAAGCCCAATAAACTGACAGTTGCCTATTCAGCTAACCATAGAGGACCTATCTCTAATTGGCCTGTCACAGATGCCTAAACCAACAGAGCTTAGCTGCAGCAAACATGGCTTTGGTGCTGGCAAATTGGATGCAGACAAGGACCTCAGCTCCACTGACAATAGGTAGCACCATCCTATCATCCTAGAAACAGCATATTATAGCATGATGAGGACACAAACATGGGCAGACGTAAGTGCCATTGTTACATTAGAGCTTGGATACTGTTTTATCCTCTCAATGCATGTGCCAGTTTAACATTAAATTAATGTTAATTTAATCTATCAATGAGCACTTCTGTATTTAAACACCATTTCTTATAGGAGTATAAATTCAGTTTTGGAACCCCAGTATCTGACCCAAAATAAAAACTACTGATTATTTTCATAAAGAGATTTTTTTGTCACATATCATAAAAATGTGAACTAATTTCATATCCTCAAGGTCACAATGAAAGAACTCCACAATTATAGATATTTCTTACAGCCATAATCATGTGATATTTGCAACCTAGTACAAACCTGAGTAAAGTTTCTGATATACTTGGTCTTTGGTGTCTCTGATAAAATGTATTGTTTTTCATAGTCCCTGAACCATGGGGACACAGGTTCTGTTAGCAACCAACTCATATATGTGCCCAAATCCTCCTTACCTAGCATGTTAATAATGAACAGCTATTATAAAAGTGGGTAATTCCTATATGCAGAATTTTTCAAGACAAGAACATATGTAATATGACCATTTTCAAAGGTTCAGAGTTCAAGAATTAAAGGACCCGAAGACTTATCTGAAGAGAACACTTTAACACCAGCATTCAGTGAATAACATTTAAGAAAACCAAATGCCTCTCTACCCCATCAGAGTGGGTTTAACCAGGAATAATTTGGTAGACACCCCTATTATTTACAAAATAGTTGAGTTGCAGATGCAATGTTTTTAAACATGTTTTGCTGATATTGTGTGAGCAGAATTTTAAAGATTATCTGACACACACAAAAAACCAGAAAATTATGTAATACCTTGAATATATTAAAACAAAAACATCTACTTTCATCATGTCTCTATGGTCCATGTTTATAAGATGCAGATGCTTCAGAAATGTCACTCTTATCCATGGATTTCCAGTGTCCTCCATTTGTGAGTTAAGGATGCTCAGGACAAATGAAACAGAATTAAAGCTCTGTTGCCTTTCTTCCTCATCTGTTTCCAGCTTTCCTAGACAACCAACTTTCTCAAATGGAAATGATAATGAGAGATAAGAAATAGGAGAAAAATTTCACCTACCTGAAATGTGAACAGTTCTGGCAAAGAGCATGGTGATTCACAAATCCATGTTTTATTCCTGGGGAAAAAATACAGTGAACCCCTGAGTAAATACTTCCTGAGGACCCAAACCTCTGAGTAAAAGTAGCCTAACTTCCTAGTTTTACCTACAATAGCCTATTGTTACCTTGTTCTTGAAATAAAACAGAATTTGTTTAAGGGCCGACTTCAAAGCAATTTGGTTGTTATTAGATCAGATACAGCCAGTTTAACCTCAGTGAAATTATATTTTCTTAAAATTCAGTTTGAGCCAATACCTTTGTAAAATCAAATATTTTAAGTAAATAATACGCATCGATACTTCTATTGTATTAAGAGTTTATGTGCATTATCTTATTTAATTTGCACAATGAGATAGGTACTATGATTATCTCTATGCACAAATGAGGAAACCAAAGCTAAGAAAGATTGAATAATCCCCCCACTCCAACCCACTGTAGCAAGATTAGGGCATGATCTCTATGATATCATATAACCATCACCCTAAAAACTAAAGGCAAAGAAACAAAATTAATAACCTCCATTTTTTTTATTTAGTTACTAAAAGATGGGAGGCAGCAGACAAATTAAAATTAAAAACTTAATTATAAGATATACTATATAATAAAAGAGTAATATGCAAATTGACCAAAAGACAGAACAACTGGTCACTATGATGTGTACAGACCACCAAGGGGCAGACGCTCAATGCAGGAGCTGCCCCTTATTGGTCAGTGAACTCCCACAGGGGGAGCGCTGCTCAGCCAGAAGCTGGGCTCACGGCTGGTGAGCACAGTGGTGGTGCTGGAAGCCTCTCCCACCTCCACTGCAGGCGGGCGGTAGGGAGCGAGGGATCCCAGACTGCTAGAGCCCCAGACTTCGAGAGGGATGTCTACCTGACGGCTTAGGCCCGGTCCCTGGGGGAATCAGGCCTAAGATGGCAGGCAGAATCCCCCAAGGGGTCCCAGACAGTGAGATGGTGCAGGCCACGCTAAGTCCTCCCTTTCCCCCCAGTGCATGAATCTCATGCACCGGGTCTCTAGTAAACATAAAAAGAGACATTTGAATGAATGTTTTCATGATTTGTTTAGAGTATAGTTAACAGGCTTCCATCACCTAATCATCAAGAATTTATTCATTTTAATTTTTTATTTATTGATTGATTTTAGAGAGATAGAGAGGAAGGGAGACACATCAATTTGTTTTTCCACTTATTTATGCATTCATTGGTTGATTCTTGTATGTGCCCTGATTAGGGATCGAATCGACAACCTTGGTGTATCAGGACAATGCACTAATCACCTGGCCAGCACAAGAGTTGATTCATTTTAAATCTGAGGTGTTTCTTCTTATTTTTTCTGTTCTATAAATTAATACCACTTTATGATTATAGTAGATGCCCAGTGCATGAAATTGGTGCACAGATAGTGTGTCCCTCAGCCCAGCCAGCCAGCACCCTCTCGTAATCCTGGACTAGTGGCTCCTGCCTGCTGGCCTGCCTGCCTGCCTGATCACCCCTAACCACTCTGCCTGCCTGCCTCATGCCCCTAACTGCTCGCCTGCCTGCCTGATTTCCCTAACCACTTTGCATGCCCCCCTGATCACCCTTAATCACCTCTGCCTGTCTGATCTCCCCCAACCACTCACCTGCCTGCCTGATTACCCCTAATCACCTCTGCCTGCCTGATCGCCCCTAACCCCTCTGCCTGCCTGCCTCATCACCCCTAACAACTCTGCCTGCCTGCCTGATCAACCTTTACTGATCACCTGCCTGCCTGATTGCCCCTAACTGCCTCTGCCTTGGCCTCCACAGCCGCAGTTTCATCCGAAGGGATGTCTGGAATGACATACGGAAGGTCGTTTGGCTGTCCAGTCTAATTAGCATATTATGCTTTTATTTTTATAGATTGGACACTTTTCCACACTTGAAAACCACACAAAACAAACAAACAAAAAATAGTGTTCCAAATGAAAGCTCTTTTTTTTTTTGTCATCAGTAACACATTCAACTATGATCAGGATATCACTTTAAATTTTATTAAAATGTTCTATTCATTTGTGGATTCTAATGTGGTAATACATTTGATCTGCCTTATTTATTACTTTAGACTTTTATAGTACTAAGGACATGCCTGGCTTACAGAGGTTATTTTCTAACTTTGAGTTAAGTGGATAATATGGATAATTGAATTAATTTATATGTGTATATTAGTAACCCAATAAAATGTTGTTTTTCCACATAAGAGAATCTTCATTTAAAAGGGTACTTTCAATCTCAAGTTCTGATTAAAACAGGTACATATTCCTTACCTTCCAGATAAAGTTCTTTGCATTGCATTAGCCTGAAATGTTTTTATGGTGCTTAGACATTCATAATGAACCTATCGAAACTAAATACCTGTTCTAAGTTCTTTGCCTGGAAATGGTTTCATTATCAGTATATTGCTCCTTCAGTATTTAAATGCTGCACTATTTTAGCAAAGCATGACAGAATTAGCTATGGATGTTGAATAGTTCAAACTGTTTCACATAATAAGTGTCTGCTTTCAATGTTTCCTGAGAGGTTATTTCATTTCCTCTGCCTCCCAAAGAGATGAAACTGTATACAAATTCAGAAATGGGTCTGCCCTCTGAATTTCACAGCAAAATAAAGCACAGAGGATAAATCATCCTCGATAATGAAAATGATGTTCTCCGTGGAAATCTTCTTACATAATACAGGAGAAGGATAGTAAGCGTTTTAATTTTTCATCTGAATCTACTGCTTTAGGCCATTAGCAAAGATCATTACAGCCCTACAGAAAATCACACTAATGTTGTGTTGTCACCTTTCAATTGAGCGGGAGCCATCATCATGTTCAGAAACAGAAAATATGATTTCTTTAATCAAATCTGCATGAACAAATTCATAATCTATGATGTGAATTAGGATGCTCTTACAAGAGAATACGCTTTAGAGTCAAGCAAGTGATTTAAATATTTTAAAAATTTTGTTAGTTTTTTCTTTTTTGTTTAGTGGGTATTATTAGCATTTGTATAAATATAAATCATAAATTAACATTTCAAAACAAAAATAATAGCTAAATAAATAAACCACATATCTATAGACACTGAGCCAGGACTGTCCTAAATGTTTTTACATACATAACTTCATTCAAAATAAATATACTGATAAGGAAATGCCACTCCAAATGTCACTGGGTTATGTATGCTTGGAAAACCCTTTCTAGTAGTTGACCTATAATTTACGGAAAATAGACTGTGAACTTAACTCTGGATTTTAAATTTGCTATTTTTTCTCATTCATTCAACAGAAAAGAGGCCATTACATACAAGGCCCTGGGGATCTGAAATTTAGAATCCTCCTCCAAGGATCACACAAGCTAGTAGAGGGATTGATGTTCCAATGGGCTTTTCTCATTTTCAAAAACCAGGACAACTTAAGAAACCTCCCAAAGTGTCAAAATCTTCATAACAAAAATGAGGATATTATAGATTCTTATTATAAAGTTTATAAAAATACTATGTAATGCTTAATAAAAGGCAGTTAACATTCAACAAACCATTGACATATTCTTATTGGAAGCTTAAGAAACCTGAAGTGGAGGCTTGTCAGAATTCTAGTGTTCTGGATTTAAACAGAAAAAATATCTGGAGACCAATATAAGTAAGAAACTGACAGCCATAGAATCTAAAAAGTAATGACAAAAACTTTATTTTAATATTTTTTCTCACTCTAAAGGTAAAACATGTTCTCATGTAATAAGCTTTACATGAAAAAATATTTCTCCTTCTTGACTTAGGAGAGGTCTTAACATTATAACAGGAAATTGTCTTGGATAGATTTCACATCATCATTTTATTAGGATTTGAAGGGCACTGTACACCATCTGCCAAACAGTAATCTGTTCCCAGCCAGGACAGCAAAAACTATTGGAGGATCTTTTTTTTTTTTTAATATATTTTATTGATTTTTTTCAGAGAGGAAGGAAGAGGGTTAGAGAGTTAGAAACATCGATGAGAGAGAAACATCAATCAGCTGCCTCTTGCACACTCTCCACTGGGGATGTGCCCACAACCCAGGTACATGCCCTTGACCAGAAATGAACCTGGGACCTTTGAGTCCGCGGGCCGATGCTCTATCCACTGAGCCTAACCGGTTAGGGCAAAAAACTATTGGTGGATCTTAACACGTCCTCTGTTAGACTTCCTTGTCATTTGAAGTTGCTACTCACCTTTATCACACCATCTCCATTAATTGCTAAATTCTGAGAGGACAGATGCAAGGCCAAGTTCCCTATTCTTTAAGAAACTGTGCTGTTAGAATCGCCCTTCCCATTCTACCCAATTATTCCATAGTGTGTGTTTGTTTTATGAAATCTACTGAAAAAAATGGAGTTCCTTTTTCTAAAATATTGGAGATAAACTAATCTCTGTTCTTGTGGACTTATATAATTTGCTGTTTTCTGGCATGTTCTTTCTTCCTCACCACAGCACTGAAAGTAGTGTGTAGTTTGTCTTAGGTCATAGAAGCAAAAAGTCAGATTGGGGTTTAATATTCAAAGATAATAAACTATTAAGGAAAATTAAACAAAATTTAGGAGTAAACAACAACCCCAAATCTAAAGAAGAAATTTTCATAGTGAAAGTAGGACGACAGGGGGAAGCTGGTAATCATCACTCACAGAGTGGAAGGGAAGTGAGAACATAATCAAAGGTGATGTATGAACTTCGGATAATTGCATGGATGACTTTTAAACTTAAGACAATGAAATTTGAGAGATTGAATTTCACAAAAGTTTGGGTATTTACTGAACAGATTATGTATCACTGCTAAAAAAATATTTTGGACCATTTGTTACTGAGACAGGGAAACATGAATAACTTAATAAAATATACATAATCCAAACAAGATTTGAGCAACATACCTCTTTAATATAAAGAGACACTTTGAATAGACCGTGGTCAAAAGTCATTAGAATTAAAAGGGCAAGTTTTGACCAATGAAGTACAATAGAAACATATTTAAGAAAATGAGATTTTAAAGTGATATGCTGTCCCCCAAATCTAAGATCTCTCTAAAAATTCTGTGTTTCCTAATGTTTACCTTTGACATGGGACTGTGGGCAGGAAGTAGAGAAAAAAATGTGTTTTTTATTTAAGAAGTTTTTCTTCTCACGTAATACATGATTATAGTAAAAACTTCAAATTAGCTTCACAATATAAGAGATATTTCCTCCAAGTATAAACTCTCTGCAATTCATACTATAGGTCCAATATAGTGGGATCACTGATGAATAACCCCACATCCAAATTTGTTAGAAATCCTTGGTGGCAAAGTCAAAAATCCAATTTGTGAGGGAGGGAAAGATCAAGAGTCAGGGCAAAGGAGACTTTTAAGGCAATGAAACTCCTTCATACAATGCTATTTTACTACACGCCATTATACATTTTTCCAAATCCACAGAATGTACAATACCAAGAGTGCAACTTAATGTAAACTATGAACTTGGGAAGATAGTGATGTATCAATGCAGGTTCATCAGTTATTAAAAATGTACCACTGGGAGGGGAGACTATTGATAATGGGAGAGGCTGTGCATGTGTGGGGCAGGCGGGAATTTGGGAAAATCTTTGTATCTTCTGCTCAGTTTTGCTGTGAACCTAAAAGTGTTCCAAACATAAAGTCTATTTTTTTAAATATAACACAAATCGATGTAGGCAATTTGGGGAGAGTTCTTTTAAAGTGTATCTAGCCACAATTAATGAAAGTGGTGTCTAAGATACCAGGAACAAGGGACTGTTACCCAACTCTCAGTTTCTCCCACATGGGAGAGAAATACATTTCTCTATTGCTAGTTCAAGACTAGCCAGACATGGCTCTGAAATCCTAGCTGGTTTGAGCACCCCCATTTTTCATGAAACTCAACTATCCTCAGAATCCCAGGGTCATAGAAGAACATAAGTCCTACTAAAACCACATTGGAATGGAAGAAATATCTCTCCCAGAAGTTGTGGGAATGAGTGCCAAACAGACCCACAATCCTTTCTCATATGACTCTATCCCCTATTTCATTTCAAAAAAAGAATAGCAGCACTCTTGAAAACTCCCTCACAAATTAGCCATGCCAGGGATACGTTTAGTCTTGCTCTTTGCAGTGACTGCATGACCTGTTGTTTTGGTCATCTCCCTGCCTGGTGCTGAAAACATAATTGCTTGCTAAACCATAGGTATTGTAAAAGCTCTGGCAGAATTCTGTGTAGCGCATTAGCTTTTAAACTGCTTGACTATACCCAAAAATGCTTGGTGGAAGGTATTTAAGCAATGAAAAATACTGAGAGCCAGATTACAATCCATGCTGCTTTTCTCCCTGGTCAAGAATCAAAGGGAAAAATTAACATCATATGTTATTTCTTTCTTTCAACTGATGTTATTTTAAAAGGGCAAAATATTAGAATTATTAAAAATGACCCTTTAACAGAGCAAAGAGGACAAAATTATCTTCATTTCAATTTTGCAAATAGAGTGAATGATGCTATCATTTGTAGCTAATGCAAAATTTCTCTAAGTGTGGTCTCGGACCACCTGCACTGGAATTCTTGTTAAATCTATTGAATTGAACCTTTAGGGTTGGCCTCAGTATATGTGCATTTAAAAAATACACCCAAATGATTTTTATGCACATAAAAGTCCAAAAACTATTGAAAGTATGAATCTCCTATGCACTTAAACTCATCTCCCCCTTTCACATATTTTGTAAATGGTTAAATCATATTGGATTTTATTTTCAATGTAGCTTTATCCATTCAGCAACACGGATGTCTTGAATAACTAATATGTGTTGTAGAGTGTTCTCTCTTTTCCTTTCCTTCATCTTCATCAGTGTTAATGAAATGATAACTAAAGTTAACTGGATCACTTCGTTTCCTCATTCATTATTTTCACTTCACTTATTTGCTCATTCTTCCATTGAATAAATATAAAGCACGTATTTCATGCTACATGCTTTGTAGAAACTGTGGACACAAATGAATCAAGCATAGTCCCTATCTGGGCTCACAATACAGGGCCAGTGACAGATACTTGAACTTACTCTGCTGCAGAGGAATGAGTACTGTAATGCACAAGATGTGAGGGGGTCCAGAAAGCAATTAATGATAAATCATTGCAAACAGTTTTTGAAAGCATATAACTACTCCAAATATTATAATTATCTTGATATAATTTTACTAAATTTATCCTCCAGAATCATTACTTCAAACAACCTAGAAAATTTACCTGAACACCTGTTATGTACAGGTCGATGTTCTAAGTACTGATGGGAAAACACAAAATTATTAGAATAAGATTTGCTCTTAAGTTTATCGAGGTTGTTAATAAGCTAGCATACCATTAAATTAAAAAGATATTTAAACACCCCATAATGAATTTTGACTATTCAGTGAGTTGAGACTAAAATAGTCACAAAATAACTTTAAAACCTTTTGCTAGACCTTAAGTCTAAATCCCTTTGTCTGATTTCTAGAGCTCTCTTCCAAACCTACCCAAGAATTCTTGCTAAAGTCATCTAATTCTCCCTTTGATCTTTACCTTATATCTGTTAGTCTCTGCATAACCACTAATTTTCTGAATAAACATAATGCTAAATTACCATTTGCCTCAGAAATCGAAAGAACAAGAGAAACTAAACTATGTATCTAAATATGTGTTTTTGTTTTATTTACCGGTTCTAAGCTCTTCTCTAAGATAGTGAACCTTCAAGTTCTTCCTTCTTCCAGGGATACACATCACCTCAATCCTTATTTGACAAACATCTACTCATTTTTTGAATTTCATCTTAAACGCCTCAGTCTTAAACTTTATAATCCCATTCTCCAAACCCAAGTCAGTGTCCATGTTATACTTTCTATAGCAAGTTGGACTTCCCTTCAAAGAAAATATAGCAAGTTATATGGTAGGTCAGTAAGTATGTTCATTTAATATCTCTTCTTCTTTAAAATGTATTTCCGTGAGAACCAGGATGGCAGTTTTTTAGCTACCATTGTGCATGCAACATGCAAGAGCTTGGCTTACAAAAATTAGTTTGGAGTGGATAAGTTACAAAAATAAATTTTAAAATTGTGGTATACAGGAATTTCAGTATGTCAGAATCAACACTAAGCTTTGTTATATAATACCATAAGTACAATCGAACTTATTAACTCTATCACATTTTGCAGTTAAGAATTGGAGTATGTATTAACTCAAGTTGTTATGCAACTATTGCTTTAGTTTATGTGTTGTACTTGCAATTAAATTATGAAACAATTGAGGTTAAGGGGTTTTGCCTTATGTATATTCTGCATTGGCCAGAATATTTAGGATGGCACTGAGCACATTGTAGGTTCTTAATATTGCTTAGTGAATCAAACTGAGCTGAATTGAATTGAAATAAATCAAATAAATTTTCATAACATTTTGCCTCTTGGGTTTGACAGAGAATACTGAAGTGCCAATTACAATGTATTTAGCTCTAAACTAGCTAGTGATTTGAAGCCATTTGAAAGCTTTCCACTTTCCATCTAGAGAACAAGGATAATACCTGTCATCTTCAGAAGGATGCTATGAAGATTAGATACCATCTTTACATGAGAAAAAGTTTAACAAATATAAAGTATTATTCAATACCTGAGCAAGATAAGCACAGCATTGCAAGTGATATGATTAAGGTACAATTCATATAGATTTAAATCTGTCAGAATAGAGAAAGATACTTAGAGAAACTTGTAAGATAAAATTTTGTGACTTGACTATACTTATCTCTGGCTTAGTAATTCTGGGATACCTCTGGATCCTTACCTGTTTTTAGTATTGTTGGAGAGTATGAAGTTTGTACTAATATCATGTAAAACTTCTCCACCCACGATGAAGTTTGTTGTTGATATTATCTTAATCCAGTTGTACCATGCAAACTACAAAATTATTGAAGCCAACAGGACAGTATTTCTAATGGTCCTCTGACATGTTTTTGTCTATTGAGCAAGTAATCTATTGGGGAATTATGTCTTCCACAGAGCATGAGACTATTGATTATAGCCCCACCGTTAGCATAATATTCATAAGGTTGGACAACAAGTGAAAATATGACCCAAGAAGGGTCAATCAGAAGCATGTTGGGAAAATCAGTGGTATATTACATTAAAAAAAGATTTCTTCAAATACTCCAAGTCTTTTATAAGCCTGGATCTCATTTTTGCCACAGATGGAGAGGCTGCCTGAGACTGAAGTCATCACTGCAGAAAGTAGAGCTGAGAGCTGGAGATGGGAAAAGGAAGATACTTGATGACATGGTAGGAAGAGTGCAAATATCTGTTCCCATAACCATTATCCATCATTGGACTTCCATAGAGATATCTATAAAGACATTGCCTATATCTTAAATTTGAGTTGGGTTTTATAATATGAACCTGAATAGCCCCTGATAATGAAGTATTCTTGCTATAGAATAGGAATCTTCTGTCCCATGTTCATTTTTACTATTCCATATCAACAAACACAATAACAATATATATTTCCAATATTGAAAAATAATTTTGTTACATTAAACCTTCAGTGTTTCAAACTGACAGCTTCGTATTTTAAACTGTTATTTAAACTCACTACCCTGTTTGTTCTTGTATTTATTCCAATCTATCGTCTCCTTGAAAGTATATTCTTCTATAATTCTATGACTGAATCCTAAATTTCTAATGTTCGCTTTTGTATTTAGATTTCCTTTGTTAATCAGTATTGTTGACTCAAAATTAATATGGAGTAAGCTAAAATCCTAGGATGTTCCAAAATACTGCATTTGTGAGGGTCTCTATACTTTTTTCATATCAATATTCCTATTGATAGATTGGATCCATTTATCAAATCTTCTAAAATAATTTTTATAAAGTATGCCATCTAACAGATTTAGTTTTACCTTGATGAATTTGGTAAAGTTTTACCTATTGTGATATTTTACAACAATATAATAAATAGAAGAAGCAGTCTCTAAATATTTTGAATAAATGAAAAGAGTGAATCTATGAAATCAGCATTGTATGCAATTCAGTTCAAATTTAGGATGAGCAAGAAATCAGAGCTGTTAGGAATCAGATTTGGTAGTAATCATTAGAGAAAACTTCCTTTGTCATATCACTTTCTGCACTGGATATTACAATATGTTAATGAGAATATGAATATTATATCTGGGATATCTATCAGGAGAAGATTTGTACTTCTCATCTTTAAGCTTTATTGTAATCAGTGGTGCTTTCTTTTTACTTGATGTGTTGCCAAGTTAGTGTTTGTCTGACTGCAATAAATTTTCTTTGACATATACTCAATATGAGCTTTTAGATACATTGAATCTGAGGGGAGAAAGAGAGAGAGGATTGCTGTTGCTTTAGCTTTCTCTTCCTTCTCACAAACAGAATTTAGAAAGAACAACAGGAAACATACAAAGAGAAGCACATGCAAAGTGGGAAAGAAGTAGGTCTTGAAAATATCCAAGGGAAGTGCATGCCACTGAACAACTAATTAACGTCTTCATTAGTGCTTCACAACAAGAAATATGAGCGTGCAGGGAGGGATCTCCTAAGTTTCTCCAGAGAGATTATAAAACAAATCACTCCTTGATCTGATCTCATCTGTTCTTCTCTTTTGTCTTTACAGACAAAGAGGAGACATGAATAAGCTCCCACCGTCTGCTAAGGGCTGCACTGCTTGCCAATTATTTAAATGATTAAGGAGGAGAGATGACTATTGAGAAGTAAACTTAAAAGGAGAGAGGCCAAAATACCTATATCATGGTAATGGATTCATTCCCCCTTTACTCCAGATTTGTGAATTTAAGTAAATATTTATCCCTTTTCTCTGCATAAGCAGGGACAAGTACCAGCCACCTAGACATAGCACTGGAATCAATCAAAAGGAGGGAGATTCTGGCCAGCTCCTCTAAAACAACAGTTGTGCCCTAACCATTTGTATCATCCTAAAAGAATAAGGAAACATTTTACTAAACCATCCTTATTACCAGGATTATGGATTTTATATTTTAATCCCCAAATTCATCAGTGATAGCAGTAATATGAAATACTGTAACATTTGTGGTGTGTCAGGCAGTTTTCTGAGTGCTTATTATATATTAATTCACACATTGATGAGGAAACTGAGAGCCAGTAATTTGCCCAGGTTTATGCAGCTGGTGAGTGTGGGAATGGGATTGGAACTTCTACCTGTCTTAGCATAGATATCTAAATAACAATAAAGAAAGAGAGAAAGGAAATCAGACATTATCTATACTAATAAAAGGGTAATATGCTAATTAGACCAGACATCTTCTGGACATCCTTCCGGAAAAAGCCACAGTAGCAGGGGCCAAGACAGAGGCAATTAGGGGAAATCAGGCCAACAGGGAAGAGCAGGTAGGGGTGGCCAGGCCGGCAGGCAGAGTGGTTAAGGGTGATCAGGCAGGCTGGCCGGTGAGCGGTTAGGAGGCAGAGGTCCCCAATAGGAGAGGGTGCAGGCCGGGCTGAGGGACCCTCCTCCTGTGCATGAATTTTGTGCACCGGGCCTCTAGTTAAGCATAATCAACTTGGGAGCATATGCATGCTTCACCAGGAAGCTACAGCCTCACAAACTCCAGGGGATCATAGCATTGCCCTGCAAAGGAGATTAACAACCCCCTCCATCATATAGGAAGGAAGGACCAGTTTTTCAATCTCCCTGTCCACTCTCCTGGACTATGGGGAGAGATAAGGTGCATGCTCAACTGACCGTAGAGATCTGTCAGTCTAGCCTGGGAAAAGGATCGGACTGAATAAAGGATACAGAACTCCAAAGATCTAGAAAATATATTGGTTAAAGGGTGGACTCATCAGAAGCCCATGAAAACTTGAAAAGGTAATTGGTTAGTTTAAAGAGGGCCTGTTCCTTCTAAACCTGAGATAATATAACCTGTACCTAACAAAGACAAAGGCCTCCTTCCTCCTCTCTCTCTCTCTCTCTCTCTCTCTCTCTCTCTCTCTCTCTCTCTCTCTTTCTCGTTACATGTGTTAGCCCCATTCATTCACTCATTCTTTCATAGCGGCCATGTGGGACTAGCAGCCACCTGTGGCCTGGCAGGGGCTGGGACTCTAAACGCAGACCTTAGCAGAGGCATAGCCAGGGAAAACAAGCTAAACAAGCCAGATGGTGATAAAAGCTAGAATGGACAAAGCTTTAGAACCAATGGCACAGACGCTGTACACACTGGCCTGTGTTTTGGGCTGGGTATTTTTCATGGCTGGACAGATGGAGATGAGACATTGGGAACCCAGTGGAAGCCTCCTATTTCCACTCAAATAAATGCCTCCAAGCCCCAACCCCCCATGTGGGTCTCCCAGAATGCTCTCCTCAGGACAGCACAAGAACCCCACTTCCACCAGCAACACTTGGACTCTTAACCATCCTCCTAAACTGTTTTTATAAGAGCCATGTTTCAAACATAAACCGCAATCTAAGCCATAAGTATAAAGTTTCACTATAAGAAGATTACAATGTAAAGCTTCTTTTTACTCATTTACCACATAGAGTCTTGGACAAATAAATGCTGGCAGTCCGCATCAAAGTTAAATCAAGGTTTAAATATTCAATCAAGCCTTTCATATCCATTGATTTACATGTGAGGAGTAGCTAACATTTTTTTCTTCCATTTTTTAAAGTTTTTATTTTATTTTAAGATACACGTAACATAAAAATATACAATTCTAACCATTTTAAATATATAGTTTAGTGGTGTTAAGTAAATTCATATTATTATGCAACCATCATCACTATCTATTTATAGAACTCTTCAACTTGCAAAACTGAAACTCTATACCCATTAAACAAATCCCCATTCCTCCCTTCCTCCAACTTCAGGCAACCATCATTCTACTTTTGGTACCTCATGTAAGTGAAATCATATAGTATTTGTCTTTATGTGACTGACTTATTTCTCTTAGGATAATGTCCTCAAGATTCATTGATGATGTAGTATTTTTAAAAACTGCCTTATTTTTTTAAGGCTAAACAATATTCAATTGTATGTATATACCACAGTTTGCTTATCCATTCATCACTTTTTTAAAAATCTTTATTGTTGAAAGTATTACATATGTCCTCTTTTTCCCCCATTAACCTCTTCTGCACCACCACAGGCCCTCACCACCCCATTGTCTGTGTCCACAGGTTATACATATATGCATACAAGTTCATTGGTTGATCTCTTTCCACCCACCCTCCCCTGCCTTCCCTCTGAGGCTCAATAGTCTGTTCAGCCTTCTATGACACTGGGTCTATTTTTTGGGGGGGGGGAGGGGGAATCTAATGAACCAAATACACCGATGATCAAAAATATCCATACATCTCTTGATGAATAGTTGGATTGCTACTACCTTTGAGGTATTATGAGTAATGCTGCAACAAACATGGGTGTACTCTTCCACTCTTTAAGTGCAAAGAGCATCCTCAAAAATTACCAAATAAAAAACTGAAAATAACTATTTTAATTTAATTTTTAAAACATTCATAAAGTTATAACACTATTATGGCACCTGATTAACAAAAAATATTTTAATTAATTTATACATTTATACCAATTGAAAAATTATAAAATTATATGTTTAAGATTTATTCATTCATTGCACAAGCAATAAGGAATGCTTATTTTGTGCAGAGTATGTATAGTGGGTAGCTGCAGGGATTCAACAATGATTAAGGAATGACCCTTACTCAGATGGGGCCTGAAAGCTAAATTAAGGTTTAAGGAGTTAAATAAATAATAAATAATGTATAAATATATAATAGAAATATATAAAATATTTAATTTTTTTCATTCAAAAACAGTAGCTTAGCATATACTTAATATTTTGAATGAATTATCTCTGTCAAATATAGTCAGAGTGAGATGAGAACTATTGCTGGCTGGTGTGGTTCAGTGGTTGAGGGTTGACCCAAGGCCCAGGAGGTCAGGGTTTGATTCCCAGTCAGGGCATATGCCTGGGTTCTCGGCTTGATCCCCAGTGAAGGAATGAATGTGCAGGAGGCAGTCGATTGATGATTGTCTCTCATCACTGATATTTCTCTCTCTTTCTATCCTCTTCCTTCCACTCTCTAAACTCAATAAAAACATATTTTTTAAAAATAAAACAATGAGAACTGAAATAATAAAAGTAAAAACTAAAACTGTACTAGTATGAATTAATCTGATTGCTGCATAACAAACCACCCCTAAATCAATAGCATTCTAGGCTGTGCTCAGCTGGGCAGTTCTGCCTCAGGCTCAGTACCTGAGTGTCTGTGTCCCAAGGCAGGTATGTGGACTGTGTGATAGCCATGACATGTGGTTTTCACAGCAATGCATAGTGCAAGAGAGCATCAGAAACATATGAGGCCTCTAAGACCTGGTCTCAGAAATGGTAGCCTGTCACATCTATCTCATTCCATTGGCCAAAACAAATCATATGGCTAATCTCAAAGTCAACAAAGATAGAAATACATTTGATTCCAAGTCGGAAGAACTGCTGACACATGGCAAAAAAGGCATGGATTCAGGAAGAGTAAAACTGGCACCAATGAAGCAAACCACCATAGTTGAAAAGTAATTGTAATTTCTGACTATGGGATTAGCAGTTGGCTCACAAAAGAGGGGTTCTCTTAGTAGGAAACCAGGTGATAAAGGTTAAATGAAATAAAAATTGTTATCAAGTTATTATATATGCTTTGAAACAAATATCCATTACAAATTTTGATTGGACAATTCTGAAAGTAATTCAGTGCAGCATAAAATACAAATTTGCAATATCTGAATTCTTTTAAAAATTGGAAAAGACTGCAATTGGCGGTGTGGGGAGCAGATCAAGGCAGGTATTCTTGGAAGTGTGCCTAATATGACGAAATGTGAAAAAGAAAAATTCAGGGAATGATTAGTTGTAGAACAATTTGTGAAAGGAAATAGTGGGAGTAATTGGAAATACATTATAGAGCTTTAATAAAGTTTTAAAAAAAGGATTTTATTTTCTATTAAAGGGATTCTATGGAAACTTAAAGACTTTCGAACAAATGCTTAATACAACCAAAGTAATAAAGCAAGAGAAAAAAATCTGTCTGGATATGTAGGATTGAGAAGAATGGGGAAGTCTAGAAAGCAGGATCCTAGGTGGAAGGCTGTAATAGGATTGAGAAGTTGTAAAGAAGGCAGAGAACTCAAAGATTTCAACTCAAAGTGATCAAATCTGGGTGACCAGAGACATGAAAATAGGCTGCTTAACAAAAATTGAGACCAGGACTCATTATAGTGTGAATTCTGAAGAGAGAGAATATGTAAGTGGTGAGTATTCCAAGGTGAATCTGTAGCCAGTTCAAGAAATTAAAAATAAACAGACAAACAACAACACACACAAAAAAAAAATACAGAAGAAGATAAAGAAGACTAATATAATTGGAATTTAGGAAGTGAAGTAATGAGAGATTAAGAGAGAGAAAGTGTCAACCACTAAGACTAGAGAAATAGGCAGAAACCAGATATAAGGGATTTTTATGTCAGTTAAATATTTTAAACTTTGTGTGAATATTTTTAGCACAAGAAAAACATGACCTGATCAATAGAATCTGATGGCTGAGTTGACATAGGTAAGGAAATTACTAATTAAACCAATTATATACAGTGTACACCAAGCATGTCAAATTCAAAGGCTAACATGGGCCAAATAAACAAGGTTTAAGTTTATGTGGGCTGCAAAAAAACAAAAGCTTTAATTTTCATAGAAACATAGGGGTTTTTTTTATAGAGACATGCTGAATACAAAGGCTGAAATAAATGAGTAATCATTAGCATAAAATAATAGAATATTTTAATAAAAATTAATATTTTTTCTTGAACATTAACTTACCAGACACTGAATAACTGCACATTTAATAAGCATAATGCAAATAAACCTATTTTTCTTGTTCTCCGAAAGCAAAATATTTCCTGTTGCACACACCAAACAGTCAGTCGAAGACTAATGACGTAGCATTCAGCTGCTAAAATATTCACTGCTAGTATTAGTGGAGAGAAATGGTGTGCCTGTGCATAAGGTGCATAAGGAAAATGAATACAACACGATTATAGTAATCAGTCATTAGAGAACATTGTAGTTTGTTATTAATAATTATGTATAACAGGGTATTGTAAAAACTAAGTTATGAAATTTTTATTAAAATGTTTCTTACATACCGTTATATTGGTTGGGCCACAAAAATATTTGTTGTGGGCCACATGCGGCCCGTGGGCCATGAGTTTGACATGCTTGGTGTACATAGTCTTTACCATAAATGTGTTACCACTGGATTTAGGTCAACATGCTTCCTGTGTAAGCAAGATAACTAAAATAGGTTCAACATGTGTTTTTTTCCTGACTAACAAAGGAGAAAGGCACAATCTCTATTTTACAAATTAAAATATGCATTTTTCATACGAATACCATTAACTACATGGGAACTGGTTAGAAATGTCCATGATTATTAACAATGCGTTATAACTTATGATAAGCAAACATTCAGATATATCAAAAGGTTACTTACTAAGAAGCAGTAGTTATCTAAGAAGAAAGATGTAAGTTTTAAAAGTTACCATAATCTGTCTGGCCAGAGTGGCTCAGTTGGTTGGCATCCTGTGCACAGAAAGGTTGTCAGTTCGATTCCCAGCAAGGCCACATACCTGGGTTAAGCAATCTCATCAAGCACTGATCTCTCTCTCTCTCTCTCTCTCTCTCTCTCTCTCTCTCAACATGTCCTCGAGTAAGGATTAAAAAAACAAACAAACAAACAAACAAAACTTTAATCTTACTTAATCAAATCCATTTGGTCTGGCCAGAACCCTTTCCTTCTGACATGCCAACTCTACTAGCAACTTTGTTTTCAGGTTGGAAAAACAGGTATCTTATTTTGTTGATATATACCTTTGATCAAATATACTTTTATTTATTGTGGCATAATTTCCTAGTTTCTCTTCTTAACTTGAACTTTATGACACAAAATCAGAATTTACAGAATATTCAGATGATGTTAAAAAATAATATTTTTATAAAATGTAAATTATTTGGAAAGTAGATAAAAATAAAAAGCTACCACATCAAATTTTTAATTAGTCTACTCATATTTTTTTTGTTCACAAAATTGGCATTTAAATATATAATAACTTTTCATATTGTTGCTCATTGAAAATGTATCTTCCCCTAAAAATGATCAAAGATTATTTAGAGTCCATAAAATATCTTTTGTCACAACTAACTGTAGCACTAATAACTATAGAGTTCTTTTAAATTAATTAAGTAAAATTACATTAAACATCTCTACTGTGTTTTGATTGAAATTCTGGTATTTCATTATGATGTAAACACACACATACACTCACTCAACACACACACACACACACACACACACACACACAAGAGCTATCCATATACTTTCTATTTTACTAAGATTTTTTTTATCTAAAACAGCTAAAAAACATTATTTTTTAGCCAATGTATGTTTAACATTTCTGGCCATCATATGATTTTTATGTTGAAGTAACATTGTGAATTATTAACAAACTAGAGGCTCGATGCACAAAATTCATACAAGGGGCTTGGTTTTACTGCCCCCCATAGCGCTGGCTGCCTCGGGGGCGGTGGGGGGGGCTGCCTTGGCCCTCACATCCAGGTTTCATCTGGAATGTTGTCTAGTCTAATTATCATATTAGCCCTTTATTATATAGGATTTCCTACTATTAAGCATGAGTGCATGCCTTCTTTGAGCCAGAATTACTAATTCTACATTAAAATATTGCTCAGTATATTGTAATATATCATAATAACATGAGTGGCTAATTTATATTTTAAGAAAGAATCTTTCATAAGTGCAATTGCTCTGTAGTTGTTTGTATGGAAGAATGTAGACGTCTGTGTGAATATACACACATGCCGATACTGTGCCAGCCTGAAAATGCATCTATCAAATTCAGGAGTATATTTAACTGATGGCCCCAGCTGCTAAATTCCCAAATCTATCATGGCATCTGCTTCAAATCCAACTGTCCCATGAACTGCTCCCAACCAATAACTGAGCACAGCAGTGATCTTAAAGTGACTTTGGTCAAAAATCTCCTATGGGCCTTGTTGAGCCTCTTTATAACTGTCCTGAAGTCTAAGATTCATACTCCCAAAGTACGTTCCTTTCCTATTTATTATTACTAATCTTTCAGTGCATTTAATTCTGCAGAAAAAAAGATTGATGAAGTTCTTAATTCACAACAAAAACCCCTATAAACTGGTTTGTGTGTTGATTTAAACTTTACTTCTTGCCTATCAAGAGCCTCCTGACTCTATAATTCCCTGGTTTCTGAAGCTCTTCCTTCAATTATCTGAACTGTTTCAGAACCCTTCAGAATAAACTCAATTTTGTTTGTTTAATTTTTTTTCTGCCTGAAATGAGATGCAGCTTCTATTACTTGCAACAATTACAGTTGTCAAAGTAGACAACAACATAGACATTTGGAAGTAATAGAATTGAAGGTTAAAACATCTTAGCTGCTCTTCCAGAACACTGGCACCTAAGTTTCAGAGCTCGCATGCTTTCATAGGCTCAGCACCTAATGTTTTCCAAGGGCTTGCACAGTACCTAGTACTTGCAGGAAATTAATGAAGTGTGAAAGTTCCTGAGACTCACTCTGCCTCAGTTACCAATATGTGAAAGGAGGGAGGGAGTGTTGTACTACTTATCTCTTAATACAGGCATAAGAATTAGAAGTAGTGCATTTAGAATATTTGGTTTAATGCATGGCATATTGTGCAGAGAAAATAAGAAGTATTGATTAATAGTCAAATGTTAGTAGTATTTTAATGAATAAATTAAATTTAAATGGTAGCTTCTTAGGGAGTAGTGATAATTTCTTAAACAGCTTAAATGTATTACATGGTTAAACTGAAAATCACACTATCAAGTCATTTCACAAGAACTTCAATTGTTGATGGGCTGAAAAAGAAGCTTTTCAGGTGAAAAGATATGAGATTGGAATTTAGAATATTCAATATTTGGCTTTTAATGACCTCCACAGATGATTACTTCTGAGGGAACATGTGTAGGTACCATAGTAAACATGGGCTCTAGGAAATAGCACTATGTTACTATAAAAAAGTAACAGCTGTGGTCTTTGAATAAAACACAAGAGATGCAATGAGGCTGAAAATGGACCTGTTGGTAGGTACTTGACTCCTCCCTGACACTTCCCGATTCAAGAACATAAGGAGGTAGTTAGCAAACTAGGTCAATGCAGAATTTTAAATTTCATTATGAATGAATCATCACCCACACACAGAGTTGATTTAATTCACCTCAAGTTGAAAAATAAAATTTCTATAAGGCAGGGAATTCTATTGTTTCTGGAGTAAGTTAAAAAATAGATAAAATCCATTAATTTGACCAGTCTCCCAAATTAATCGAAAGAGAATCCAGAAGGTATTTCTTTCAACTCTCCCAGTTCTATCCATTCAACAAGTTATTCCAAATCTAGCCTAATGTGGGTGTACAGTTTTAAAATATTATATACTAAATAAAAATTTATATTCCCTAGTAATGTCTTCTAAATTTCCATAACTCATTATTAAGACTAATAGGATGATCAATATAAGAATAAGTGTTTCAGAAAAGCAGGGTTTCAGCTAGTGGTTTTTCCTATACTTACTCACTATGTCTTGTTTTCTATCAATAGAGGATCAACTACATAGAGAAGTTTTTCTAATTTGGTTTCTCATTATTTTTGCTTGCTTCCCTTCTTTCCTTAAAGATGTTTTACTTAAAAATAAAAATGTTGACTCTGTTTAAATGTAATTAAAGATAAAGCTCAAATGGATTGATGCCCCTGAGTAGAAGAAACTATTGGAATCCTGTGCTGGCAAATACTATTTTGTGTGTTAAAATGAAAACCAAAAAAGCATGAGCCAAGTTCACAGGGCCTAAGGGTTGGCAAGAAAAAAATGGCAGCAAGCATATTTAGAAATGATATTACCAAAACCTGAATGGCTCCCAGTGGTACAAAGCGTTAGTTAAAGCCAAGAAATACACTTGACACAATACCTTATCCTTATGGCCCTCTGATACTTTTAGACACTACATGGAACTGACAACAATATACTACTCTCATCATTGGCTGCCCTCCCACTTTTCTTTGGAAATGATTTTCTATTGGAGGAAAATAATGCCATAAAATCCCATTTAACCATAAGTAGGAGAGCAAACTTTCTATTACTATCAGTTATTTCTTTGTCATTATCTTTCCCTGAAAGAGCGGGTCAATCAGCAGGTATAACATAATGCTATTAATCACAAAGACTGTATTTTAAGGCACTCATTAAAATGCATTGTGCATAACCATTGCCTACATTTCTAAATTTAAAATGTAAAACTCTTATTGGCATCAAACCCTTTTTGAAACTTTTTCTTTTAGGTTCAACTAACACTTAATGAGGGCTTCCGATGTGTCAGAGAATGGCCTGGCCAGTTCCACATGCACAGTGGCCTATCTGCTAGATTTTGGCTTATAGTCACATATTATGTTGCCTTATATAGAATCAGGTGATGTAACAAGCAAAATCTATTCATATTGGTCCAGGGACATAATTCTTAAATTAATGATAAACCATATTATTCCATAAATCAATATAAATAACATATAATAAAAAGCTAAAGAACAGGCACATTTATAAAATAATAGATAATTTATTTATATAATAGTCCAGACATCACATCATCTCATTTTCTGTTATCTGGTGTGTATGTGTGAGTATGTGTGTGTGTGTATAAATATGTGCATAGATATAGATATAGATATAGATATAGATATAGATATATAGACATATAATTTTATTTATAACACCCATTCATTTTTCCTTCTTTATTAAGATAATGTAAAACTTATAGCATATATAATATTTTATTTCAATATAAATGTTTTCTTAATTGTTGTTAAATATGTGGGCAGAGGACCAGAAAATATACCGCTCCAAAGAAGACATACAAACAGCCAACAGATATAGAAAAGATGTTCAAGCTCACTGGCAATTAGGGAAATGCAAATTAAAAAACAAAAACAAAACAAAAAAACAAAAATAAAAACTACAATGCAATACTATCTTAAACCAGTTAGAGTGGCCATTATCAACAAGATAAGGAACAACAAGTGTTGGAGAGGTTGTGGAAAAACAGGGAACCCTCATTCACTGCTGGTGTGAATGTAGACTGTTAAAACCACTATAGAAAACAGTCTGGTGATTCCTCAAAAAATTAAAAATAGATCTACCATACAACCTAACAATCCCACTCCTGGGTACATACCCAAAAACTCAAAATCATTTATATATGCAAAGATATATGCACCCCTACGTTCATTGCAGTATTATCCATGGTGGCCAAGAGTTGGAAACAGCCAAAGTTCCCTACTATAGAGGACTGGATAAAGAAGATGTGGTACATATACACAAGGGAGCACTACACGGCCATAAGAAAGGATGAAATAGCGTCATTTACAACAACATGGGTGGACCTTGAGAACATTATGCTAAGTGAAATAAGTCAAACAGAGAAAGCTAAGAACTATATGATTTAACTCATATGTGGAATATAAAACTGAAACTTATGTACACAAACAGCAGTGTGGTAGTTGCCAGAGGGAGGGGGGTGGGGCAAGAAAGGGGTCCTAATATGAGGTGACAGGAGATTTGACTTTGGGTGGTGGGCACATGGTCCTATATACAGATTTTGTAAATTAGTAATCCACACATGAAATCTATATGTTCATGTTTGTCTTCAATTTGCACAGGAACACAAGGATTGGACAGTCAGGCATTGGAAAAAAGTCATGTGGTCCGATGAATCATGTTTCCAGTTGCATCATGCAGATGGCAGAGTGAGAATATGGCAGAAACAGCATGAAAGCATGCACCCCACATGCATGAGTACAACCCTTCAAGCTGGTGGGGGCAGTATTATGGTTTAGGGCATGTTTTCCTGGCATGATTTGGGTGCTTTAATTCATGTGGAACAACGTCTGAATAGCACAACATACCTAAGTATCGTTGCTGATCAAGTTCATCCTATCATGTTGATTGGTGTATCCCAATGGAGATGGCTTCTTTCAACAAGACAATGTGTCATGCCATGGTGCTCGTATTGTGCAGGAGTGGTTTCAAGAACATGAGGGAGACTTTGCCTTGCTTAGGTGGCCCCACAATCACCAGATCTCAATCCAATGGAGCATTTGTGGGACGAAATTAAAAGAGCCATCAGGCAGCTGGTTCCACAACCATCAAATCTCACAGAACTGGACAGTGCTATTCATCAGGCATGGTGTCAGATTCCTTGCATCACCTTTCAACATCTCATGGAGTCAATGCCAAGAAGAATCACTGCAGTATTAAAGGCAAAATGTGGCCCAATGAAGTACTGATGGGGCAGTCATAATAATCTGGCCACTCACTATATATATATATATATATATATATATATATATATATATATATATCTTTATTGATATCAGAGAAGAAGGAAGTAAGTAAGGAAGAGGGGAGAGAGAGAGTAGAGATGTCAATGATGAGAGATAATCATTGGTTGGTTGCCTCCTGCATGCCCCCTACTGGAGATCCAGTCTGCAACCAGGGCATGTTCCCTTGACCGAAATCAAATGCGGAACCCTTCAGTCCATAGGCAGATGCTCTCTCCATTGAGCCAAACCAGCTAGGGTGGTATTTTTACTCTATTATTCCCAATTTAAATGCATTTTATTTATTTCTCCTGCCTGCTTGCTCTGGCTAGGATTACCAGTACTATGCTGAATAAGAGTGGTGAAAGTGGAGATTCTTCACTCATATGTGAGATATAAAACTGAAAGCAACAAATGAACAAACAAGAAAACAAACAAATAAAAAATCAGAGACAGACAACAGTATGATGCTTACCAGAAGGAAGTGGGTAGGGAGGTATAAAGGGTAAAGGGGATCATATATATGTTGACAGAAGAAGACTTGACTTTGAGTGGTGGGCACACAATGCATTTTACAGATGATGTATCATAGAACTGTACACTGGAAACCTATATGATTTTATTAACCAACTAGTGGCCTGGTGCATGAAATTCATGCACATTAAAAGGGAATTAATTAGAGGAAATACTTTAATATTGCTATTTGCCCTTTCTCTATAACAGAAGTGTCATAGATGAAAGAAAGTTAGTAAAATGCATATAAAAGTTCCCGCCCACCTTCGCGCAGCTCGAAAATGTGTGAGACCCAGATCCAGCTGGCCCCACCCCTATCAAGTCCCACAGGGTGGGGGAGTGCAGCCTCAGGTCCCCTGGCACTGGTGCCGAGGCGGGGGCGCCACCTCAGGGCCCCCTGCAGGCCTCAGGTCTCCCAGCCCAGGTGTGAGAGCACTAGGGCGTGATGACCACTTGCATATTAGCTCTTTATTATATAGGATATAACCCCAATAAATTTAAAATATCTGAAAAAAAGAATAGAACTTAGAAAACATTGTGTGAATACCAGAACAATTTTTAAAGTTGTAGCTAAGTGAGAGTTAAAGAATGAAAACTCCTAGTTAAGGGATATGTTTCATTTGTCCACTGACGATGCAGATTTCTCAAATCTTCCATTTAATCATGAAAGAGACTCTCAATAGGTTCTCCCAAAGACTTCTCTTTTATAAAATTAAATGATAAAACAAGGGACAGATCAGTGTATGGAAATTCCATGTTCCAGAACAATCTTTTAACTGTTTCATGACATAAAGAATATTCTGTCATCATCATCTCACATAGAGAATTTGTTCTTAGTGGCAATTCATGGCAAGTGCTGTAGAACAGATAACGGAACTGATGTCTTAGGGAAGACAAAGTAAAGAAACACAAGACCATGTGTTAAGAACAAATGAGAGCAGGTGAGAGAAATCTAAGTGCCCTCTGTTTGGGATGCTAATTTGGAATGAAGCTGAGAAGGATGGTCACAAAAAACATGCTAAGGAAATGTCAACACATGGTTTCCAGTGAAGTGAGATATTGGATTTCTACCAAGGACGGTGTTTCCTCATCATCCCTGCACCTTTGGCTTAGCTGCAGGGTGCTTCCATGGCTTAGAAAGTTTATTTAGATTAGTCAAACAACAAAGGAAGTCTTTAGTAAAAATTAGAGAGTGCATATCAACGTAGAGGAAATAGAAATGGCAACTAAGCATCAGATCCTCACTTAGGCACTCCTTAAATAATCAATCAAAACATTTCTCTGGCCCAGCTGACATAGCTCAGTGGTTGAGCAACGACCTATGAACCAGGAGGTCAGGGTCGATTCCCGGTTAGGGCACATGCCCAGGTTGTGAGCTTGATCTCCTGTGTGGAACATACAGGAGGCAACCAATCAATGATTCTCTCTCATCATTGATGTTTCTATATCTCTCTCCCTCTCCCTTCCTCTCTGATATCAATAAAAAATACATTTTAAAAAAACTTCTCTGAGTCAAATATATGAGGACAGAAGATGAAAGGACTTTGGGGGATAGGCATACAATGCAATAAATATTACAGATCATGTATCTTAGAAATATACACTTGGAACCTATATAATATTGTTAACCAATGTCACCTCAATAAATTTAGTTAAAAAACTGACTGAAAAAGCTTCCTGATCACTGTTAGCAATTTTTAATACCTTGTATATAATGCCACTTCACTTTCTCTCTTTCTTTGATGAGTTAGTCCCTGAGTTCTTTGTGGCTTTGTTTTAATAATATGTCCTGTATTCTTCTGATCCTGCGTCTAGAAGTCTCTAGCGGCTAGCCCCACGTTTACCTAGCCCATCATGATATGAGACTTAAATTTCAGACGACCTCATCTTCCCTGCTTATTGTCACTCCTCTTTAACCCCAAAAGTCAGAGCCACCAATTTCTAAGTCTTTGAAGAATTACTTGTTGAAACCAATTTATTTTCCAGCTTTTGCTCCCTATTCAGAAAGTATCTCAGGTCACCCAGTCACCACTCATTCAGCTCCTTACCAGCTTCCAGAAATGCACCAATACTGCTGTTGTATCTACTGCTCTTGTCTTATTGACTTGTTTTCCCTTCTAATCATTCATTCATTGTCCGTATCCCTTACTTTAAAAACACCAGAATATATAGGTCTTAGTATAAAGTGAAAACTCATATAAAGAAGCTAAGGCAGTCATAAAAATCACTTCTACACACATTTTAGAAATAACAAAATGTGACATTTGAACTGCACCATAAAAAACAGATAGGATTCATATATGAGCATGACTGTCTGCTCAGGTCTACCTCCTTCCCAGGAGTCTGCACATGGCACCTGCTACCATTTACTACAGCATAATGGGGGTGAACACGTTTTTCTTTTTGGAAACAAAGCCACATAGTTTCAAATTCTACCTCTGCTATCAGTTTATATAATCGGAGGCATATTACCAAAGCTCTCAGTGCCTCTGTGTCCAGGAAGGTGAAGATGAAAATATTTACCTAGCAAAGTTGCCATATACTAGTAAATTTCTTAACTTGCACAAAATTACTTAGAATAGAGCGTGATATAACGTTAGTTCTCATTACATGTTAGAGATCATTTGTATTCAAAAGTGTATTACCTATTGCAGTCTCAGTTCTTTCTTAAAGCTTCTCTAACTTGACATCCTCCCTTTGTTCTAGCATAAGCTGGCCCATGTCTTCCCTTTCAGCCACATCTTCCCCTGCTCCCCTACAATTTCAGGCTTCAGAAATATTTAGAGCAACAAGCACATTGTATGCTGTTCATTGTTTTTTAGGTTCTGCTGCTCAGTAGGCCTGGAATAACGATTTCTACCCTCTCCTAGGTAATGAATTCAAACTTCACACTCCACTCCCAACACCATCTAGTCTGTTCTGTTTTCACTTATCCCTCTTGTTCCCACATTCGATTTCTCCCTCTTCTGTGCTTTGTTTACATAACTCTATATTTCGACTGATGTACCTAATCAATTTTTCACATGTATATTCCATAGGAAATAACAAATATTTGTCTAATTGAATATGAGATATTCAATATCTATTGATTCATTGATTTGTAGTGAGATGAACAAAAGGGCTAATCTTAAGACAGAGATGAAAAAGACATGAGGTTGTCTAACCTCCTGATTTTACATCCAACAATACTATATAATTTTCTCAAGGAAAGAACAGTAATAACAGGTAAGCTGTGATGAGTACTACGCTCCAGGCACTTCACTAAGCATTTTATGTGCTTTAGCTTATTTAATTTTCTTGACAATTCTCTAAAGTAGACAGTGTAACCATGCCCACTTTACAGTTCTCATGCCTTCCCAAACCCCAACCATTCCAGGAGGAAACTGGAATATAATAGAAGGATTAGTTTGATAGGGACACCTGAACAAAGTACCAAAAACTGAATGGCTTAAACAACAAAAATGTATCGTCTCAGAGCTCTGATAAGTAAAAGTTTAAGATCAAGGTGTCAGCACAGTTGGTTCTTTCTGTGGACTGCAAAGGAGAATCCTCAGGGTAGATAGCAACTCTGTCTCCCAACTTTTGTGGGAATGTGAAGCCTAACTTTGGTAGGACCTTGTTCTGAGTTGCAAAGTTAACTCTTGCCAGAGAGAGGTGAAAGGTTTGTTTTCCTTCTGGATAAAGCCAGTTAGTCAACACAGATGGTCACCCCAACTACCAGGTGAAGTCAGCACAAACCTTGTGAGACAAAAGGTGCCGTTGAGTACTCTTACTTGACTCATTATTGCTTATCTTGAAAATACATATGCATGTAATGCATTGTATATGCTTGGCTATACAAAGGGGTGAGGATTTTTCAGTCTCTGCAATTGATTAATGGGTTGCCTGTGATGCATAACATGTTTTGGTTTACTTTTTATTCAATAATTAAATATTTTGTTTTTCTACTGCCTCTGTGGAGAAGTTCTCTGGGTAGGGGGAATAGTTAGTTTTAAGTGATATTTTCCCAACAGTACCTCTGTACATAATTTCCCTTTATAAGGGCATCAGCCATATTAGATTAGGGCCCACTCTAATCACCTCATCTTAACTTACTACCTCTTCAATGATCCTATTGCCAAGTAAGGTCACATTGTGAGGTAATGGGGGGGTTAGAACCTGAACATATGAGGGGATACCATTCAATGCTAACAGATCATTGATGGGCTATGAAAGGGAATAACTACTTTGGCTTCTTCTTTATTGGAGCAGGAGAAGTTTATTGCATAATTCATAGCCCATTAATGATCTGGGAATAACCACTAATGAAAGGGAATAACTACTTTGCACCAAGCTCAATTAGTAAGTGAAAGAGGCAGAATATACGCAGGATGTATGTTTCATATCCATGCTTTAAGCATTACACGTATTTATCCTGAGTGTTTTTCCTACTCTGTGGAAACTCAAAAGTAAAATGAGTGAATTTCACATAATAGCAGACTGAAAATAAACTGCAACTCTAGGCTAAAGCTCTCCTAATTGGTATTTTGCTGAAGAAGAAATCCTATTCATCTCTCTTTCTTTTACTCCCAGACCCAGAAAGAGCTATTTCATCAGTAGAAGCAACTTTAAACACAAAATACATTTTTAGATCTTTTAACATGAATTTAAAATGACATTAAATGAAAGTGCTTTAAAAAACAGAAAAAATTTTCACCAGAAAAATAACTGCCTGGTAAATTGTATATGGGCCCATAATCTTGTGATTATAAATGTAATGTTTACTAGCCAGAGACTTGAATAGGAAGAAGGAAACAAAGGCAATGAGCTCCCTGCTTCCGAGGCACAGCCTGTTTCAAGTCCAATGATCCTCTCCTTTCTCTTCTTCAATTTTTTATAAGTCCTGCAAACTCTTTCATTACAGCATCTCTGCCATACAAAACCATCTGAACATGAATTATTTCTAATTCTTAATAGGACTTCCAAATGAAAGACTGTGTTTATGGCTTTTATTGTTGCATTTCATCTATTCTCAGGCCAGACTTCACCACTGGCTTCTTCTTTATTGGAGCAGGAGAAGTTTATTGCATAATTCATAGCCCATTAATGATCTGGCAACCAACAAAACTCTTAAGGCGCGGAAAAAAATAGGCATGTTCACGAAACAGAGAGATTAACTGCACTTGGATGCTTTGAGCAACTGTGCACAGAAAGCAGGTGGATGGAGGAGGAGCATTCTTAAGCAAAGAAATAAATTCACAATCCCATCCTCTTTATTTAAAGAGAATTTTCCATTAAGTGTTTTCTTACTGATGGCAATTTAAAAAGCACTAACATTCCCTGTGCATTACATAAGCACAGCATATTTATTTAGTAATTAATTAATGTCTTTCACATGAAAACAAATCTTCTGTTTCTGTCTATGGAAATAAAAGTGTGACCACACTCTAAATTTTGTTGATTGGCTAGACCACCGTTTAATACATAGCATCAGTAAAGCCTATTACACGTGTATATATACATATAATATATAGTCAGTAAACAGCTCCATGAGGCAAACTTTATATGCTTTAGTTTTTAGCCATTTCTATGGACCCTCCATCTAAGTATTTCATTTTTCATAGAAATAGATACAATGATTCTACCAGCTTTCAGCAATATTCTTCCTGTCAGTTCAAGTTCATCCCAGCATAGACGCTACAGCTTGCATGAACTATTGGACAATCAGGCTCAGATCACTCTCTGTACCAATGGGTCTTACCTGGTTTCTGTGGTAATTTTCTCCAGCTATGTTTGCTGATAGAAATAATACAGAAAGCATTTATAAAATACTTGAAACATTTATTTTTTAGTTGAAGTCATGGCTCAGAGCTTTCTCCGAGTCAACTCTGGGGACCTTTGACATATTGTGTATTTTCTAAAATAACATACATTTTTTTTAAAGTAGTTTGGAGAACTTCAATAGGAAGAAAAGAGAGCCAATTGTTTCAGTTACATTCAGACACTTATATAGGTCACACATACTAGGCTTGCAAGGGTACAAGCCTCAAAGTAATGCCTGAAAGATTATTTTTCTTTTTTTTTTAATATTTTTATTTATTTCCTACAGAGAAGAAGGGAGAGAGATAGAGAGTTAGAAACATCGATGAGAGAGAAACATCGATCAGCTGCCTCCTGCACATCTCCTACTGGGGATATGCCCGCAACCAAGGTACATGCCCTTGACCGGAATCGAACCTGGGACCCTTCAGTCCGCAGGCCGACGCTCTATCCACTGAGCCAAACTGGTTTTGGCAGAAACATTATTTTTCTTGTAAGGAAGAACAGCGCTGGGACCTATAAGTAGCCTTTGTCCTTCAAATCCTTAGTTTTACATCTTAAGTAGGTCCCTTTAGCATGTCTCTGTTGGAAGCATTACATGGATCTGTCCCATTATTATTTTTCTAGCTTATGCCCCATCATGCCAATCCAAGAAACCTATATCCATACCAGACTAATTTCCTTTAAACACCTAACTATAGGCTATTTATTATCTTCTTTTAACTACTTAATTATAGGAATCTCACCATCTACCACATAGAATCTTCTTTTTTTTTCTGCTCAATGATCTCTTAAATTCCTTAATCTTAAAAAAAAATCCCATCTTCTTCATGCTAATATACCAGTATTCCTTCTCTGCATTTGTACAGAAGAGAACATAAGAGAAGGAAGAACTCTGATGGCTACTTTTCCCTTACTTTATAGGGAAAAGATTCTTAGTTGTGTTCATGACTCATTCTTATGAGTCATGATTTAAAAATACTTTCAAATCCTCCAGCAAAAAATAATGCAATATTATAATCATATTGCAAACTGTTAAAGTCAAGAAATAAACTAGTCATTTAATAAACTAGTCAATTAACCAATAAATATAAAATAAAAATCTACTATGTACAGGTACTATATTAGGTGCTATAGGAAATGCAGAGAAGTACACCTAAGATATCTCTCTTCCAGGCCCTTGCAGTTTAGTTGGGGTATAAACTAATAACTAATGTAAGATGTGCAAAGAATTGTAATAGTGAAAAAGGAAGTGTCACTGTAGTCTAGAGATGCCTTTATAGAAGAGTTGAGCTCTAGACTGAATCTTGAATTATAGGTCGAAAATGGCCAGGTAAAATGATAATATCAAAGATATGGAGAGGGCAATTTATAAGGTCTGCTCCAAATCATATTTGCTTGAAAGTTAATAAAAACAAGTAAAAAAGAATAGGTTTAAAAAGTTAGCCATCTATCCTAATGTGAAGTATTTTCAATTTCAAGTTCAGAAACTTACTTGTGATCTTGAGAATCGATAACATAATGAAACATTATGATTTTTAAATACAGAAATATGTCCAGGGAAGATAGTGATTTTTGTAGGTTTAAACATGTATAAATATTTACAATGAACTGTTGCAGGGAAAGATTGGACATTATATATATATATATATATATATATATATATATATATATGATTGATTTTTTACAGAGAGGAAGGGAGAAGGATAGTTAGAAACATCGATGAGAGAGAAACATCGATCAACTGCCTCCTGCACACCTCCTACTGGGGATGTGCCCGCAACCAAGGTACATGCCCTTGACGGGAATCAAACCTGGGACCCTTCAGTCCACAAGCTGATGCTCTATCCACTGAGCCAAACTGGTCAGGGCTGGACATAATGTCATTATTTACTTAAGTTATGGTGATAATCGAGATGTGAGATAACAGTTAGTGGAGAAAATATTAAAAAAAAAACAATAGCAATAAAACAGTGATACATGTGAAATGAATTATGTTGCATGGTATTATGCATATTTGTGTCTCCCAAACTTTCTTGCTATTTGAGTTAAAAAATAAGTTATCATTGAAAGGACAAGTCAGAGGAAGTACCCCTGCATGACCTGAAAATGAGTCTAACGTTTACAGAACGTTAGAGTAGACCTTTGCCTAACAGGGATACTGTACTTCATCTCAGGAAGAGTTGTATTTAGCTGATGTGGTTAGAATCTTGGGTTTGGCTTTTGGCACATTGTGGAGTCAAAATTTTAAGAAGCAGGAATGGCATTTTTCCTTGTGTTTCCCATGCAATTAAGGTTAGACATTAAAGCAATAAAAAAGTAAATGAAGTGAAAAGGGAGAAATTAAAAAAAAGATAAGAGGGCATTTCTAGGCAAACACGACCAAAGGAAAAAGCAATTCCACAATCTACCCAAGAAATTGGAAACAGCACATGTGGCACTGTCCCCCTGAGATGCCAATGTCCAGTGACAACAGTGGAGAATGAGCCAGTGAGGGCAGTGCTGTTGCCATTCACTCGGCGACTAACAGTGCCACCCTTGCCAAACTTTAAAAAAAAAACCCACACATCTAATTGACTTTATTGAACGAGTCCAGCAAGCATCCCACCTAGTAAGTAGAGAGGTGCTTCCCTTGCCAAAGCTTTACTAGCAATACCCTTCAAAAACACAATACCCACTCTCAGTGCCAAAGTGACTCCCGCCACTACTATTAGCACCAGGACGACTTGAGAAATCTGCTCTCGATATCTCCCAAAATAGCTCTTTTTCCTTTCAGCTCCTGGGGGATAAATTGTAGAATCATCTTAATAATGAGTCCTTTCCCGTATTTACCAATTTCTCTGAAATCAAACATGGATTTTTCACGATATGTTTCTTTAGAATAATTAATTATTTAAGATGTACGGAGCAAATCCTGGTTCTGATGCAGACTCACACTTAATTTCTGGTGATAATCAAGATGTGAGATAACAGTAAGTGGGGGAAATCAGGCACTATACGCTATCATAATTTATTTTCTAAATCAATTAGCTGAAATAATAATATCAAATTCCAGGGCCATTAGGAGGATTAAATGATATATGAAAGCAGACCAATTAGCTCACTTCCAGAAACAGAATATTTGTTCAATAAATAGTAGGCAGTTGTTTTCTATAGAGAAAAATAAAGAAACCAATACTGAACACTGGGGGGTGGGAGAGAATTGCAAAAGATGAATGCCTTTAGCAAGTGGAAGACAAATCAGATAAAAAGGCTACAGAATCTGATATAGACGTGCATACAATGCAAAGTTTTTATTACTAACACAGGAAGCTGTGTAATATGTAGTTTAGAAATACTTTACAGTTCTTGTAACATTGAAACCCACAATTGAAACCTATATGCTCATGTTGACCAATGTGACCCCGATAAATTTAAGTAAAAAAAGAAAAAGAAATACTTTATGATAAGGTAAAAACATTCTTAGATATAATTGATGTCATCATTTCTGGATTCCTTTATAAGTACTCTTATAGACTAATAAAAAAATAACTACATACAATTGAGAACTATTAGAGTTTTTCTATTTTCTCAGCGTAATTTCAATTTCTAATTTTGGGAGTTCAAGCAGCCTGTGGACAGTTCCATCACTGGTGCACAGAGTCTCGCTTCGTATATAGTAAAATTAATAATTCATATCCATATATCACAAATAAAAAGGGTAACTTACTAATATCAACAGTTTTAATTGGTTTACTAGAAACCAAAACATACTACAAGTAACTATACCTTTTAGGTACAGTATGCTTTAATCTACTCCTGTTGAAAGAATGGATAGAAAGGAATAGCGGTTTTCATCTCAGAAATTTATACTAACCACCTGTTTAATGAACTGGATAGCATCTATATTTCAACAATGATTAAACAGAAATTTACCTATCAATGTATGATAGGTAATAAATATAGTAGAAATATACCCAATAATATCTCAAATCCTCAAAAATGTGAGTGACAAAAACATTAAATAATTGCCATGCCATATCTTTAACTCGTGTTCTTCATTCCCTTGAGATGATCATAAAAACACTGAGACAGATTGAAAGCTGTAGAAGTGCTGAAAACTCCTGGATGGAGTATTGAATATTTATAAATATGACTTTGGAAATAGGCAGGCATGGGTCTGAGTCCCAGGTACGCCATTTACTACCTCCATTTCTCTTTAGACAAATAGATGGAATGCCTTCCTTTTGCATCATGTTAACATTGTAATTGATGTTATAAGAACCATTATTATAATTAAAAATGAAACACTACAGCAATACCCTCATGACTATGTACCATTTTATATCATTTCTAATCAATGTAGTAACATGTGAAATGTAAATGAACTATTATAAATCAAGGAAAAGTAAATGAATACAAGAATTATTAGTCAAGTCAATTGAAGACTACAGCCCTCCAAATGGCAATGCCAATCAAAAGATAAGGTTACTCAACTGGAAAAATTGGGTATATATACATAACATTTTACCAAGCATGTTTCAAATAATAAAAAAGGCCAAGGAAAAATATTAAAAGAAGAAAATATAGTAAAGATATTTTTAAATCCCTCAATCAGAAAGTATTTTTAAGCACAATAAAATAAAATATGTAGGTCCACTAATCCTATTTCTGGGTCCCTACTGAAATTTTAGCACCTTTCAACTATGTCTCACTTCAATTCTGAAGAGGAAGAAAAAAAAATATGTGGATAGCAAAATGATTAAGTGCACTGGCCCTGAATCACACGTTTACCATGTCCTTAGCTATGCAACCATGTTTTGGCAAAGCAAGTCACCTTGATGTGCTTCACTCTCTTCATCTGTAAAATGAAGATAATAATAGGACCTGCTACATAGGTCTGGTTTGGGAATAAAAAGTACCACTTATAACAGTGCTTGATAAATTGTAAGTACTCAGTAAATGATGGCTATTTTTATTTTGCTATGCATACACACAAAATGACACCCCCAAAATACCATGGCATGGTTAATGAATACAAATAAATAAAGAATGTAAAGCCAGCAATGTGACTCAATATTTATAAAAAATGACCCACCCTCTTGTTATGGCAGGGCTTCAGATTTGCCCTACACTCTCAGCCAATCCCAAAGAGAAACATTGCCATTTACATGATTCCTACTACTCACGGGATAAAAATTAAAATGGCTCTGAAGAAGCATGATTTTTCCATCTATAGTCAATCAGGAATTTCTGCCATGTGCATACATTCTATACCACAAACCCCTCCAGATGTAGTCATTTCAAGATCACACTCCTCACATAGGCCCTCTCAGCTGTTAAACAGTGACTGCAGGGAACTTCTGATCTCATTACAAGTTTTTTTTCTAGAGGATGCCATTGTTTTTACTTATCTTCTATCAGAATTCCCAATGTAACATGGAGAACCAGCATGAAGTGGGATATAGTTAAGATCCAATCCTTCCTTATGGTACAGGAGGCCCTACCTGTCATTCTTTCTACCAGAGCAGCACCCTGTGGGTGGGCCATTCAAAACTGATAGTTTCCACTCAATGTTTCAAGTTCACTCACCACTTAGTTCCTTTATAAATGACCATTCCTTTGTCAGCAATAGTTCTGCTCCCTGATCCAAGTAGCTGTCGGATATTCATGCCTCAAAAATCCAGTGTCTTCTACTTCCTCAAGCTGAGGAAGATGCTGCTGATCTATCTCCCACCGCTCCCTGCAAAGACATCTTTTATTCCCAAGATATTAAACAATCACAACTTATGTGACTTTCTTTCCCGTAAGACTCTGAGCTCATAGTGGGCAACTTCTGTGTCTTATTTGTTTCTACCATGAAACCCACATGGCATGCTTGCTCATTCTTTCTGAAAGGAATTATTGCATGACTAAATAAGTGTGTGAGTATGTGAAGCAAATGTAAACAAACTCTGTGAACAAATGAATGTGTTTCTCTTCCTGATTTGTTCCCACCAATTCTCTATTATTTGATGACTGCCCTATATTGTTATTACAGATTATAGGTTCAAGTAAAACTTAAAAAATAGTCAAAGCCACTTGAATACACCAGGTAAGAAAATAAGATAAAAACCTCTTCACTATACCTGTACTACTGGTGGGCTATTAAATAATGAGGCTTTTGATATAGTGGAATTTTAAATAGAGGCAATTCTAAAGTGCTTAATCTGAATGATGCAATTAGTTTAGGATGTTGGAAACTGAATTATAAAGAAAATGTTTTATAAGTCATGAATAAAGTGCCAATCATTTCTTTGTTGTTTAAAAACTTACACACAAAAAACAGATAGTTTTGAAATATGGGATTTGATTTACTATAAGACATTTCTTTGTTGTTTAAAAACTTACACACAAAAAACAGATAGTTTTGAAATATGGGATTTGATTTACTATAAGACATTAATAAGAGTAAATAATTCACTGACAATGGCAGCTTATAATTGGCACAATTTTAAGTTGCAACCACTATTCCATTTCAATAATGCCCATGTTTTCTTTAAATTATTTTAAAGAAATAATGACTTCCTATCAAGCAGCCTCTACTTAAATAAATTTGGAATGCTACCATTGTGATAACAGAAAATGTAAACCTTTTATACAAAACTACATACCTGACAGGCTTACATTGATACATGTTTACATTATAGCAAGGGCCATGACAATATCCTATATGTATTCAGAGAAATGACTATTAGCCATCTAAGTAATATACATCTTATCCCTCAATTAAAAAAATAAAAGGCAACTATCTAGCAATTTTTAATTCATCGAGATTACAGAAGAAAAAGCTGGTGCTGAAAAAAATGTGGATACTTCGACTGGAAGAATCAAAAGAGCAATCAAGATGGTATAAATTTAGTTAAACAGTTGACACTTATTGGAATAGTAGTGAAAAACTGGTAAAAAAATATTTTTAGAGCTATTTGGTTTGGAAAAATTGAAAAGTCTGTGTAAAAACTATCTTTAGACATAGTAAAACCACTTAAAACTCCTATTTAAACAGTCACCATGCTTCCCTCATCTTTTGAGGCATATTATTTTTTCAAACATTCTATCCCTTTTCCTAAAAATGGCATCTATAAGAAAATGACTATCAATTTTGAATGCAGATAATTCACATCTGCCACTGATTCACCTTTCCTCTCAAAACACTTGCATTTCTGGGCATTTAAGTCACTCTATAGCATCACTGGAATCCATCAACTTCTTTCCAACCCAACTTGAATCTGCCATCACCCTTTCACGTTTTTTCATATTTATACTTGAACTTCTCCAGTATACTCTCTAGAAAATACTTTTTAAACATTTAAATCAGTCGTGCCACTCATCTGCTAAATAGCTTTGGTAAACTTCCATTTGTATTAATATCCAAAATCTTTTTTCATATCCTCTAAGAACCCAGTATTCTAGCCCCTACTTACACCCCCCACCTCAACTAGACCTCACATTCCCTCTCCTACTCAACTTTTCAGCGATGTTTCCTCAGTCCTTAATATCTCATGATCTTTTCTATCAGAGTTTTACCTGCCTTTGCCTGCAATTTTCCTCCCACTCTGCCCTTCACTTAATAACTCTTACTAACTTCCAGGTCTCACTTTAAATGTCACTTCTTCAGGGACCTCCAGTCTTTTACATGCACTTATATTTTGTATTTCTTCTTTGCCAAATGCATCTCACTTTAACAATTGTCTCCTGCATGAAATGTAAAACCCTGTGACAGGAGCCATGTCTATCTTGTTAAGCATTATATCCCTTCTCTATAATTAGATCCTATCAAGATACAGAGTAGGCACACTGGGCTACTCTATATGGATCAAACATAAGCTCACCAGTTCTACTGAAATTCACTGCAATGCAATACGATTATGCTGAGTTGAAATCAAAGGTGAAGACAATCTGAGGAAGGTGGAAATTTTGGTCAGTGGGTCCTCACAAGTGTCATTCTGTAACAACAAAAAGGCATTCTCAAGCCACATGCCCCAAACACCTGAGTCAATAAAATACAGAAGAGATAAAAAGATAATTTTAAGATAGAAATGATTCAAGTTTAAAATGACAATCAAAAATTCATGCCTTGAAATAGAAAAAAAACACCTTAGGCATCATTCAATATAACTTCCTCAACAATGAAGAAATAGTCTTCATATTAACTCCTTTTTATCCTTCTAATGATGTTCCATCTTCTAAACAAAAACTGTGTTAACAAAAACCTCAGGTATTGGAACTCATGGACACAAACGAATACATTGGTGTACAGAGAAAAATACAGAGATTAGTGGGGAAGAAGTCCTCTTAGGCATGTGCCCCTTGGCAAGGCCAATTGCAAACCTCACTTCTTCCTAACCCGCACATTTTACTCTCCCATTTCCTTTCCTTTTCTTTCATTTTACTCCTCTTCCCATTATGCATCTTTCCCCCTACTTCTCTAGTTATCACTTGCCCTCATTATATTTCCTCTCCTATCTTGATAAATTTCCTTTAATCAAAATTACTTCTTTCATTGAAAAGTGTTTTATATTTCCACCTTAGCAAATTTAAAAATAAAATGAGAAATATTGCAAATTAGGGACAGAAAGCTATGTGGAAGAAATTTGACCCTCTGCACTCTACTATACACTTCTGTAAACTGGATCCTATGAAAGAATGGTGAGGCATGGGTGGCAGAAAGCATAGCCAAGAAGGTACCCTGAAGTGAATGTATTTAGCTTCTTTGTGTTTAAGTATAAACGAGATCTCACACTGAGCATATTAAATGGAAGCTAATAAAAGAATCAGAGATAATCTGATCATCAGTTAACATATTTCTGCCCTGGCTCAGTGGTTCAATTGGTTGGAGTGTCCTCCTGTGCACAAAAGGTTGAGGGTTTGATTCCTTTTCAGGGCACATATCTAGGTTGTGGGTTCGATCCCATTGTGGGCACATATGGGAGGCAACCAATGGATATTTCGCTCCTCTCTCTCTCTCCTTTCCCCTCTCTTTAAAAACCAATAAGCAAGTCCTCTCGTGAGGATTTAAAAAAAGAAAAAGAAAACATGTTTATTGTTTAATTTGAAACTTTAACACACCACACCACTCCAAAAAACAAGTCAGGTCTCTCCTGCAAAACTAAATAAATAAACAAACAAACAAACAAACAAATAAATAAAAATTATTTATTTATTTGAATGACATGAATAGCTAGTTATTGTTTTGAACAGTTCACACTCGTAATATCATGCATTCATATTCCCGAGAATTAATGGGCTGAAGAACCTTCACAGATCAGCAGAGAAAATTGCTTCACTCATCATAGAGATGGCATCTCCTTAGGGAAGGAGCTGGCAGGTCTTTAACAATGCATAATGCCTCCTGACATTCTAGAAGGGATGTGAAAGCTGAATACTGACTGTGCTGTGGCATATCCTCCAAGCTCTGCTACATCACACTCAAGTATCTACCACATGGATTTTTTTTTCCCTCTGAGCATAATTTCTTATAAATAAAGCAGTTTGTTACTCTGCCCTGTTGTCAGTATCAGAAACTTTATGGATTTATGTTTGGGAAATGTGTCCAGCTGATTCTTTCTTACAAGATGTAAGAAAAATGGAAAAAGAAGTAACTATGAAAACAAGGTCTCTGGACTCGGTTTTATTTTTTCAATGTGTAATCTCTAGAAAATCCCTGGAACTCTGTCTCAAGTTCATTAGAAAAAGTTAGATATTACTCATTTTATCTACAGATGATTGTTTAGTTACTCATACTATGAAATCTGTGCTTGATACTTCTGTGTTGAGAAAATTTATTTAACAGATTTTAATATGGTTCCATATTCTTCTGAGAATTGGGAATACAGCTGTGAACAAAATGAAGTCCTTGTCCTCCTGAAGTTTATAGTCAAGTGAGGACAGATAAAAAAATAAACAATGTTAGAATAAGATAATACAGAGTGATAATGGTGGAGATTTTCTCTTTTATCTTTACTTTTTTTAAATTAAATCTTTATGTCTCCTTTTTTCCCCCTATGGGCCCCTTCTAGAACACCCCTTTCCCCCACCCCAGGTCTTCACCACCCTATTGTCTGTGACCATTGATTATAAATATATGCATGCAAGTTCTTTGGTTGGTCTCTTCCCACTCCCCCATCTCTGCCTTCCCTCTGAGATCCCACAGTCTGTTCCATGCTTCTATGTATCTGGATCTATTTTGTTCATCAGTTTGGGATACATACTGATGGGAGAACATATTTGGCAATGAAACATCTTATAAAGAGTTAATATGTAAAATATATGAGGAACTCATACAATTTAACAAAGGAAGACAAACATCCAATTAAGAAAAGGGCAAAGGAACTACATAGACACTTCTCCAAAGCAGACATACAGAAGGCCAAGAGACATATAAAAAAATGCTCAAAGTCACTGATCATCAGAGAGATGCAAATTAAAAAGACAATATAAGCATGGAACAGAAGTATGGAAACACCTCACTCCTGTCAGAATAGCTACCATCAACAAATCAACAAATGACAAGTGCTGGTGAGGATGTGGAGAAAAAGGAACCCTAGTACACTGCTGGTGGGAATGCAGACTGGTGCAGCCACTATGGAAAACAGTCTGGTGTTTCCTCAAAAAATTAAATACAGAACTGCCAAGTGACCCAGTGATCCTACTTCTAGGAATATATCCTAAGAGACCCAAATGCCAATCAGAAGGAATATATGTACCTCTATGTTCATAGAAGCATTATTTACAATAGCCAAGATCTGGAAATAGCGCAAGTACCCATCAGTAGATGAGTGAATAAAAAAGCTGTGGTACATTTACACAATGGAATACTACTTGGTGTGAAAGAAAGAAAGAAAGAAAGAAAGAAAGAAAGAAAGAAAGAAAGAAAGAAAGAAAGAAAGAAAGAAAGGAAGGAAGGAAGGAAGGAAGGAAGGAAGGAAGGAAGGAAGGAAGGAAGGAAGGAAGGAAGGAAGGAAAGAAAGAAACTCTTACCATTTGCAACAGCAAGGATGGACCTAGAAAGTATATACTAAGCAAAATAAGCTGGTTAGAGAAAGCTAAGCATCATATGATCTCACTCATATGTAGAATCTAATAAATAAAGTAAACTGATGAATAAAATAGATCAAGAGACACAGAAGCATGGAACAGACTGAGGAATTACAGAGGATAGGTGTCAGTGAGTAGAGTGGGTGGGGAGAGATTAACAGGGGAATTTATATGCATATATGCATAGCCCAGGGTCACAGACAATAGTGTGGAGAAAGCCTGGGAGGGGTGGGTGTGAGGTGGAGGGGGTTAATGGGGGAAAAAATCATGACGGGGACATCTGTAGTACTTTCAACAATAAAGATAAATTTTTTATTTTATTTTTAAAATATATTTTATTGATTTTTTACAGAGAGGAAGAGAGAGGGATAGAGAGTTAGAAACATCAATGAGAGAGAAACACAGATCAGCTGCCTCCTGCACACCTGCCACTGGGGATGTGCCTGCAACTAAGGTACATGCCCTTGACCAGAATCAAACCTGGAACCCTTCAGTCTGCAGGCCTACGCACTATCCACTCAGCCAACCTGGTTAGGCAAAGATATTTTTTTAAAGGACCTTGATATCAGGGAAGGAAACACAAACTGAAAGAGGTCTATTATTGGAACCATTGAAAATATAAACTTTACTACACTAAGTGGAGGAAAATTCCTTTAAAACCACATTTCTGGATTATTGGGGGCTCAAGTCTATGTTTCAGTGAAATTTTCACTATAACGAACACTTCTGCAAACTAGCTACTTTTGTCTCCACTTTATAAATGAAGAAACTGAGACTTAGAGAAGTCATGGAATAAATAACAAAGCTAGGATTTGAATCCAGTGCTACCAAATATGGCTAAATTCAAATGCCTTATACTAATCACAAATCTTCAAAATCAGACCTGCATTACAACATGCTAACTGCCACACTCATGAAGTTTTTTATTTAGAGATGACAGCCTTTATATTATGTTCCTAGTAGCTTGGCTGACAGATTTGATGGATTGATGTACTCTGATAAAAAGAAAAAAATGATAAAAAATATATAATTACTAACAGATTGTTTAAGCATTCATTGGCTATTATGAATGATTCATTTGTTTTTTGAGGTAAAAACAAACCCATAGGGACTATAGAAACAAGGTCTGTAACTATGGCTACATTTGGTTAAACGGAATTTGTTAAAAATCATCCAAAACAAGAATTAGACTGAGAACTTGGGAAAAAAATAATTAATCACAACACACACACACATTCAAAAGCTAATTTCATGTTGAAGTTTAGTAAATGCTTTGAAATTGAGTACCATATTTTTCCATGTATAAGACGCTATTTTTTTCTAAAATCCTTAGACTGAAAATCAAGGGGCATCTTATACACGGAAGTTAGCTGAGAAGGGAGCCCGGAGGGTGCCTAGCTGCCCATACCTTGTCAAACAGACTTCCTCCAATCACAAGCATTATTGTTACTGATGTCAGCTGACATCCTAATTGGAGGTGGAGGTGGAGAGTAGCTGATGCAACAGGGACCAGAGTGTTCAGAGCCCATAAAGATGTCAAAAAAGAAAAAGATACTAAATACTGGTAAGTGATTGTCTTACTCTGCAAAATTCAAACTGAATGTAATCAGCTTTGCAAAAGAGCATGGAAATAGAGCTGCAGAAAGACAATTTGAACCTCCTCCTACTGAGTGTCTGATCAGACAATGGAGAAAACAGGAAGAACAATTCCCTAGGATGCCCAAAAGAAGAAAGCTTTAAGAGAAAAACCATCAAAATGAGCAAACCTGGAGCATAGGCTTAAGTCTTGGATTATGGAGCAGCGCCAGAGTGGCTTATGTGTGTCAACCAAATTTATTCCATGTCAGGCAAGAATGTTTGCAAGCAGAATGAACATTGTTGATTTTACAGGAAAGGCAAAATAGTGCTTCAATTTCATGAGGAGAGAAGGGTTGGCCATGGGAACATGAACAAAGTTAGCTCAGAAAACACCACCAGTTTATGAGGATGATCTCACATTTATAGACAGTGACTCAGAAGACAGCAGTGATACAATAGAAGCTGAAGAAATTGATATGTCTGGAACTAATAGTGATGAAAAAGAGAGCAGTGAAATGAATAAAGTGATATGCTGCATAATATCATAGTACTGGTATGTAAACATTACCAAATTATTAAATAAAAATGGGTTCTGTTTTATGTTTAAAATATTGATTTCTTAATTTTGAGTTAAAAAAGTGGGGTGTGTCTTATATACAGAAGCATACAGTACTTTTCACTTGCTACTTCAAATCACTGTCCTAGAGGCCAGTGGAAATATACTGAACATGTACCTGTATTCTTTGGTATATTATGTTATTGTTTTGACAATGAGACAACCCATTGAAAAACTTTCATTTAAAAATTAGGCACTATTAATTCTTCACCTATCTCTCTTCTCCTTCCTGTCAGCAGTACGATTTTTATCAGTAAGGAAAATAACAAGTGAACTTCTACTGAGTTCAAAAAGAATTCACACTGACCTAATGGATTTTAGCAGTGCTTTATATATTATTCTGAGGAGAATTATAACACCTGTTAACTCCAAGAGAAATAAAATTATTTTTATTTTACACTAGAAGTGTATACAGCTAAAAAAAAAAAAAGATGCTTTTTTTCATAAGATAACTTGCAGAATTCTATTTTATGATATATAAACAGGTGACATTTGGGTGAAACAGAAAGATTTATTTAGCAATATTATAGGGATTAATGATATTTTACTCTTATACAGGAGAAGTTGCCTAGGAAACAGAGGCATGATATTCATGCTCTGGATACAAATAAGTTTTCATTAGCATTCATAGAATAATTCATTAAATAATAATTCATGCAAAAACAAATATATATGGAATATCTATTTACATATATGTATATATATATTTATATATATATACATATGTGTGTGTGTGTGTGTGTGTGTGTGTATATATATATATATATATATATATATGTATATATATATATATGATTAGTGTCCCTCACGACCAGAATGACCAAACAATGGTTCGCCATTTGGTGGCATTAACTACTTCTCGGTCCCTCCCCCTGCCTGCAAGCAGGGGGCAGGTCGAGACTGGCAACTGGTGAGCGGGCTGAACTGCTGACCTCTTGGTCCCCCCACCTCCGCCTGCAGGCTCAGATGGATCAGCAATGGTGAACAGGGGAATTGGGGTGGGTGGTGGGAGGACCGGACTGGCTGTCAGGCCATTGGGATCACCAGCTCATTCCCAGTGGCTCGGGGGCTTAGGCCAGGTCATGGGTGCACCCTGCAGCCTCCGGCAGCACCTCAAGCCCCAGTGCAGCCTCCAGCAGCAGCGATGGCTGGGCCCGCGTGAGCAGCCTGAGCAGGCAGCACATTCCATCAGTGGCCCAGCGCACACACATGGAGGTGAAGTCTTCAGTGCCCACTTTCCCACAGGCCTGAGCCCCGGAGCAGCCGGGGATGAGCTGGTGATCCCAAAGGCCTTGATAGCCCGGCGGCAGAGGCGGCGTTTGGCCTGGGGACTGGCGAGTGGGCAGAAGATGGGCCTGATCACAGGAGGCTAGGCCTAGGGACCCTACCTGCACGATTTAATTGTGCGCTGGGCCTCTAATACACAATATGTTCCCTCAAAAAACTTACCTTCTAAGTCAAAGTTAAAAAATGTATGTCACTCATGCTGTCACTCACTGTTTCTGGCCTTAGGCAATCATTACTTATTAAAGACACTCTATCAAGCCCTGATTAAGCCACCTAAACCATTTCAATGCATTACTTCTTCTTAGCCTCAAATTAATCCATTAGTTTGTTTAAAAGTTCAAATCTATTAGCTAAACTTTGTTAAAGATAAGAGGGGGGGAAGTAGACCAATATTGAAGGGATATTTATTCTGTATAACACACAGAGTCTGGTTGAGTTTGGATAAAGATAAATATATTTTATTTGCAGCTTGGACACAAGTAAATTGAAGCAGAATAAAACTGATTTAAGTCAATGCCATAATTTAGCTAATCAACAGTCAAAGCAAAATAGAAATTGGTGAGTTTCCCATCAAGTTTAAATAAAACACCATTGTCTAATATTTAACTCAGACTCCTAAATGGTGCTCCATGATATATGAGCACCATGCAATGCTCTGTCAGAAGAGCTAAGGGAATCATGCATATTATTTATTCTTTCAGCTAATAATTACTGAGCAGTTATTTTTTGACCAATAGCAGAGGTCCAACATCAAAACAATTAAAGTATCTAATTGGTGTATGTTGAAAATAAACAATAACAAAGCAAATACACATATATAATATTTCAGATAATGAAATGCTATAAAAAAGGCAGGTTAGAGTAATTTCTATTTTATAAAAAGACATTTAATAAAGATTCTTCAGAAGGTGACGACAAATATAGAATTAAAAGAAATTAAAAGATATAGATCAAAAATATAAAAATGATCATTTCTAAGAAAAAGGTGTACTGGGCAGAGGGAACAGCAACTGCAAAATTTCTGAGTAGAGAGTGTGTTAGGTGCGTTGAAGGCACCATAGGTAGGTCAGTGTGGCACACAGCACACTCTCATTGGCCCATGCAAGGCCCTCTATTTTTTATTTCTTTTCACTTTTTTTTCCTTTTGCCTTTTAATACTAATGCCTGAACCCTTTCCCCTCTCCAGTCCTTGTCAAGGGACAGCATTTAAATATGTTTGATATAGTTGATATATACATACATGAAATCTTATAAAATGAGCTTCATATGCGTATGCTTTTAAATTAAAAAGTAGGTAAAAAAAAAAAAAAAGAATACCATTGTGATGGATGTAGAGGAAGTGACAAAGTTAATAAGGCTGGGCCTTGTAGAAGCCTTTAAGTCTGTAGAAATGCTGGCCTTTTACTAAGTGAATTGTGACGACTATAAAGAGTTTTGAATGGAGGACAGATGAGATCTTATGTAGTCTCATGTATGTTTTAAATTAAACATGTGGAGAATACATTGTAAAAGCAGAAAGTGTGAAGGCATGAAACTAGTTTGTAGCCCATTTAGATAATATAGGTGAGAAATTACGGTAGTTTAAACCAAGGTGCTAAGAATGGGTTAGGGGAAGAATATTCAGATTCTGGATGTATTTTGATGGAAGAGTTATTAGGATTTGTACAATATTACATGTGCGATTTAAAAAAAATAGAAAAGACAAGAATAACTCCAAGTTCATTGGCCTGGGCAAGCAGAAGAGCTCATTGTGTGGTGGTAAAGAGCATACATCGTGCAGTCTAACTGCCCCTAACTTCCCAGATTATACCTTAGAGCTCTACCTAGTAACCAAAATACTGAATGAGCCATTTATTTTCTCCATGCCTCAATATTTCCTTTGATAAAATGGGCATAAAAATTCCCACCTTACAGAGTTATTATGAGTATTAAATGAATTAATCACTTGGAAAAATGTCAGGTGCATAGGATATCCCATATAAATGTTAGTGAAAATTTAGATAATTGAGAGGAGGATACCTGGATGAGAAGCAGTTTTGAGGTAGAAAAAGTCAAAAATTCAGTCCAGTTGAAGGTAGGTTTTAGATATCCAAGGGAAGAAGGTGTGTAAGCAGAAAGATGTATTCATCTAAGCCTGCCCGAGATGAATTTGACAATTATCAGTGTATAGATACTATGTAAAGTCAGAAGCCTGGATAAGATCACGTAAAGAGTGAGTACAGATAGGTAAGATAATAGAGGAATGACCCCTGAGCCATTCATAATTTGGAAATCAAATACTTTAGAACTGTGGGCCCAGGCAGTGTGGGTTGAGCATTGACCTATGAACCAGGAGGTCATACTTTGAATTCCAGTCAGGGCACATACCCTGGTGACAAGCTTGATCCACAGTAGGCAGTGTGCAGGATGCAGCCCATCAATGATTCTCTGTCATATTTGATGTCTCAATCTCTCTTCCTCTCCCTTCTCTGAAATCAATGAAAATTATTTTTAAAAAATATTTTAGAACTATAACTTTAGGACTATAAGGAAGAAAAACAAGGGTGGCAGGAAGAGAAACAAAATACATTCTGGAGGCTAAGTTGGGAAATATTTCTAGGGAAAAAGTGCATTTAAGTAAAAAAAAAGATATTGTGCAAAATACAACATTCATTCATGTTAAAAATTCTTAAAATAGGAACTGATGGTCATCACCACAGTGTAATGAACTGTATAACAAAAAGTATATGCCTTAATCTAAGAGCCAGAATCTTACTTAACAGGAAAACACTAACATCCTTCTCACTAATGGGATGCCCAGAACTATTTGAAATAGTTCTGGAATGTTAGGCAATGTAATGAGAAAACAGAAAGCAAACAGAAGTGTAAGAATTGGAAAGAAAGCAGAAATACCTCTTCTTATGGATGATGAGCCTATCATCTATCTTCTATTAATCTATCATTTATCATTTATCAGCATTTATTCGTATATGTTTATATATAGCTAATAAATTAACATTCAAAAATGAACAGCATTCATATACACAAACAAAAGCCAATTAGGAGACATTATAGAAGATAAGATGCCACTTAAAATAGTAAACAAAAATAAGTCATTTAGATAAACTTGACAAGAAATGTCCAAAATGTATCTATAATAATAAAAGGGTAATATGCTAATTAGACCAGATGTCCTTCCGGACAAAGCCGGGGCCAGAGGGAAGCCCAGGTCCCTGGTGCCTTCTGGTGGCTAGAGGGAAGCAAGCCTGGGTCCCGGGTGCCAGAGGGAAGCTGGTGGAAGGAAGGCCTACTCTTGCATGAATTTTGTGCATAGGGCCTCTTGTATTTATATAACCATAAAACACTCCTGAAATACATATATGTAGATTTTAATAAATGAAAAAAATTATATTTTTGATGGGAATACTGAATAAACATCATAAAGATACTGGTTTACCCTGTGCTAATTTTTAAGCTAATAGAATTCTAATTTATCAGTTTTGTTGTTAATGTCTTATCTTTTTGGATCTAAATTAATTATAAAATTTATTTGGAAAAAAAAAACAAGCAAAAATAACCAAGGAAACCACTGGGGACGTGGGGGGGAATCGCTGCACTGATGGGGGAATAGTCCTACTAAACATTGACGCGTATTATAAAGCCTGAAGATCTTTCTAAAGGACTGGATAGATGATAATGGAAAATCCAGAAATTGTCTAATTGTGTATGAAGTTCAGAATGCAATAATGGCAGCATCTCAACTATCTGGGTAAAATTACTCTTTTTTAATAGGTAGTATTGAGCCCTAGCCGGTTTGGCTCAGTGAATAGAGCATCGGCCTGCTGACTGAAGGGTCCTGGGTTCGATTCCGGTCAAGGGCATGTACCTTGGTTGCAGGCACATCCCCAGTAGGGGGTGTGCAGGAAGCAGCTGATCGATCTTTCTCTCTCATCGATGTTTCTAACTCTCTATCCCTCTTCCTTCCTCTTTGTAAAAAGTCAATAAAACATATTTTTTAAAAAAATAGGTAGTATTGATATAATTGGAGATCCTTGTAGGAAAAAGCCAGTACAATTGAATTAATTACAATTTACAAATTATAATTGTATCAGAGACTTGAATGTAAATAAGTACAATTATACAGGTAACTTATATATATATATGATTTCCTTATAATATAAGTGGGACAAATTTTAGAAACCATGACACAAAATCCAAAATCAATAAGAGAAAAATGTCAATTTAAATGACATAAAAATTTAAAAGAAAAATCTCTTGTATGGCAAAAACACATAAGTAAAGCAAAATAAAATAAAATAAAAAACTGGGAAATAATGAGAAAGAGTTGACATCCCTCATATATGGAGTTCTAAAAACAGAAAAGACACAAGCTAACAACATTATAGAAATAGTTCACAGAAAACGAAATGCAAATAGACCTTAACCTCAAGAAACAATAAGAAACAATGTTCAGCCTTCACATAACGAGAGAATTGCAAACTTAAACTACATTGAAATAATTTTTTTACTATCAGGTTTAAAAATTAGAAGTTTGACAGCATATTTTTTCAGTGAGATTGTGAATAGTACTCTCAGATACATCTGGCTTGGTAATACCTAGCAAAATAAATATATGCATTTCACCTTCTGTGTCTGCAATTCTACTTTCAGGGATCTATTTAAAACACACACTGGCAACAATGTAAAAAAAATGTGTGTTCAAGACTGTCAGGCCACTATTTGTAAACCCAAAATTTTGAATAAACTATTGTATATTCACACTATGTTATACTGAGCAATTATTTCTGTATCCTGTCTAAATGATCCTTGGGCTATATTATTGAGTAAAAAAACAGGGGAAGTTAAAGTGGGGCATATTCTACTGTTTATTTTTTTTAAAAGGAAGATTCACATATATTTTCACTTTATTCTAGAGCTCATTCCACTGTTGTTAACAACAGAACTCACATACAGGCACATGCATATTAGTATGTATTAAAAAAATGAACTTGGAGGTTGGCTCCATGTGCGTATAGTGAGTGTCCTAGTTTTTCCCAGAGTTGTCCCTTTGGGGAGTTTTGGGAATTGTATCAGTGAAGAGAATAAATGGATTTGTGGTGAGACATGTTCCATGATAAGGAAGCACATTCTTGTCATTTCTACCTAATGAGACTCAGTTCAGAGTGAAGATGTAGCATTAGGAAACACTTATTAGGAGAGGCGTATTTTCAGGTCTGCTGCCCACTTTTTGATTGGGTAGTTTGTTTGTTTGGTGTTGAGTTTTATGAGTTCTTTATATAGTTTGGAAATTAAGTCATTGTCAGAGCTACCGTTTGCAAGTACCATCTCCCATCTGGTTGGCTGATTCTTTGTTTTATTGTAAGTCTATTTTGCTGTGCAGAAGCTTTTTAGTTTTATAAAGTCCCATTCATTTATTTTTGCCTTTACTTCCCTTGCCTTTGGGATCAAGTTCATAAAATGTTCTCTATGACCAATAAGTTTAGTACCTATATTTTCTTCTATGCAACTTATTGTTTTGAATCTTATATTGAGATCTTTGATCCATTTTGAATAAATTTTTATACATGAGAACAAACTGTAAAACATATGAAGAGCCAATAGATAGATGGAAAAATGTTCAGCCTCACTAGCAATTAGGGAAATGCATATCAAAAGTACAATGAGATACCACCTCACACCTTTTAGAGTGGCTGTTATCAGCAAGTGTTGGAGAGGTTGTAGAAAAAAAGGAACCCTCATTCACTGATGGTGGGAATCTAGACTGGAGCAAACACTATGGAAAGCAGTCTGGCAATTCCTCAAAAATTTAAGAATAGATCTACCATAGGACTCCTCAATCCCTCTCCTGGGTATATACTCAAAAAACTCGAAATAATGTATTCACAAAAATATATGCACTCCTATATTCATTGAAACATTATTCATGGTGGCCAAGACATGGAAGCAACCAAAGTGTCCTATGATAGAGGACTGTATAGAGAAGATGTTGTGTGCACACACAATGGAATACTACTCAGCCATAAGAAAAAAAAAATGAAACACTGCTATTTGCAACATGAATGGACCTTGAGAACATTATGCTAAGTGAAATAAGTCAGTCAGAAAGAGCTAAGAACCATATGCTTTCCCTCAAATGTGGGATATAAAACTGAAACTCATGAACACAAACAGCAGTGTGATGTTGCCAGAGGTAAGGAGGTGGGAGGAATGGGCATTTAATTCCAGTACACGGGATAGAAACATATTTCAGTGATGTGTTTATAAATGTTAAAGTTTATATTACATGCCTTTCAAAAAACTCATGAACATTTTTCCAACGTGGTATAATTCCCATCCTCATTGTCAACCAGTGCCAGGCACAGTGGCAATATAACAGTAAAGATGACAAATGTGGTACATAAACTTACAGAGCTCAGTTCTTATACCAAATACCTCCCAGAGCTGGGCCCAGAACTGAGGTGTCCTCTTGGATTTACTATGTTGTCTTCTGTTGTGCAAATACTTGCTTTCCACCTGCCCTTCTGAGTATAAGCATTGCACAGGCCTCTGTAGTCTCATAGCCTTTCATGTGCACACTGATGCAGAATAGATTCATTACCTCCAGCTTTATACACAGGCAGTTCCCTAGATTCTCAAGAATTTCGCATTGGTTTATTTAGAAGTCTCTAGTCACACTATTAAAAGAATCCAATTAAGCCACAGTCATTGTAGAACTAACATCCTTGATTTTTTTTCATTACATTAAGTATAAACACTCTGAATCGGCTTAATGTCAGACTTTTTCTTTTTTCTTTTTTTTCTTTTTTTCATCTCTTTTTTCCCCAAATCACATGCTGGGGTTGATTTTCCTCTACTTGGATTTTTTAAAAATATGTATTTTCTGAAGTGTTCTACTTCAGGACATTATGATATGGAAATTGCCAACAATCCAAACACCCTGTTGGTCTCCCTTTTGCTATTATCATCAGATGTCTTTTAAAAATATTTATTTTAAGTCAACTACCGAATATCACCCAGATTAAGTAATATTTTCTTATTTTTCTCTGAATTACATTAATTATTTTTTCTGCATTCTTTTTGCCTAATAAGAAAAAAAGTATAGCCATAGACAGTTTTGCTCAATGGATAGAGTTTTGGGCTGCAGACAAAAGGGTCTGGGTTCTATTCTGGTCAAGGGCACATACCTTGGTTGCAGGCTCTTCCCTAGCCCAGAACCTGGTCAGGGCTTATGCAGGAGGCAACCAATCGGTATGTTTCTCTCACATTGATGTTTCTCTCTATCTTTCCCAATCTCTTACACTCTCCCTAAAACTCAATGGAACAATATCCAAAATATCCTTGGGTGAGGATTAACAAGAAGAAGAAGAAGGAGAAGGAGAAGGAGAAGGAGAAGGAGAAGGAGAAGGAGAAGGAGAAGGAGAAGGAGAAAAGGAGAAAAGGAGAAAAGGAGAAGAAGAAGAAGAAGAAGAAGAAGAAGAAGAAGAAGAAGAAGAAGAAGAAGAAGAAGAAGAAGAAGAAGAAGAAGAAGAAAGTATAGAATAGAGGTTCAGAGTTTAACCTCTGTAGTGAGTGTTGAGTAAGAAAAAAAAGGAGGGAGGTGGTAATATCACCTACAGAAGGTTGATATAAGAATGAAATACATTAATAGATATAAAGATATGAGTGAATTTGTGAGCATAATAAGTATTTGATAAAATTTAACCATTGTGGTGTTATTAATTTTAGATCCCCTGACCACCAGAGTGCTGCTGCTATCCAGTGTCTGGGCCGCAGTATTATAGACTTGACAAGGTCATTTCTCAACTATCACTTACATGAATTTGTTCATTATGACAGTTGGGTATGTATCCTGACACCTTTTTTGCTGAAAGGTTTATACCATGATACTCAAGACCCCCTGTATGTGAAATAGTATCAAGGAAATAGACTGGTGTAAATATATAGGAACATTTCCTAGGTATCAGGAAACATGAGGGCAATTGAGTCCCCCTTACATGAAGTACATAATGAAATCATCAGAAAAAATATGTCCTGGAGCAATAATGTTTACTTTGAGGCTCATCAAAATCACCTGAATTACTTATGTCTGGACCAACCTCTCAGTGATTCCGATGTGAACTAAAGTTTGAGAATCATTAGCTTTGAGCAGGGATTGACAAACTATGTTTTATATATATATATATATATATATATATATATATATATATATATTAATTTCAGAGAGGAAGGGAGAGGGAGAGAGAGGTAGAAACATTAATAATGAGAGAATCATTGATCATCTGCCTCCTGCACAACCTTTACTAGGGATTGTGCCTGCAACCCAGGTATGTGCCCTTGACTAGAAATGAACCAGGGACCCTTCAGTCTGCAGGCTGACACTCTATACACTGAGCCAAACTGGTTAGGGGAAGGCTTGGCAAACTATGGAACTATGGCCTATGGGCCAACTGGTTCAGCACAAAATTTTGTAGATAAATTTTTATCAGATTACAGTCACACTCATTTATTTATATGTTATCTGTGGCCACTTTTGCACTATGACAGAAATTGAGTAGTTAACAACATAGAACATAGGACCCACAAAACCTAAAATATTTGCTATCTGGCCCCTTACAGAATATGTTTGCCAACTCTTGGCTCAGAGCATGCACAGAAGTAGACTTATCACATGAAAGAAGTTGAATTATCTTTTGCCAGTCCAGATAATAAGAAATTAAACCATTTTCAGAATGTCTCGTTACATTAATTTTAAGAAAGCTATACACCATGAAGAGCTTTTTCCAGAAGGAAAAAATGAGAGAACCCTTTGCAAACCTAGTTCTTCTTTTTTTTGCGGGGGGGTGAAAGGTTGGAAGTAGGGGATGCAGAGTAAAACCAAATTGGGGAAGGGGGGTCATAGTTCTATGCATATTTAGATTTAAAAAAATTTTCTTCAAGCATTCAATAGCTATAAACTTTACTTTCTTTATGAATAAATTAGCAAAAACAAACATATGGGCATTAGGCTCAAAGATTTTAATAATTATTAAAAATAGATATTAATGACATTCAAAAATTATACTAACTCTGTCAAAAAATTCAAAACTGATTTCAAAATAATTGCTTCTTATAACATCTCTAGCATTATCCCCTGCTTGGATGAATGCAGGAAATTGCTCTGAAAGATAAAAATTACAGCTCCTGTCCTTCTGTCTGCTCCTCACATTTCACATGTACCTGCACGCTGTTAGGAAAGTCAGAATTCTCTGAGAGAAAGTATTGATTTTTATCAACCTGGAAAGTGAAACGAGAAAGAGAATGACATTGCTAGCCATGGGGAGTTTAGTTCAGGTCAACAACCCCTAAGTTTTATGGGAATTGTCCAGAAATTACAAATGTTTCAGTGCTAAAGGACTCTGACAGAGGGCTGGAAAACACATTTTGACATCGGGCAGTGCTCAGCCTCGGCCCTGCCATGGTCGCTGACAACCAGAGCATATTAAGTATGCCACAGAGGTTCAAATGAGGCTGCTTTGTGGAATGACATTTGGCCCAGATGGGGCAAAAATTCACATGTGAAGTTCATTCCTGTGTTGGAAAGTGCAGTGTGAATCTGCCTGTTTGCAGCCGCTGCTTTATTTCTGCCTGTGCTTGCCGTCCATGTTATCAAAGATGCCATTACATTAGGACATAATGTGACAGGTCCCAACAGATGAAAATGTGAACCAGTGGAGCCTGGGAAATAGCTTCATAAGCGATCTTTTCATGTTCTCTCTTTAAATCTTTTGGTTTGTTGGTTTGTTTGAATTAAACCTAAATAATGGAGAAATGGTGAGCCACGTTTTAGTTTTGTTTGCTTACACTTTTCTTCTATCTTTACAAGTTAGCCTCCACAACTGGTACAGAGAAGTAAATACTATTGAGAGATGTTGTTTTCACCCTTTTCACTTCGGCGGGGTTTTTTCAGTGTTGTTATTAGGCGGTGCTCTAACATTGTTAGCATGTCCTAACCACTGCCCTTTACAAGCCTACACCAGAGGAAAAGAGAGTTAACCCTTCATTCTGGGAAAGTTTTCCTCTCTAACGGGCTTGAAGGGTGTCACATATTGTTCATTCAGTGCTTTCTTAGTGTTTTGTGCTTTGTGTGCTACCATCTCTACCAACTGATAGACTTTTTTTGATTTTTAGCATCCCACTCACTTATCAGACTGAGCCGAGTAGCTGAGATTCACACACACACACACATACACACACACACACACCAAAAAAAATTAAAATTAAGACAAAAATAAAACCAGTTAATGTATTTTGAATGTCTCTTTTTAAAAATGTATCTTTATTGTTGAAAGTATAACAGATATTCCCCTCCCCCACTGACCCCTCCAACCCGTTCCCATCTCCTCTCCGGGCCTGTCTCTTTTAAAGAGCATAATTCTAAAATTTCTTAAGCAATAATAATTTACTTGAGTAAAACCACATCATTCTGTTAATGGAATGTATAGCAGGCTAGCTAAATCAAAGAGATCTCAGAATTGGGATCTGTATTGGAACCTTTGTACCTATCCAGTGGAAGGGTAACAAGAGCTGGTCATGTGAACTGGGGTTCAGAATTGTTAAAAAATTTTATTCTAAAACCATCCCTCTCTAAGGGAAGTCAGTGTCAAAAATGCATTGTGATATCAGGAGCTTTGAATAAGCTCTAAAACCTGAACTCAAGTTAAGAATCCTGTTGTATCATGTGTCCCAGAACATCACACAGTATGTAGTACATTAGTACATTAGGTAGTACAATAAACCAAGTCTACTTAGTACCACATTTAAAGAAACACACACAACAAAAAACAAGTACAGATCCATTGGCAGGCAGTAATCAGTCCAACCTGGGAAAGAAGTGTATATAATTATGTATACACATGTACTTGCTCACACACACTATAAAATAAGTAAAATGTCGTTAGAGTACCAATAAGATTTTTTATGGAAGATATATAATTGTTTATTGTTCATTTCATTATATTTTACTGTATCATAATTAGCAGTAGAGAATGTTGACCAAAATAAACACTTAAAGAATTAGATTATAAAACTTAGAACTCTTTTCCTCTATTTAAGTATTTGAAGACTTCAATGTAAGTTGCTATATGAAGAACAATTACTCTTATTCTGATAATATAATTAGTATCAAACATTCTTAATTATACTAAATTGTCTTAATATTCAATTTTATACTTGGGGTTTTATTCAAAATCAGTAAAATCTTCCCATAAAAGAAGATAGCACACTGAACCAGACTACATGAATACATAAATAGGATGCATAAAAAATATTAAGCAGAAAGAAAATTCAACAAATATATTAATAATTTCACTTACTTGTGAAAAAAAGGGCTTTTTTCAGGTGAAGTAATTATATGCTAAGCCATTATTTATATCTTCCTCTATGAAAAGCATTTAGTGATTCTGAGATACTCATTAACTGAATCATTTATTCACTTAACAAATTTAACTAAAAACCTATTTGTGCCAGCCACCATGGTAGATACTGAGAATATGAAGATTGAAATAACGAAGTCACGTCCCCAAACAGCCCACATTTCAGCACAGAACACAGGCATGTCAACAACTAATTGAAGGTACTCAAGTGAGATAACAAAGACAGGTTGTACACAGAAAGAGAACCCATGTGGGAAAAGTTGATTTACTCAGATGTAACAGATCAGCATTCCAACCAAGACTTAACAGAGGAGATCCTGCTAAGCAAAAGGAAGACTATGGATTTTTCATACATGTGCAGAAATCTAAACCTAGTCTATCTGATTGACAGCTCTCAAATACTGAGTAAAGTAAATACGCCTTGATGCAACACATTTGTAATACCTTAACTAATAAAGAATTTAAAGATTTTTTAAAAAGTCAGTTGAAAATTGAAATAGAAATGTGACATTTTTGTTTCCTAGTAGTTTCAGTTTTCACTGTTAAATATCTCACAAATGTCAGTCTTTTGCAACATTCATTTCAGTTCAAAAGCATAGTTTAAAGTCTGTTATACATGAAGTATTAAGTCAAGCACTGGTGTCATTGTAAAAGCAATTTAGTCAATTGTGAGCTTATTCCATCTGTTTATTTACTGAATATGTTCTAAGTGCCAGGCATTGTGCAAAGCATTAGGGGGTAAAAGGTAAAGAATGGTAAACACAATCCTTACCAACAGAGTTAAATCCTCCTGGGGAAAGAGAGGCATTAATCAAATAATCAGAAAAATGTATAATTATAATCTATCATGAAAAAAAAGCAGTAAAAAGGGATATCTAGGGAATATAAATGAGAGCGTCAATCTAATCTAATTTTAGGGCCAGGGAAGCTTTCCCTGATGAATTGGTATTTAAAGTGAAAGTAGAAGGATGAGTTTAAGATAACAAGGAGAAAGAATGTGTGTGTCAGTGTTTGAGCAGAAGCAAGTGGAGGGGCGGACTATGAGAAGCCATTCCAAACAGAAGAACAACATTTGCAAAGGCCTGATGAAGAAAGATGACATGGATTACTCAGAGCCTTAGCGGTCATTTGAACAATTTCAGTATCCTTCCACAAAACAATACAAGGACATTGAGGAGTTAACGGAAAAGAACACAGCCCCTGCCTCCTGGAATCAGAGTATGATGGGAGGAATTTTCTCAGATAATAAATTCAATAGGTGACTCAAGGAGGTTTTCATTGAGGGTTAGTGTAGCAAAAATAGGAGACACTTAATTCAACCCGGGGATCCTGGAAAGCCTCCCAGAGAAATATAATGCCTACATTAAGTCTTGAATAATCAGTAAAATTATCAGGAGAAAGAAAGATGGATAGGTATTCCAAGCAAAAGCACAATCTGTATAAAAAAATAAAAATGTAAAACAAATGGCATAAGCAGAAGAAACAGACACTTTCTCATGATCAGAGAATAAAAGACAAGTAAGGGAGTGGGAAGACTTGAGATGGTGGAGGATCTTCCTATATGGGGCCATAAAACTATGATAGGATTTAGCAATTCCTTATATAGGCAAGTAATTAAAGGATGTTAAGCAGTTGAATGCAAGGATTCACATCTCACATAGGTTATTCTGAATGGAGTAGAAAGGATGAATTTAAGGTGAAAGAGAATGAATGCATGGAGATAATTTATGATGCCATTCTAATAGTGCAGGAGAGAGAAGGTGAGAATCTTAAGTGGAATGGTGACTGTAGGAATAGGTAGTTTTATTCAACAAACTCCCTTAGCCTCAGGAAGTCAGCAGCAAGGACCCACGGTTGTAGTTTTCTGGGAAGATGAAACAGAGGCAGGAATGCAACACAGTTCATTGTATTGATGAGGGATATATCATTAGAGCAACAAAAGTGAAGCAAGAGAGGACTGGACAACTGAGAGAAGACTGTGGCATCAAGGAAATAGTGGTTGTGTGGTTAAAAAAAAGTTGAAGTTGAGGATATGAAACAACTGAAAACATCAAGGTTATAAACAGAAAGTAAAATACCATTAACAACAGATCTCACATATGAGGGTGCCCATAAAATTACAATGGAGCTGAAAAATTCCTAACACTTTGAAATCATAGCCATCTGAATTTCATGTCTCAACACATTACTTATGTGTTTAAGGTGATGCTGGTGTAAACAAACCTACTGTACTGCATTGTATAAAAGTATATCACATTGTATAAAAGGATATCACATACAACTATGTACAGTACATAATATTTGATAATGACAATAAATGACTGTTATTGGTTTATGTATATACTATACATTTATTATTATATTAGAGTATACTCTTTCTACTTTAAAAAGTTTGCTGCTGTAAAACAGTATGCCATGTTATGCTGGCAGCAGCCTCATACATCTTGTATTTGCTCTGTCTCTTGATTGTATCATTTTCTCTTGTGCTTAATTTAATGTTGTGTTGTCTTGTATATTTGGTATAGTCTAAGTATACAGTGTTTATAAAGTCTAAAGTAGTCCCAGGCCTTCATATTCACTCACCACTCACTCACTGTCTCACCCAGAGCAACTTCCAGTCTTGCAAGCTGCATTCCCGATTAAGTACCCTAACGGGTGTACCATTTTAAAAAAATATTTTACACTGTATTTTACTCTACCTTTTCTGTTTAGATACACAAACTCTTGCCATTGTGTTATAATTGTAGCCGAGGGGCAATAGACCGTACTATCTAACCCAAAAGTGTAGTAGGCTATACCATCTAGGTTTGCGTAAGTGCCCTCTATGATATCCACACAATGACAAAATCACCTAACACCATATTCTCAGAACTTATCCCAGTTGGTAAGCAGTGCATGACTGTATTGGGGTTTGGCATTTCTGATTATCATAATAACCAGAGTCACAAAGTGACCTGTTGGTGATTAGGGAAGAATAGAAATGAAATTTCATTTGAATTCAGGATATCACATGGAGCAGAAAGAACTATGGCACTGGATTCATTATCAACATGAACAATGAAATCACTCTGGCTAATGCTTAGAATTACGGGGTAGAATGAAAACACCAAAGATGCCATCAGATATAAAGAACTGATTAAGATGCTGGCTAGTGATTGCAATGAAAAAAGATGAGGTGGCAAATGCATATAGTATTAATTGCAGAGGAAGGAGACTTCCTGTCACAAGGGTAGAAGAGTAATTAATGGCTTTGGAAATGGCAATGGAGAGGTAGAAGAATGCTAACCTCCCCTGCAGGCTTACCCCCATGTTATTGGATGTGGCATAAAGTATACTTCTGTGTTGAAAAATATTAATAATAACTTTAAGGGCAGAATAGTATGGAAATATACTTAAAGGAGATATAGAATGATTGAAGGGTATTATGATGTTTCAGATGGATGCTGAAAGGAAAAAAACACTGAGGCAAGGGGGGATTGGGTAGCCATAGCCATCTAGATATAACTTTGGTGCAAACTATGGCACCATAGGGAGGTCTGGTGGGGGTTGGGTAAGAGTTGAAGGTGACCTAAGTATGAGTCCCGGTGTGGTCATCTTTGCAGGGATATGGCCAGGACATCCACATGGTGCCTTCCAGGCTCAGATTTACAATAGTTTATGAAATTAATACGCTATTATAGCATTCACTAAGTGGATAATTTATATAATTTCTTTCTGACTACAGATATTAGGATGAATGTCTATTTAGGTAACTGTTTCAGGAAGAAAAACAGGGTTGGGAATGGGGGTGGTGGAGACCAAAGGAAACGAAGGCAGGGAAAGAACTGAAAGGGAAGGAGGAGGGAATGAAAAAATAAAAACAAGACAGAATCAAGTAGTTGCATGTGATCAGTAAAGGCACGAGAACCAACTTGTTTTCCTGTGAATGTTGACAGTTGCTGGAAATGAAAGTGAAGAATGCATGTGTCCTGTTCAAATATCTGCCTGGTGGGACAAACGCTTGGATTAAGCTGTCCCCAAGTATTTATGTTGCTAACATTAAATTAATCAATGCGGTATTAATCAGGACACTTATGTTATCATTAGAATATAAACTCTTCATGGGTAGGATCTAGCTCTTTTGCTATTGAGAAAGTGTTTTGTATAAAGACATACGTTCGATAAATGTATTTGATAACTTGATGAAAGCACTTACACTTTAATATCTTTTCATTCTCAAAATCACTACCTTCTAGGAAAATCAATATTTAATCCTAGACAAAGATATGTGCACTCTTCTTTCTGCTGTCTTGGTATAGAATAATTCATTGTTTGCCGCAAACATACCCCTCATACAACTACACACACACACACATGAATATTCATACACCCACACACAAAAATAGATATGTATGTGTATATACATATAATCCATGTTTCCACAATGAAACTAGATTTTTCCATGGATCCCTTAAAGCTATTATATTTTATACTCAGGGAAATGTAATATCTCTATATTAGAGCCTGATTTCTTTTTGCTTTTTTTAAAGTAGTTTTTTTCTAATGCCAAATAAAGCCACAATTTTATTTTAAAATAATTAACAAGAGTTTCTCCCAGAAGTTTACAAAGGAACATTAAAAAGTTATGTATATTTGAACAAGAAGGAAAAATGTTCATTAAACTCGATTCTTTCAGATAAAAGATTCATGTTAGTAATAGTTTTGGTACTTTGGAAGGTGCATTAATTCCTTAGAACAATTATGTATTGTTTAAGATTATATTTCAGACTGAAGCATGCATAACACTGCGTACATCCAACACAAGACTTTTCTCCTTTTCTGAAAAGCTGCTAATTTATCTAATCTTCACTCATGGGAGAACATGTTGTAATTATTGATAAGACATTCCATGAAAAAAATCACATAGTTGGAAATATTATTTTCACAATTCATAATTGATAATCTCTTTCTGGCTATCATAATCAATAATTCAAATTCCCTGCAGCTTTGTTTTGCTGTTGCTGTTATTAAAACTTACAGAAGGCTGTCAGGACATAGAATTACATATTTTGTTTTTAATATATGAGCACCTCATTTCACTCATATTCTGTACATTTGTGCATAATCATCTATTATTGAGAAAAATCTCCCTATGTAGTGTGGAAGATGGAAACTTTTTTTTAATTCTCTTTGGTGCAGAATATCCATAGCTGAATATCATTCTGCATGAATATTTATAGTCCATTTGCATAAGGCTAAAAACTTCAATTAAATGACTCCAGAGAACATACATTTTTTTTGTATCATAAATGTGACATGACAAGAAAGGAAATAGAGGGGACCAAGTAGTCCACATGTCTACAGGTGAACTGAATTAATTCTTACAGATAGTGGCTTATTCAGGCTCCCTGGAAGCCAACTGCATGATAGAGATTTGAATGTTGGAGGTTTATTGAGGACTAGTCTGAAGAGCAATGCCCTGTAAGAGGAGCAGGAAGCAAGACTGAGATGTTGGGGAGGTTGAACTGTGATGTAATTGCAACAGAGGTCTCAGGAGGGCTCACAGGGAGCTAGGGCCCTTCAGTCATCGCAAATTAGAGCCAGAGGCCAGGCAATTGCATGCCTGTATATAAATTAGCCACAGGATGCATGACTACTCAAGAGAGGGAAGAGGGGACAGCTGGTAAGGGAGCCCCTTCCACAGAGGGCACTTCTAGAAAGAGATGCCTATGTGAGTCATTAGCCAATAGGAGAAACAGCATAAGTTAAATGTGCCACAGTATCCACTACCAATAACAAATGTATAACTGCTGTCTTACCTCTTGGTCTTCTCTGATTTTAAAACCTAAACATTGATACTTCCTCAGAAATCACTTGATTGGCCCTAGCGTCATTCTCATCTTTGCCAGGTCCTAGAGGTATCAGTACAGTTCTATGCATTTCTGTGATGTCTATCAAATGCTCAAAGTGCAATTTAGAGAAACTTATGATACAGAAATTCAAATAGTGCTACTATTTCTTATACTTAAAGAAAAAAAAAACATAAAAAGACATGTCTTAGACAAAAACACATGTAAGCTTTCTACTAACTGACATCTTATTAATGGTGAAATAATTTTCTAAAAAGAGATCATGCAACATGAAGAGAGGCCTTACAAATCTCACAAAAACACACAAATCTTACTCTACACAGACTTTCTGAGAAAAGCAATTGAAAAAACAAGAATCAGAAAAAATCTTTTAAAATAGATGACTATGTTCTCATACAAAAAGTATGAGCACAACACTAGAAGTTGAACATATTATGTAGATGCCAAGTCCTGTTGGACTAGGAGTCCTATATAATAAAAGGGTAATATGCAAATTGTCCCCTCCACCAGGAGTTCAACCAGAATTCGACCAGGGGATGGGGCCAGCCTGCCAACCACCCATGGCCCCTCCCCCCGCCAACCCCAATTGGGGCAGGCTGGCCAGACCCCACCCGTGCACAAATTCGTGCACCAGGCCTCTAGTCATAAAGACTATATGACAATGTTAGTATGGTCCTAAATCATTGAAAGTTTTACATGTAAAATACACCAGAATTTAATCTATACCTAAAAAAACCTCAGAAAGTGGTATCTATCCATTTAGCCAAATATTTACTCATCCACTCAGTCAACAAAAATTTAATGAATATATCCTATCTGTCAGGCATTTTCTAGGATCAAGGGATAGAAAGTGAAAAAGAAAACTTGTTAATTGTGTTTCTTGTATAAATTTCCTTCTCTCTCTGTTACTATATTCTTTGTTTCACAGTGGATAGACAATACTTCCCAGGTTCTTGACTTTGGAAATAACCATGTGCTTTGATTTGGCCAATAGAAGGAGCAAGCAAGGTTGACAGTGTGTTAGTTTCAAATGTAAGATTCAAGAGGCCTTTCCTGTTTCCACTAGATCTCTTCACTTCTGGTCAATAATAAGAAAAACATATCTGCATTGGTTTTCCAATTTCAGCAGGAGAAAGAGAAACATATTGAGAAGAGCTAAGTGCATATTGACCAGTGATTCCTAGCCAACTCCCAGTTTTAGGAATAAATAAGTTCTTATTATTGGATGCCACTGAATATTGCAGTTTGTTATGTGAAATTTTTGTAATATTTGCTAACTGGAAAAAATACAGGCGTTTCATGATTAAATGTGAGAGAAAAAAATATTTATATAACACACTTGAGGTAAATAACCAAATAGAGATAGGAGAATCATAGGAGAAAGAAACAAACAAAAAAACTGTCTGAAATCATTAAGTGTATATGAATATAAAACTATCCTATTGTGAGAACAGGCAATAAGTGACTTAACATTATTGAGAATGTAGATCCACAGATTGTTTCTAATATAAAATCACAAAATTGGCACTAATTCAGGATATATAAAAGGATAGGCAACTACTCAGCATCTCATTTTAATTCTGCTAAAAGCCTATCATCCAATAAACAAAAAGAAAAACAGCATTATTTCTCTTTAAGTTAAGTTCTCAACAGATTGAGAAAGACAATAAGGAAAAAAAACCTGCTTACTTTGGAATTAATTTTTAACTAACAAAGAGTAACTTGTTAGTAAACCCAACCATAAAAAAGAATATCCATATCATCCAGGAATCTACCACATTAAATTGCATTTTCAAATAAATGTCTAATTTGAAATAGCTTTAAGATTTATGGAAAAGTTGCATAGGTAGTACAGAAAGCTTACATATAGCCCATATTCAGTTTCCCTTACTTTAACATCTCATATTTATATGGTACATTTGTCATAGTTAATGAACACATCATTATGCATTATTATCTATACTAGAGGCCCAGTGCACAAATTCGTGCAGGGAGGAGGGCAAACAAGGTAAGGGGGGGCTGGTGGGGTGAGGAGCCTGGAGAAGACCCACTGTGCTGGAGCTGAGCATGGGCCCCAGGCTTCCCAGGAAGGAAAGCCTCAGCAAAGAAACAGAAACCACCAGAAGGCTCTGTAAAAAGGCCCTGAGCTCCCTTTGGCCAGATGGACTCAGAGCTGGTATCTCTGTGTGTACATTTGACACAGCCTGGCACTCGCCTTTGTCTGTTGTTCAAATCTATGGCATCAAAAAACTGGTTCCTTTCTTCTCTTGGGGCCCTTACATCAAATATAGGCCAATTGGAAGACGCAGGCCCCAGTGGCAGAGCCAGGCCCCACAATCACCAGGAACTTAGCCCTAAGACAACTGGGTAGCAATCTCCATAGAACAGAACAGTCTGTTTTAGAGTCTTAATTCTCCCCTAAAATGTGCTCAGCTGCTCCTCTTAGCTGGGATAGACTGAACTAAGGAACCAAAGACCGAGTTTTCTCTCAGGTGGGATCCACCAGTAGCTGACTGGTGACAAGGCCCCTCATAGGTGCCTGCCTTCCCCCCAAGGTCAGTGTGCTCTGAGCCAATCCATTTCTGACGGTGGTGGGTCCTGGGCTGCTGTTCAGGGGGCAGGTCCACAGGGTTTCTCTTCACCACCTTCCTGGCCTCCTGAGCAGTACCCTCTCACCCAGTGCACCAGGCGATTGTCACTTGAGCCAGGACTCATAAAGCAAAGAAGCTGGCCTGTGCCAAGTGGTACCCGCAGGTGGCCAGGCTGCGCCCCCCACCCCACTTCTCAGTCTCGCTGGTGTGGATTGGGCCAAAGCCCACCGCCAGAGATTGGCGCCACGTGGGGAGGGTCGCAGCAGGGAGAGGGGCGCCCTGACCTGCCAGCCTTGATGATGATCATCTTGATGCCCAGCTGCTTGAATCCATCCCACAGAGCCTTCATCTCAAGCTTCACGCTCACACTGGCCACCTTCGCATTCTTTTTTACCAGCTCCTTTGCAGCAGCCATGCAACTAGCCTTGGGGCCCTCCGGTTCAGCAGTGGTACTGGTGGCGGCCCCTGCGGCCAGCGCGGCATAGCGACTGGTCGTTCCAGTCATTTCACCGTCATGGTCGCTGCGCTATTTAAAAGCCTAAGCGACCATTACTTCAAAACAACTGGAATGACTAGTCACTATGATGTGCACTGACCACCAGGGGGCAGCTCCTGCATTGAGTGTCTTCCCTCTGGTGGTCAGTGCACTCCCAGAGGGCCATTGGGGGCGATATCAGGCCAGCAGGGGAGGGCAGTTAGGCGTGATCAGGCAGGCAGGCAGAGTCAGTTAGGGGAAGCCAGACTCACGGCTGGCGAGTGCAGTGGCGGTGGCAGTAGCCTCTTCTGCCTCCATGGCAGTGCTAAGGAGCAGTGAGCCAAGCGGTAAGGATCAGCAAGCAGGTTGATGGTAGGGAGCAAGATTGCAAGAGGCAGGTGGACATCCCCTGAGGGGTCCTGGATTGCGAGAGGGTGCAGGCCAGGCTGAGAGAAACCCCCCTCCAGTACATGAATTTCATGCACTGGGCCTCTAGTCTATACTAATGAAAGGGTAATATAGCTAATTAGACCGGGTTGACTGGCCATTTCCGGATGTCCGACTTCCTTCTGGACAAAGCCATGTTGGTGGGGGCAGAGGCAGAGGCAGTTAGGGGAGATTAGGCCAGCAGGGGAGGGCAGTTGGGGGCAACCAGGCCAGCAGAGGAGGGCTGTTGGGGGCAAGATCAGGCCAGCAGAAAAGGGCCATTGGGGGCGAGATCAGGCCAGCAGGGGAGGGCAGTTAGGCGTGATCAAGCAGGCAGGCAGAGTCAGTTAGGGGAGATCAGGCAGGCAGGGAGAGGCAGTTAAGGCCAATCAGGCAGGCAAGCAGGTGAATGGTTAGGAGCCAGTGGTCCCAGATTGTGAGAGGAATGTCTGAATAACCTGGCAGTTGGACATCCCCCAAGGGATCCCCCATTGGAGAGGGTGCAGGCTGGGCTGAGGGAACACCCCCCACCCCTCCATCCACGAATTTCATGCATTGGGCCACTAGTTGTTAATAATAAGGTATGTTCTCTGACTGGGAATTGTACACTCAATCTTTTGGTATATGATGAAACTCCAACCACGAGCTACACAGCCATGGCTATAAATTATTATTTTTAAAAGTACACATTTTTAGAAGATTTCTTTAATAAATATTCTTTTTTTGTTCCAAACTTTTAGCTAGCAAATTACACTCAATTTATTTGTCCAAACGACTTAGGTTTCTGTTGGCTGTGACAATTTCTAAGATATTTTTGGTTTGTTTTTGACAACTTTGATATTTTGAGGAGTAATGGTCAGATATTTTGTAGAATGTCTCCCCATTTGAATTTGTTTGATGTTTTTCTCATGACTAGAGATAGGGTTATAGATTTGGGGGAAGAATACCATAGAAGTAAAGTGCCATTCTCATCATATCGTATTGAAGGAATATAGTATTGACATGATTTATCACTGTTGATATTAACCTTAATCATCTGCCTCTGGCTGAAGTTGTGTTTATCAGGTTTCTCCATTAGTTGTCCTTCCCTTTCCATGCTGTACTCTTTGGGAGGAAGTCACTGGGTGGAGAGTAAGCAGTTATGCTCCACCTCCTTGAGAGTAAGCCTTTGTTATGGAGAATGCTGTGAGTGCATTTCACAATGATCTTTCTTCCCCTATCCTGCCAGAGCTACAAGAGAATCTTTCTCTGAGTTTCAACATTTGTATCTTGTAAAATTTCTGGAGATAAAACTCAAAATAGTATATACCTCCACCGACTAGGGTTCCCAGGAGTTTCTCACTCTAATGCTAGCCTACATTAATTCTCTAGAAATTCATCAAAATTAGCACTTAATTGTGCCTATCAGTTAATAGTTTCAGTGGCTTCTGCTCGAGATAAAATAATCTTGGCTTAGTCCTGCTCCTGTCTCTCCAGACTTGAAGAAGACAATTTTCCTTTCAATCTCAGTTCCCTGATGGGTTCAAGAGAAGTTATTGATTTTCAATTTGTCTAGCTTTTTCTTATTTTTAGGATAAGGGTGTTGACTTCCAAGCACATATGTCTGAGCACAAACCAGAAGTCTCAATAATTCTTAATTAGACAGGATCTTTTAAAGATGTGGTCAAGCTTAGGAGATAACGGCTTCAATCTCATCGAATAATATTTAATGCTAACTGCTCCCCTGCTGGCCTGATCGCTCCCAACTGCTCTCCCCTGCTGGCCTGATTGACCCCAACTGCCCTCACCTGCCAGCCTGGTCATCCCCAATGGCCCTCCCCTGCCTGCTTGGTTACTCCCAACTGCCCTCCCCTGCTGGCCTGATCTTGCCCCTAACCGCCTCTGCCTCTGCCTCAGCCACCACCATCATGGCTTTGTCCGGAAGGTAATCAGATGTTGGAAGATGGCCGGTCAACCCGGTCTAATTAGCATATTACTCTTTTATTAGTATAGATAGATTATATAGGATAGGATTGCTTAAATGGGGGCCAGAGGAAGCCTTTTTCAGCAGGAGGAAATGCTCTCGGCAGACAAAAATACATAATCCCTACATCTGGACTGATAGCCAGCCATTTGCACTATACTGCCAAACGGGTCATTAAAAAATTGAACCACTTTCTTACACCTTACACCAAACAGCTGTTCCCCTTAAAACCCCTCCTCAGCCCCCACCTTAGGTTCTGCCTTTGCACTTCACCCATATTAGGTTCTGATTGGTCGGTTTCTATGCCAGTCAGTGTCAAAAGCTTCACCTCCTAGGCAGCCATTGGCTCCTCGCACTTCACCCAGATTTGGTTCTGATTAGTCCTTTACTGTGCCAGTCAGCATCTTCAGGCCTATCTTCAGGCCTGATCTGCAGCCACCATGGCAACTGCTGATCAGGCCATTGCCAGCAGCCATGGCAGCTATGGATCAGGTCCTGCCTCTCTCTCTGGACCTCTCTCCTGACCTGATCCACAGCCACTGCAGCATCTGTGGATCAGACCCTGCCTCTCTCTCCAGGCCTCTCTCCGGGCCTGATCCTCAGCCACTGCCGCAGAGGCAAGGTCATTAGGTCTCCAGTCCGGCCCCAAGCCAGAGGCTAATGACCTTGCTGTGCCCACCTTGCCCCACCCACCCCCCACCGCCCCACCCGCCCACCATCGCCAGCCTTGCTGTGATAGGAGCCTATGGTGCCTCTGGGGAGAAACTGAGAGGTGCTTCATACACTTCCTGGTGTTTGGTCCTCTTTCTGGTCATTTAGGTCACGACGGCCCATGGCCTTTTATAATGTAAATATGAAATTGGGTTAGTAATATTTTTTAGGGTTTGCCGATCCTAATATTCTATGATTCTCTAAATTATGATGAGACAGAGGAAGGCATTCAAATGAAGAAATTTCCCAGTGATATGTCTATCATTATGTATGGGAATTGTTAGAGTAGGGGTTTTTAGCTGAAAATCCATAAATTAAATCCAAAGTGTTTATGAACTTTCTGAAGCTTTATGGAAAATTGTGTATGCAAGGGTATCTGTGAATTTTGTTCTGCCAAGATAATTTGCAGCTTTCAACAAAGTCTTAGCTTTTCAATTCCATAAAAGCTTCATAACTTTTATAAAATACTAAGAATTTAAAATTTGGACATTGTAGCCTGGCCAGTGTTTCCAGTGGTTAGAGCATTGGCCCATGCACCAAAGGGTCATGGGTTCAATTCCTGGTCAAGGGCATGTACCTGGGTTTCAGGTTCAATCCTTGGTCCCTGTCTAGACAACAAAACCCTGTGTCTCTCTCACATCAATGTTTCTCTCTCCCCCTCCCTCTCTCTGTCTGTCTCTCTGTATCTGTCATCCATCACACACTCTCTCTCCCTTCCTCCCTCCCTTTTACTCTCTATAAAAGTCAATGGAAAAAATATCCTTGAATGAGGATTAACAACAACAAAAACGTGGACGTTGTAGTAGCCTATGTCTAGCTTTTTGCCATAAATAGAAGAGGTAAGAGATATTGAGGTGTTTTTGCTTTGTTATGACATATTTGATTAAAAATCAGGCATTAAGTTTTGGCTATGAGGCCTTATGACTGCATGCAATATATTTTGTCCTAGTGAGGAGAAAACTGAGTAAGTAGATGATTATACATTTTTGATAGGAGACTCAAAGTGTTCAGAAGTCCTCAGATGACAGAGAAGGTGACATGTTCAGGGAACTACACAAAGAGTTTGATGTGTTGAGTCAACCTGGGTGTCCAATTTGTGAATAAAAAGAGATCTGGATAGAAATGTAGGTTAGTTAATTCATGAGAATCTTTGTGTGCCATGCTAAGGATTTTAAATATTATGAAATCTATGGAGTCATTAGAGGTTATTTTTAGCTGAGTAGAGACATTGTCTACTTTCATTATGGAAAATTCACTCTGACACTTTTTATGAGCAATATACAGGGTGGTAAGGGAGGATATTCAGGCAAAACTAGATTCAAGAAAGGCACTTAAATGAGTGCTGAGATAATCCAAGGAAAAATGAGGTCTTGAACTATAAATATGACAATAGAATGAAAATAATATGGATTCTAGAGGCATTAAGATGAGTTCGAGAGGCACCAGGTGTGGTGAGAAGGAGGAGAAGGAAATCCAGAGGACTTGGCTTATTCACAGCTTAGACAAATGGCACTCCCAAGTAGTAACTAGACCTCCATTTCATGAATTAATTTTTCAAATAAAATAACAACTTTAATATTGAAAAAAAAATTGCTTCATAGACTTCATCCAAAGTTGCAGTATCAAATGAAATGCCAGGTATATACTTAGGTATACAGCAGGGGTTTTTGTTGTTGTTTATTTGATTTAGATTTAACAATTCAAATATTAATGGTGCCTCTGGAGCAGTTTTGCACCTTTCTGCTAGACTGTTCTTCTAAACAAGGTTTAATAATAAAACACTTGAAAAATATTAAATTTACATCACTGTGTGGTTAAAATAAAAAGGCTTGCTTTCCTCTAGTTGTTGCTTCTCTCGATTATTTGACGTGATGGTTGAATCATTGAATATGCTGCTCAGTGATGCCATGTTGTGAAATATTGATGACACATTACTGTGAAGCAATTTGAGGCACTGATGTGAAATGAAAGGTGCTATTCAAATTGAAGTTGAAATTCGTTTTTAGGCAACACATGTCAAGATTTACCTACATCTGTGAGCAGCTAATATCATGTTCAATTGTACTTAAATTGAAAGAAAGATACCTGCTATCACCATCAGAAACCAAGGTGAAAAGAAAAAGAAATTTCACTGCACTGCCTAATGAAATATCAAACTTAAAAATTAAAAGCCTCCAGGATTGAGTCTATCAGCTTTTAGCACATTGACAACACAGGATTCCTCTAAGCAATGAGGGTGACTTCCAGAGCAGAAATACTGGATGAAGCACTGACAAGAGCAAAGTAAAGTTTTCCTGAGCAAATGACTCTGAAGTGGCTGTTTGTTCTTTCCTAACAGTTGTCAGGTTCATGCCACAGAGTCTTTTCCACTATAAATAGAAATCTGGTTACCTGTGGGAACATGCAGTGCTCTGGTGGAGATGATATTGGAGAGAATGCAGAAGGTATTTTACTATTTCTTACTGCTTTCTAACTTTGGACTTGCAAATTTAATAGGTCAGCAGTAAAGATAGGACACACTTCTCCTTTTCTGGCCCTTGAAGGTAAACTGTACTTTAAATACCACAAAAGGAGTCTATTTTTAGTAACTAAATTATAAGAGGACCCTGGAGAACATCTCTGATGATCAGTGGTAAGGGGAAGTCTCAGGAGGGAAGGGGGTTGTGCTAAAACTATTACAAACCAGGCACAGTGGAGGCAGTATACAAACCCCCACCCAATTTTCTCTGCCTAAACCATACAAACTGCCCTATTTTCACCAGTTTAATTGCTCATATTAAGCAGTCTTCACCTCTTTAAAGATTTGGATGGGAGGTGGTAAGAAAAATGTAATGATTTGCTCTAGATCATCTCACCAGTAGACCATATAGCAAGTATTCTAGAATCTAAATGAGTTATAAATTAGGAACCAGTAGTGGTTATATAGATGTTTGTGTTGTCCCTCCATTTTCTCCATCTCCCATGTAATATCCAGTAATGCATAACCCAGGGACTTCCTGCTTCCTTCTCTTTTCCTCTCCTGACATTTGGTGGCAGTTCACTCTTCAAAATATGTCACACACACAAAAAGAAACTCAGAACCCTGGCTCTTTATAAACTTCTATGGTCCATCATCTCTAATGGATGACAAGGGACCAGTCTTAAAAAATGTTCTACTTCCAGTAAGGAGGCCATAAATCACATTCGCATAAAAAAGGAATGGAAGGATATGCCCCAAGAAGGATTCTGATGCCCCAGTTTCTTTTTTACCCCCGACTTAAATAAACCATGTAGAAATAGCAGGTCATATGTGTAAGAAGTGTTTTTGACCCTCTAGTCAATTTAATTCAACAAAATTTTATTTAATAGCTACAATATACAATGTGCTATTCTAAGCAAACAAATGTAAGTCCAGTGTCTATCCTCAAAACCAACAATAGATAGGTATGAAAATCACCACAACAAAGGGATTCTCCAAATTCTTAGACTGCAAAGAAGGCAGTAGCTTTCTGTGCCTTTGGAATACAGGAAAAGAAAGACAATACAGATTATTTAAACAGCATTTTGAAGGTAATGTTCATCAGACAAAAAAGAAAGAAAGAAAGAAGGCAAACAGAAAGAAAGATACTAAAATTATATGTGCAAAGATTACGGACAATAAGGAATAGCAGAATAATTAGAGAACTTAAACTGGTACAATGAATCACGTATCCAGCATGCTTGGCACATACCCACTATAAGTAGACAAGACTTGGATTGTGTCCAGATCATGATGGTTACATAATGATGGGTTTTATATGCTAAAAAAAGAAACAGATTTAATTTTAAAGGTAGCTTTTAATCATTGAAAGGTAAAGTCAGAAAATGAACAGATAAGGTACAAGATTGACTGGAATAGAAAAGATGCTGAAGAAAAATAAACCATAATATCCTTTCCTAGCTAAAATCAGAAGACCCTTTAATTTCTAAAGTAAAAATAAATAAATAAATGATTATATAATTGTTTAACATTTCCTTATAATAACATTTTAACATTAGGCATGAGATTCAGTGTTTAAACATATAAATGTTAGAGTAAACCAAAGGAATTAAGCTTCCTATTAACATAAAGTTATCTCTTTTTATTTTTAAGTATATTATTTGATTGACTTCAGAGAGGAAGGGAAAGGGAGAGAGAGATAAAAACATCAATGATGAGAGAGAATCATTGATTGGTTACCTCCTGTACACCCCCTACTGGGGATCGAACCTGCAACCCAGGCATGTGCCCTTGATCGGAATCAAACCTGGAACCCTTCAGTCTGCAGGCCAACACTCTGTCCACTGAGCCAAACCAGCTAGGGCATAAAGTAATCTTTGAAAGTATTCTCCTTATTACCTCAAAAATGCAATTCTGGCCTGGCCAGTGTTGCTAAATGTTTGAGCACCAGCCCATGAACCAGGAGGTCATGGTTTGATTCCTAGTCAGGGTACATGCCGGGTTGAGGGCTCCATCCCCAATGTGGGATGTGCAGAAGGCAGCCTATCAATGATTCTCTCTCACCACTGATGTTTCTATCTCTCTCTCCCTTCCCCTTCCACTCTGGAAAAAAAAATGCAATTCTGACTTAAAAGCATTGAACAATGCAGGATTTTACTGAATTCCCTTGTAAAGGTGGTATAGTCTCAGAAAGTAGGTGGGGATTAAACTGCATAAACACAGAAACACTTCTTAAAAATCCTCTGTAGACATCTTTCTTCTGAGTGTTCCCCTTATTAAAGCAGTTGCTTACAAATTTATATTTTCTCCATTTCTACCACCCCACCCCATTCTCTACTATTTTACACACCCAGTCCCTCAACATTTTCCTTCCACAAAGCATTCTATACACTTTCTGATGGAGAATGAGGGTAGCATTATAAATTATTTGACTTTTATATTTTATCCTGGCACAAAAGGACAAAAAGCAGCAGAATGAAGTGGAGTTTTATGCATCTGCTTCTAATTGGATGTGCACAGGAAGCATGTATGCATAAGCACTCATTCATACTACCCTGTGTATATAGGAGAGGTCAGTAGAGACCTAGTTAGTGGAAAGAACACTTGTGAAAAACACACACAGAGAAAAAACAAAAGAATTAAATGCTGTTCCTTTAAAATTTCTGTAATTTTAACTATCTTGACCTCATTTTCTTCATCTATAACTTGAGTCATTATAGAATATTTTTCAAGAGCTCTTCATGACAAAACTGCAATTTAATCATTGACTTTGGTGTCAGAATACCTAGTTTCGAGTGCCTACTCCACCATTATTACTTGGCTGTGTGACATTGACCAGGTCTGCAATCACTCAGGGTGTATTTACTCCACTGGAAAATGAAGAGTCAAGAATCCATCTCAAGTTGAAAACAAAATAATGATGTAAAGTACTACTTAAAGAGCATAGGATATTATCCTAAAAAGAAATTCTGTAGAATTCTAAGTTAATATATATAAATATATATAAGTATATTTATACATAACCTTTTTTACAAAATAGTTTTTTTATTCCTCCCCCTAATAATATACACTTCAACTTAAAACCTTTTTGACAGATGAACAACCATTCTTATTTATGCTGAAGTTTTACTGGGAAAATATTACTATCTCTTTCAATAATATCATCTACTAATACTTAAATCCAGATCATCTTTTTTTCTGTGCCTACCTGCAATGAAGAACAACCAGGCATCATTCTCTATATAATAACCTCTCATAAGATGTGCTCAATATAAATTACTTTTTTTATTATTATCACCAAGCTGTTGCTATTATAGTCAGGGTACTTAAAACAACAGTTATCTGCAATTCTCTTATCCCTCCATACAGAGTCCATTTACCACACTGCCTGCCTTCACTGCTGATTACTTCAAAGGGATGAAACAAGCACAGGAGGCTATGTTCCTTGTTAAGATTAAATAATTAATTGAGTAAACGAAATCAAGGCCAGGAAGAAAGGCACTAACTGTTCTTTATAAATGTTTACTTGGTCTGCCTTGATGCCCATGAGTGATGTTCTTTACCCAAACCTGGATACTATTTATGAAACAATAAGATATTAAATGGTTAAAATAGAATAAACAAGTGAACAAAGCACTAATCTCATTAACCTTGGTTAGTGACATACCATTTTCAACATCCTCTGCTGACCATAAAACATACAATTTCAGATATTTTCTGAACTCCTCTCTAGGTATTATTTAGTACTAGAGGCCTGGTGCATGAAATTCATGCACAGGTGGGGTCCCTAGGCCTGGCCGGCGATTAGGGCCAATCAGGTTCCCAACCTCCCCGCTTCCCCCCTCCTCCTTCCCTCGCCGCCCTCGTCCTCCACCACTCACCCTTGGTTCCCCATCCCAGCCTAGAGGCCCAGCCCCGATTGGGGCCTGCCAGTTGCGGGGAGGGTCCAGGAGGCTAGCCTTCAGGCCCCATTGGCATTCGGGGCCTGCAGACTGGGGGCAGTTCCTGAGCTGAGCATCTGCCCCCTGGTGGTTAGTGCACATCATAATGACTGGTTGTTCTGGTCGTTCTGTTGTAATGGTTGCTTAGGGTTTTATACATAGAGATTATTTGTGCAATTTCATACATCATGCCTTTTGGGGCTGCATTAATTTTATCTTCTTTCCCTGATTATCAACACCCTACTTTTTTTCAAAAGACTTACCAGAATATTCTAGTATTCAAGGTTACATTGATTTCTGCCTTTTAGCAACTACCATCATGCCTAACAATGTAGTACATATTTATATAATATAGTACATTGACCTTTTCAGACATATACATAAATTTTGTTTCTATAAACTAACCTAAAAATCCTTGATTCAGTAAAGCCAATCCAAAGGCATAGGGGATTTAGGCCAGGATTAGCTATATTCCTGATGCTTTACAAATTTATTTATTGGTTATTTTAACCAGGATATTATATTACCCAATTTTAAGGGATGCTACTCATATGGCATTCAGTGTGAGTAATATTAGCATTATGAAAATGAGAGTGATCAACAAGATCAAATGCAATAAAATAAAATATTGATGGTGGTCCTGGAGTTGTTCAATGCTGGCAACCATACATTAACTACATTAAGTATTCTTTTAAAACTCTAGAATAATGAAGATTTAGAAGAAAAATGACAACTCAGCAATTAATTCATTTTAAAAGATAGTATAGCAATTCTTTTAGAATGATTCAAATTTTCCATAAACTCAAAGTATCTACATTTATGAAATTAGACTCAATTCAAAATTAAATTATTCTTGGAATATATAACTAACACCTCCCAGGAGCAAAATCAAAGAGCTGTTTCTCTGTGTTCCCTTAAGGCTCCTGTGTACTTCTGCTATAGCATTTTATCAGCTCCCATTTTAAATTATATGTGCCTACTTCATTGGTTAGGATTTAAGCTGGTAATAATTGCAGCATGACCAAGCCATTAGGAACTCAGCTATCTGCATGGTCCAGTAGGAAGGAAGAGTAAGGCAGGGTGTTGCCCAGTCAAGTTTGGGAATCTGCCCCTAATCAATGTCTAAGCCCTAAGAAAGAAATCAGCAAACCATTAAGCAATGGGAAGGGCTACTCAAGCGTGGTCCCCACATACAACAATGTGCTAGGATTTCAGTTCAATGCAGCCACAGAGATGAAGCAGTTAGTGTATATAGAGTATTATGTATAGGAGGCATATCTACCTAAAATGTGCAGCTAATGAAAATGAAGATTAATGGAGAACCCCAGTAAAAGGTGCTACCTATCTGATTCTGACAGGAGTAAGTCAGGCTAAAGATTCAAGGGCAAACATTTTAGACAGGGGGCAGCATAATGACAGAAGAGGCAGGAAATAGCATGTATATGTAGAAGAAGCTACAAGTACTTTAGAAAGGTAAATACTATATTTTGGGTTATGTACTATTAAGGGGGAAAAAAAGCTAGAGTAGATAGAAGACATATTATCAGGGTTTATGCATGTCATAATAAAAGCCTCAATTCTGCCTGGCCGGCATGGCTCAGTGGTTGAATGTCATCTATGAACCAGAAGGTCATGGATTAATTCCCCATCAGAGCACATGCCCCAGTTGATTGCCAGCTCGATCCTTGGTGTGGGACATGTAGAAAGCAGCTGATCAATGATTCTCTCTCATCGTTGATATTTCTATCTCTCTCTCCCTTTCTCTTCCTCTCTGAAATCAATAAAAAATATATTTAATTTTTAAAAAACCTTAAATCTTATGTGGCGGTAAAGGAAATGACCTAAGCAGTTGGAGAGAGGGCATATGTCCTGGTTATTCCAAGGGCTTCAGGGGGAAATGATGAGTTTCCTGCAGAACATACAGAATCAGTTGTTGAGCAGGTAGAATGATGTGAGACAGCAGAGACTGAGGAAATGGATGAAAAGGGAAAGACATTTTCTCAGGGAATATACATTTGGAAATATTAGTTTATAGGTGGTAGGCATAACTGTGAGACTAGATGGAATTATTAGAAGACTAGAGGCCCGGTGCACAAAATTCAAGCATGGGGGGGGGGGGTGTCCCTCAGTTTTGCCTGCGCCCTCTCACATTCTGGAACCCCTTGAGGGATGTCGGACTGCTGGTTTAGGTCATTCTCCACAAGGATTGAGCCTAAACCGACAGTCCGACATCCTCTGAAGGATGTAGCAGTGCGCCAAACTGCAGGCGGCCAAAGAGGAGCCAGAACTGGGGCCAGGCACTGCACTGCTCATGGTCACCCCAGCCCACTTTGCTCACCAGCCTTGACCCCAGCTTCTGGCTGAGTGGCGCTCCCCCCGTGGGAGTGCACTGACCAGGAGGCAGCTTCTTCCTTGAGCATCTGCTCCCTGGTGGTCAGTGCGCGTCATAGCGACTGGTCGACCAGTAGTTCTAGTCGTTCTGGTCATTTCGGTTGTTTCGTCTTAATGTTCGCTTAGGCTTTTATATAAATAGATTATGTAGCTGTTGCTCTCCAACTATGCTATGTTTTTTAATTCAGTGTGGGAGTTTAAAATACACATTTCTAGGTATGCACATTAGTTCAACGCTGTGTATTCTGTTCAATCTTTGGGTGAGTCTATAACATATGTAGTCTTAAAAAGATCTCCAGTTAATTCTACTGTGAAAAATAATAAAATTGAGAAACAATGTATTCAGGGTTGAATGAAAGAGGGGAATCTGCCAAGAAAGCATAAGTGTAGAGTGAGGGGGTCAGTGTAAAAAAATGGAGTGTGGTGCCCCCCCAAAATAAAGGAATGTGGAGCTTCAAGGAAGATAAAGGCTCAGCTCTGGCTTTGCCACATAGTGACAGTGTGATTGAATAATTTACATAATATTTCTGATTTTCCTGTCCGTAAAATGAGGGTAATAATAATAATTCATTCATAGAGTCACAGTGGGGACTAAATGAGATAATGAGTACAATACATAGAGTATAATCAAGGCATATCATAAAATGCCAGCAAATGTTAGCTCTCATTAGTAGGAATATTATTATGAATATTGTGACTAAGAGTCTCAAATATTACAGATGTCTTTTGGACTTAATAGTAAGTTATTGGTGATTTGAATAAGAGCAATTATGGTAGTGTGCTAAGAACAAGAACCAAATTATACTGCTAATCTTTTTTTTCCCCTAAAGTTTGGGTGATACAGGTGAAAGATAAATTAGATGGTAACTACAAGGTGATATATGCCATAAGCAGGGCTCTTTTGAGGAATGGAAAATATTTGAAGATGTGTCTAGAAGGAGGAGCCAAGAGTAATTAGACAGGACAAAGACATGAGAAAGGGGAAATATTTTGTTTCTAGCTCCAGAAGGTGTTAGATTTAAGAGTATAAAATTCTCAAGTCTGCAATATCTAAAACTAAGGAAGGATGTAAAGATGGATATAGCAAAATTTGTGGAGATGGGGAAGAATATAAAAAAGTAGAAAAATACCACATCTAATGACATTTTGAAAGAGCATTTTGTTTTACTGATTTTCATACTTTATTTATTTATCTCTCTTTAGAATACTCTTTTATGCTTTACAAAAATGCTCATAGGGCTTGAATTTGTTTTTATTCCCCCAGCAATAGATTACTGTCTACTTTGCCATGACCCAACTGTATTTCTAAGGCATTATAGCCGCAATGAGTGAAAGATTGTCACATGGAGCATAACAGAAGAATGTGGTGAAGGTTGGTATTGTTAAGAAAAATAGTACAAAGCATTGTCAGTCCATGTAAAACGACTTATAGTCAATTATTAGGTCCAGCTAAGGCTGAAGGACATGAATATTGAGTGGCAATGTTATTCAGAATAGTAAAACTTTATTTGCCCTAAAAATCAGGCTTAGAAACAAATAAACAAAAATAAAATTACAACACTTTCCAAGAACTGAGGTTTTTCTGACAAGGTCAGAAGGAAAGCTAGAGGGATAAGAGAAGTTGTTGGGTGAGAGTTTTAGTTTAAAAGATCAAGCATACAAACAAGTGTCAGTGAGTATATGGAGAAAAGGGAACTCTCATGCACTTTGGTGGGAATGCAGATTGGTATAGTCACTATGGAAAACAGTATGCAGTTACCTCAAAAAATTTAAAATGGAACTGCCTTATGACGCAGTGATTCCAATTCTGGTAAATTATTCAAAGAAATCTGAAACACTAATTCAAAAGAATATATATACCCCTATGTTCATTGCATTGTTATTTCCAATAGCCAAGATTTGGAAGCAGCCCAAGTGTCCACCAATAGATGAGTGAGTAAAAAAGCTGTGGTACATTTACACCGTGGAATACTACTTGGCCGTAAAAACAAAGGAACTCGTCCCCTCTGCCACAGCACAGATGGACCTGGAGTGTATTATTCTAAGTGAAATAAGCCAGTCAGAAAAAGTTAAGTACCCATATGATTTCACATATATGTGAAATCTAATGAACAAAATAAACTAACACAAAAAATATGAACAGACTCATAAATATAGAGAACAGACCAACAGCTGTCAGAAGGTAGGGGAGTTGTGGGGGCTGGTTGAAAAAAGGTGGAAGGATTAAGCAAAAAACAACAACAAAAAAAACAACTGCATAGACACAAACAACAGTATGGTAGTATAGTGATTACCAGAGGAAAACAGGGGTGGGGAAGGTAGAAGAGGGTAAAGGGAGAATAAATGGTGATGGAAGGAGACTTGACTTGGGGTGGTGAACACACAATACAATATCAGATATGTATTATAGAACTGTACACCCAAAATCTACATAATTTTATTAACCAATTTAACCCCAATAAATTCAATAAAAATATAAAAAGATATTGATCATTAAGTTTAGAATAGATAAGGAAAGAGGAGAAAGCAGAAAGTGGTTGATAGAGTTGACAGGAAATAAAGCACACAGATAACTCTGTGACCGAGGAGCAGATGTAGAGCCAGCAATTTAGTATGCTATCCACAGATGCATTAGACCATGTCTAAATTAACAAGGTGGATTATAGCCCCACTGACTGCTGAGATAAAGGTAAAACCTAAAGGATGGAAGCTGTCTGCCTCACCATTTCACACTAGATTTGGTGTTCCCTGAGGTGATCCCTCAGGGTAAAATGAGGCCTCTCTAGTCCTTTTTCTATGTCCTCATGTGGGGATAACTCTTTTCAGAAAATCAGAATTTCAGTGGTTATGGCTAAGGTACTTCCGTTAACATGACATATTTATGAACTTTAAACATCAACAGTGAATTTTAGAACTCAGAACATTATATCTTAATTACAAAATAAAATCAATCTAAAAGACCCTCTAAGTCATATTTGGTGAAATTTGGAACTTCCTTCTCAAAGTTATCTTACACTCAATGTAACATTAAAGACAAAAAATTCTTTTGGTGTAATAAAATAACCAAATAGCATATATATTTATTTCTCTAATAGTTTAATGGACTTTTACCTCAATCATTAATCCTCTTGTAAGAGAGTAAAATCAAATAATAAATCACTGCTACAGATATGCTGGATTTGATCAATGTATCTCTTCTGAAGGAGTAAATAATAGAGCAACAACCATCCTGCAATATTTATGTACCACAGCATTCTGTCACTGAGGCCTGGGGATTGATATGGACTGCGGAGAGGAAGCAAGACCTCCTCTCCCCTACAGAACCGCTAAAGCAACAAGTCATCATTTACAGGGCAAATAACACCTCGTTCCAGGGCAGTGCAATACCTTCTAAGGAAAGAAATGCCCTAATTCTCAACCTCTTCTTCCCTTAAGGAAACTAGCACTGGCTTATTCATTAATCATTCTAACTGGCAGGAGAAAGGGAATAGCATTTAGAAAGAAACTGCTCCACAGTGAGCATTTTACATATGTTTTCTGATGTGATCCTTAACATACAATTATGAAATTATGACACCCATTTCCAAAGAATCACTTCAGCCCAGAATGTTTCTTTAGACAAAATATGCAGGTCTAGTAACAATAAGCATTCAATAACATTTTTATCACCGTTTATCCCTCAAGAGACTATCAGAAACTTCAGGAACCAGTATCTCCTTGAAAAGATTCAAGGAAAGCTTATATGTATTTTATAAACTTCCTAACTCCCCAGGTGATTTTGATTGTATTAATACCCCTTCCATCCTCTCTAAACCACAATAGCTGAAAAAAATCCCTCTTCAAATGAGTTAGGCATTGTTGAAATAGTTGTCCCCTCTACAAGCAGGGCAGCAAGTGAAGGTAGCCTTCCCTTCATAGTAAGCCTGATAAGTTGAAAAAAGTGGGAGATGAAGGACAGTGACCTTGCAGTAGTTGAAGAGCATGGTGCTTGGAAGTCATCAAAAATAAAGTTAGTATCCCCACCAATGTAAGCATGGTAAGACATCCATTATCCTTGCCAGACATCCAGCTCTTAAATAAGGAATTAAATGACATGACCTCCACAACTTTTCCAACATAGAAGAATCCGTAAAGAATGATGCCAGTATTTTTTATGGTTTAACAAGTTATGAAATGCTGCAGGTTGCTGCTTCTCTTTCTAGGAGATCCACAGTGCAGAGTAGCATCTTAAACCCCATTCAAGGACCATTCAGTTTGCTTGGTCTCATATTTTCAATTATATTTATGTCTCTCTGATTTAGAGGAACATCTATTGAAATAAAAAATTATCTGAAAAACACAGTTTATAAAAAGCTAGCTTAGAAAGCAGGAATTGATATAGAAAATATCAAGAAATATATATTTTGTATATTATAGTAGGTAAGAGTGGAATAATGAAGCTGTGACTTGGACAGTATAGGTGACAATTTCATGGAGTAATGGTGGCACTAAGTAGCAGGGTTTGGGTCAAAGTTTAAAACTCAAATGCCTATGGGGCCTAGAAGTAAATGGACCTAATGAAAAAGAGCAAAATGTAAGATGGTAAATAGGGACTGATAGTCCACCAGGGACAGAGAAGGAACAGAAAATAATGCAGACTTTAGTGAATGGAATAACATAAAGTTTTATTTAAGAGGATAGCTACTATTAGTTTCTTTTTTTAAATTTCTTTATTAAGTTATTACATACGTGTCCTTATCCCCACATTACCCCCCATCTCCCCCCCACACTCATGCCCTCACCCCCCCTGTTGTCTGTGTCCATTGGTTAGGCCTATATGCTTGCATATAAGTCCTTTGGTTGATCTCTCCCTCTTACCCCCACCCTCCCCTACCTTCCCTCTGAGGTTTGATGGTCTGATTGATGCTACTACTTTCAAGTAACTATTGCCACATGGAAATACAGGTGCTCTATTACTAGTATTCCAATAAAAAAGAACTTGAATGTCTTATTTTTAGTTGAAAACTCCCACACATTTTGATATTGGAAAATAATTTAAATTAAACACACTGTGTTCTCTATTACTTTGGAAGCCAACAACCTGCATGACAGAAAACACATCTTTAGGTGAACTTTGGACCATGAACCACTTGCCTGAGCAATCAAACAAGCACATGGAGCTCTTACCATGTGAATCACAGTGAACAAGCACAATTGCTAAAAGGAGCAATCTTCAATGGAGAGCTTACGATGAGATGATATCACTTGCCAAGGAAAAGAGATTTCAACTGAGATAAATGAAAGTGTTGCAGGAAAAGCTGGGGTTGCAGTTTGCTCTCAAAGGTTCCACAAAGCTCACTGAGTGGGAGAAGCTTGTAGCAAGATTGAGAGGTAGCCATGCTTAGAGTGAAATTAACTGGAAGGGAATGAAATGGAAGAGGATGAAATTTGAGATAAAGGAGCCACAGAAGAAGAAACAGCAAACCGTCCTTTTTGAATGAGCATGCAGAATAACATAGGTGCATGGTTTACCAAAGGTTGTGCATCTTGTAGTGGTTAGAGTGTCACTCAAGGTGTCGAAACTCTAGTCTAGCCCTCTTTTGTCAAACCACAATGCTTTTATTATCTTAAAATTATGCTTTACCATAAATTTATTATAGACATATTTGAATAAATGTACTTTTTAAATAATTTTTTGTCACCTTTTCCTAGACTATAAAAATGATATAATAGAGTGCCCTTTAAAGCTAACCGCAGGCAGACAATACTATACATGATAGGATATTAAAATGAGATCTATCAAGTAATTAAATTATTCTCTCAACACAGTTAATGTAATTTTGAATTCTGAATTGAGATATAATAAAGCATGACTTGAGAAGCCCAGATAACTCTACTCTTAGGAACACCTTTATCTTGAACTTCCCAGAACTGTGAGAAATAAATGTTTTATGTTTAAGCTACCTAGTCTCTGGTATTTCACTGTAGCAGCCCAAGCTGACTAAGACAACTGTGAAGTAGGTCTAACAACCTTAGATAACCTCCCGGGGATTTTTAGAGCTAGAATGGTCCTTCTGAGTTGTCCCTAGTTGGGTCAAGATAGTCAAACCAGGTTTTTTAGTCCCTGGAAGTTTAGGCACTGATGTGAGCTACAATGGAAAGGAGCACAACATTGAGTGAGCTCTCTGAAGCTGAAGAAACCAGTCCCTCATTGAAAGGACCTGCCTAATCTATCAGACTATTTTATTCAATGAGCTTTTATTTTTTTTTCAGAATTGTCTCAGCAGTATTTTTCTGTCTCTCCATCACCTGTAATTTCTACATTAGAACACTTTAAAATGAAATCCTCTATTTTTGATTACACATTAAAGTTTCTGTATAGGTAGGAATTAACAACTTTATAGAATACTAGAGGACCTGTGCACAAATATTTGTGCACTGGCGGAGGGGTGTCCCTCAGCCCCACTTGTGCCCTCTCACAGTCTGGGACCCCTTGGGAGATAATGACCTGCTGGCTTAGGCCTGCTCCCGGATGGCAAAGGGCAGGCCCAATCCCTAGGTGCAGCCCCTGGTTGGGCTCAGAGCAGGGCCGATTGGGGAATTGGGGCACTGCCCCCTGTCATGCACAGAGTAGGGCCAATAGAGGAGTTGGGGCACCGCCCCCTGTCACACACAGAGCAGGGTGGATCAGGGGGTTGGGGCGCTGCCCCCTGTCACGCTGCTCCAGGGGCCAGGAGGCCTCGCGGCTCCGCTAATCCCAGTGCTGGGAGGCCTCTTGGCTCTGCTTGACACGGGGCAGTGAGGCCTTGCTGCTCTGCTGATCCCGGTGCTGGGAGGCTCCGCTGATCCCAGTGCCAGGAGGCCTTGCGGCTCCGCTGATCCCAGTGCCGGGAGGCCTTGCGGCTCCACTGATCCTGGGTTCGGGAGGCCTCACAGCTCCGCTGATCCCGGTGCTGGGAGGCATATTACCCTTTTACTATATAGGATAGAGGCCTGGTGCACTGGTGGGGGCCAGCTGGTTTGCCCTGAAGGGTGTTCTGGATCAGGGTGGGGGTCCCGCTTGGGTGCCTGGCCAGCCTGGATGAGGGGATGATGGTTGTTTGCAGCTGGTCACACCCCCTTCAGGCTGGGGGTCCCCACTGGGATGCCTGGCCAGTCTGGGTGAGGGGCTGAGGGCCGTTTTCAGGCTGGTGGGTGACTGAAACTCTCAACCTCTCCTTTTTTTCTTTTTTTCTTTATTCTGGGATTTATTTACCTTCTATGGCTGTCACTGGAACTGAGAGCTGGCTTTAGCTCTGAGGCTTGGCTCCAGCTCTGAGACCTCGGCTGCTGAAAGCAGGTATCTGGTTTGTTTGGCTTCTATAATTGAAACACTGTTGCAACTCCAGCTCGGCCAGCTGGCTGATGGGGTTTGTTTAGCTTCTATAATTGCAACATTGTTTCTTACAGTGCAAGCTCAGAGCCCAGCAGCGGCAGGTGGGGAACCTTGGCTTCCTCCTTCACTGGAGCAAGCAAGCCTCCTGTTTGCTTCAGCTGCCTGGCTGCCAGCTGCCATCTTGGTTGGCAGTTAATTTGCATATCGCCCTGATTAGCCAATGGGAAGCGTGTCAGAGGTACGGTTAATTATCATGTTTGTCTATTATTAGATAGGATATCTTAACCAAATCCCTCCATATTCATTATCTTAAGAAATGTTATTTCCTGTTCCTGATGTCAATAAGAAAAAAAGACTTTTGATTGTTGTAGAAAAGAATAAAAAAGCACTATAATAGCACATAATCATGAAGAAAGTTACAAGTCATAATCAGAAAGATTTTTATAACATTTCAGCATCCAATTAACTGTAAAAATATCTAAAAGCATACTGTATATGTTTCTTCTTGGTTGTGTGCCTTTCCCATTAAAAAAAAAAAAAGTAAAATTATGAGGACAAGTGCCTTGAATTGAACATTTCATTGAAACACCATTATTTGTGGCCCCATTCTGCAAAACTGCTAATATTGTCTAACAATGAGAAAATTAGTAGGCTATACCTGAATTTTTACACTACATATAAAAGGTATATAGCTAAGCTAATGATTCTTGTGTTCTGTAGCTAGTAAAAAGTATGCTTTCTCACCTTTTCCTCTCCAAAGGCTAATCATCAGGTAATTTGTTTCTCTACTAGAGGCCCAGTGCATGAAATTCATGCACTCGGGGGGGGGGGTCACTTAGCCTGGGCTGTGCCCTGTCGCAGTCCAGGAGCCCTCAGGGGATGTCTGACTGATGGGCCGAAAGCATCAGTTGGACATCCTTAGCATTGCCACAGATGTGGGAGAGGCTCCCACCATCACCACCGCTGCGCTTGCCAGCTGTGAGCCTGGCTTCTGGCTGAGCGGTGTTTCCCCTATGGGAGCACACTGACCACCAGGGGTCAGCTCCTACATTGAGTGCCTGCCCCCTGGTGGTCAGTGTGCATCATAGCAACTGGACATTCCACCATCGGGCTGAAACTGGCCCTCCAACATTCCCCTAGGGTCCTGGATTGTGAAGGTGCAGGCCAGGCCGTGGGACCCCACCAGTGTACGATTGGGGCCGGGGAGGGACACGGGAGGGCTCCAGGGTGTGTCTGGCTTGTCTTGCTCAGTCTTGATTGGCTGGACCCCAGCAGCAAGCTAACCTACTGGTCAGAGTGTCTGCCCCCTGGTGGTCAGTGCACTTCATAGCAAGCAGTTGAGTGGCCTTACCATATCATTAGCATATTATGCTTTAATTGGTTGAACAGCTAACCAGACAACAGGACACTTAGCATATTAGGCTTTTATTATATAGGACTAGTGGCCCAGTGCATGAAATTCATGCACAGGGGGGTTTCCTCAGCCCAGCCTGCAACCTCTCCAATCGGGGACCTTTTAGGGCAGTGGTTCTCAACCTGTGGGTCGCGACCCCTTTGGAGGTCAAACGACCCTTTCACAGGGGTCGTCTAAGACCATCCTGCATATCAGATATTTACATTATGATTCATAACAGTAGCAACATTACAGTTATGAAGTAGCAACAAAAATAATTTTATGGTTGGGTCACAACACGAGGAACTGTATTTAAATGGCCAGAAGGTTGAGAACCACTGCTTTAGGGGATGTCTGACTGCTGGTTTAGGCCCAATCCCACAGGAATTGGGCCTAAACCAGCAGTCAGACATCCCTCTCACAATCTGGGACCACTGGCTCCTAACCGCTCACCTGCCTGCCTGCCTGATTGCCCTTAACTGCCTCTGCCTGCCTGCCCTATTGCCTCTAACCCCTCTGCCTATCTTCCTGAACACCCCTAACCTCTCTGCCTGCTGGCCTGATCTAGGTCCCAACTGTGTTTGCCTGTCTGATCACCCTGAACTGCCCTCCCCTGCTGGCTTGATCTTGCTCCCAGCTGTCCTCACCTGCCGGCCTGATCTCGCTCCCAACTGCCCTCTGTGCCTTGGCTCCCACCACCATGGCTTTGTCCAGAAGGAAGTCGGACATCCAGAAGATGGCCAGTTGACCCGGTCTAATTAGCATATTACCCTTTTAGTAGTATAGACATATTATATAGGATAGGATTGCTCAAATGGTGGGGGGGGGGGAGCTTTTTTCAGCAGGAGGAGATACTCTTGGCAGGCAAAAATACATAATCCCTATATCTGGACTGATAGCCGGCCATATGCACTAAACTGCCAAACCGGTCATTAAAAAATTGAACCACTTTTTTACACCTTACACCAAACAGCTGTTGCCCTTAAAACCTCTTCTCATCCCCCACCTTAGGTTCTGCCTTCACAGTTCACCAAGATTTGGTTCTGATTGGTCAGTTTTTATACCAGTTAGCATCAAAAGCTCTGCCTTCTAGGCAGCCATTGGCTCCTCACACTTCACCCAGATTTGGTTCTGATTGGTCAGTTTCTATGCCAGTAAACATCTCCAGGCCTATCTCTGGGCCTGATCAGAGAGGCAGGGCATTTCAGCAGCCCCTGTGGAGGTCTGGGAGAGAAACAGAGGCATGGCTGCTGGTGAAGCCCAGAAAGAGAGAGGCAATGGCTGATCAACAGCTGCCGCAGAGGCTGCGGATCAGACCCTGTGACTCTCTTCGAGCCTCTCTCCGGGTCTGACCCGCGGCCCCCTCAGCAGTCAGTGTTGGGTCTCTGTGCCCGCAGCAGCAGCAGTCAGTGCTGGATCGCCATGGCAACCCAGCACTGATTGCAGGACTGACTTCTGGTCGGTCAAGCCTTCAGTCGTTACGGACCCTGGATTTTTATATATTAGGATTCTGTAATAATTCTTAACACATTGTGGACAGATCACGAGAATTCTCGCTTCATATTACACAGTGTTTTACAAAGTGTCATACTTTAAAAAGATATTAGCTTGTAAGAACATATAATAAATAACTTTAAAATGCAATGGGTATTTAATTTTAAAGTATGCCTTTAACATTTATGTAAAACATTTTTTGTACTCATTCAATAGAAACCTGTCCACTGGGTAAAGCTAGCAATAAAACTACTGGTCTGCAATGTGTTAAGAAGTCATTAAACAAACCATTAGACTGTGAATAAACTTACCAACTGAAATAAAAATCTATTAATGTGATTATTACTATGAATAATAGGGGCAATTTATAGTTTATCAATATACTTTTAGTTATTGTTAAATATCTTTGATGACATAAATAGACTAAGAGGACCAATATCTATGAATAGGTTTTCTTCAGAAGATATAGTTCATTAATCCTAGTCTGAAATATATCCCCAGCTTTAAGCTAAATATGTGGAAAGTAGATAACACAAATTGGATCAATTCTAGATTATTGATTCATGCTTTAATGTGATCTCATAAGTATATACCTGGACTTAATTCTGACATTCTAAGAACATTCTGATGAATATGTTGTTCAGTTTGTTATACATAGTACAAACTCATATATGAGAACCCTCAAAGAAAATTCATATCCAATTTTAGAATTAATTATAGTTGTATCTGTCTTAAAATACTGAATTACTATTTAATTTATGGACAGAGTGAATTATGTGACTTACCAGATTTCCTTCTTATCATTGGCTAGAAGAACCAGATGTGTCACCAATAGCTATCAAGAACATAAGTATTTATGAAGCATTTAATAACAACATTTGGTTCACTTTATTTGCTTTTAACTCTTTTTCACAATTATTTCTTATTTACATTAATTTGACATTTTTTTTATCTATTCAGAAGCCATGTGATGTCTCCTTTTTGGTTGGAAAGAAGATATTTAATTAAACAATTAAACAATCAATTATAAAAGTGTTGTTATGAACATAAATATATGTGTATGCTTTATATATTGTGCATCATTCTTCATTAATTTTTTTCCTGTGAATGTTTCATATTCTTTGATCAAACTCAAACCAGATTAGCTATTTCTTTTATGTGAGTCACTTACACAAATTTGTTTACATTGTCTAATTGTTGCTATTTTTAAGAAACATTGCAGTTCCCTTCAGCAGCAACTGTTTCATTTTTGTAATAATTGTCTCTGTTCAAGACAATTAGGAGTGATGGGGGCTTTATTAGTTAATTAGCAAGGCCTGAGGAACACTGCTCCACCAACTTAATTAAACCTATTTTAAAATACACAATATAAACTATAGCTGGCTGTTAATGATCAACACATCATGTCTATTTGGTTGTATTGTTTCTCCTAAACCTTTACTATTAAACATGTGAGCTTCCAGCTGTTTCCTGAAAACAAAAGTGAAACAGCTGCTGAGAGATATTAACTGAAACATTCAAAACATTCAATATCTTCAGATTTCCTGTTCCCTATACTGCTATTAAGATATTAATTTTAAAGATAACCTTTTTTAAATTCTTGCCATTTCCCAAGTAAAAATTTTTCCTAAAATAATGAGTTATTTAATAAATGGGGAGATCTTTGGTTTATCTTCTTTGAAAAGAACGTATAAATTAGTTAATTGCATTAACTATAAAACACTTCTCTAATTCTTCTTAGTGACTTGAACAATTAAATATAAATACTACCTATCCTTTGGCTATTATTTATATTTAACATAAATTGATTTTTTCATTTGTATTTTATTTTTTATTGCCTTCTTTTGTTTTTAGTTCCCTTTCTCCTATAAATATATCTGTGTACCTACCCTAACATTTTGATTTGTTCTTGATTATGCTGAAATATGTACAACTTACCTGAGCCAGAGAGTTGTGAGTGAAGTAGATTGTCCATGCTCTTAGGTATATATATATATATATATATATATATATATATATATATATATGATAAACTTGGAGATTGAAAGAGGAGATAGATAGGAGTAAATAGAGAAGGAAGAATAGGCTCCCAAGCTCTGGGCTAGAAATCCTTTTTAGGTCTGGGATAAATCAGTTAGTAGCCAGACAGAACTGACAGATCACTCTGGTTGTTGTCTACTTTTCAGGAGGAGTGTCAGAGAGCTACCTTCCCCACCAAATAGCCACCATAGAACTTTTCCTCCACAAATATAACCCTAAACACACTTTGTTGCAATATTAGCATGGATAACTGAAAATTACATTCTTCAGCCTGCCTTGCAAATGTGCATTTGCTTCAAAAAAAAAAAAAAAAAAAAAAGAGGTTTAAGAATGATTTCCGGTAAAATTCCTTTCAAAGAGAGAGACAAGGATATGTCTCTTTTCTTTTCCCTTCTTTTTGCCTAGATGTAGATGTGACAGCTAGAGATTCAGCAAATCTTTTTTGAACAAATATATGTTTAGTGCTACATCACAGCCTTTAGAACAGTGGCTAGTAAAGGGCTAAAAATAGTTATCAAGTAATCAATCAATGAATCAATTGATAAATAAAACAGAAATATACCTCATCCTCAGTAGCTGCCTTATCTTTATCTCTTACTGAGATTTCCTTAGTTTTGAAATGGTTGACTATTTTATTACCTGCATGGTTGTTGTAAGGACCTGAGATAGCTTATTATATCTCTAACTTGTTGCCTTGAATATTATAGTTGCTGAGTAACTTGTCCCCAAATGTCTTACATCTTGTATTTCTCCAATAAATTTAATGATGAACATGAAGAATGACTACAGTTTTACTGAATGTTTACTAGATGACATTTGATGCTGGGTACCCAGAATTTCCTAACCACATCCTCCCTCCATGTGAGCTACTTATTTAGATATTACTATACAAACACTCATTTCAGAATGTCATTACATAACTTTTATATAGTATGAACAAATTTAAAAAAAATAACATCTTAGAAAATCTTCATTCTATACTCTTCTATTGTTTTGTTGGTTTTTTTTGGACAAGATAAAAATTATAACTAGTATTAAAACATAGTTTCATATTAAGGATAAGACACCAAGGAAATTTTTCTAAAGTAGGGGAGATAACCTTCTTTAATATAATGTGAAATATGAATTTCATCAGAGAGATAAAAAAGCCCAAGGAAAGTTCAAGGGAGGGAGAGATTTCTTTCAGTTGACCAGAAAAGACTTCAGAAAAGAGGCACCACAGTAGCCAGGGTCTGACAGGCAGAATACAATGGAAGAAAAGGCACACTCGCTGACAGAACATCATGAGAAAAGGTATAGAGACAGAAAACATGTTTAGGAAGCAATAAAAAACTCAGCTTCACTGGAAGATAAGAAATGTAAAACAAGATATTAAAAGATAAAGCTTGGAAGGCACCAATATATGAGCTTAATAGGATAAACAATAGACTATTTCTCAAATGAAAGATGTGTATATAACCATGTTCACATACTTCTTTTACCAGAAAGATGAGTTTCTGGAAATGGAAGTGGTGACTGAATCAAGGCTATGAAAAGACACTGCAATGCTGTTCTTTTGGCAATGCAATCCCAGCATCTTTCACTGATGTTGTTCATCCTGTCCTTCAATCACCTGAACTCATGACAAGCTCCAACTATCTTTTCTATAACTGGTCAAACAGCCCAGGATTCAGAGATACTTCTGACGCTTTTCATGTTTCCAGAAGTCCTTGTTGCCTTGTCCATTTACTGGACAAGAATTGTACCTCCCATCGTGATTAAAGGTTTAATATCCCACTTGATAAACTTCCTTTGTTTTCCTTTAATAGTCCAACACTATAACTTAAACATCTGTGGCAGATATTAGAGTCAAAACAGTTTAGCTGGCCACATCAGATTCAGCAGCCAGTATGGCAGAACACAGGCAACAGGGCAGCTACCTGGGCTGGGAGAGTGATAGCAGGGCCAAACAAGGACTAAAGTCAGGTGGTTACCTGGTGGAAGGGAGCAATGAGAGGGAAAAGGGGACATCTGTAATACTCTCAACAATAAAGATTAAAAGAAAAAGGAAAAAAACAAATAAACAAAAAGAAAACTTGATTTCAAGGTATATTTTTTCTTTAGAACTGTATTTTTCTTCTTTTCAAACTTTTTCTCCTGTTTTATAAACTGAAATCTTTTCCTATCTAAGAAAGCTTGAATTTTATTGTAACATGTAATTGCTCTATTCTTAAGGAGGAAAAAAGAAAGAAAGGTATTATATAAGCCAGTGGTCCCACATCTCCAATTCTCTTTTGATAATGAGTCTGAGAAGTAGCATAATATGTGTGGAAATACTCTTCCCTACACTCAGTCCGCTTCTTTGTCAACTTCAATAGTGAGGTTCACTGAATGGTCTCATTGTCTATAAACATCTCCAGGGCTCCTCAAACTCACTAGTCAGGCTGGGAGAATCAGTAGACATTTGGCCTTTTATCACAGGATGGATCCATACACTAACATGCCAATTAGGCTGGGCAGAGTAGGAGGATGGGGTAACTTGAACAAATCTCATATATTTTAATAACACTTTCGCTTTCAGCTGTTCTATAGTTTCTGAAATGTTCATGTCTGAGAAATCTTTCCCAAGCGTCTAGTTCACTGGTAGAGTCAGGTAGCCTCAAATACGATGCAAATTGCTTCTGCGGCATGGCATGGAGCAGTTTATCTCCTGCTTTTTCATATACCCAGACCCTACACCAGAAGGCAGCCATAGCTCTTTGGATAATATTTTAAAAGTCAAAATTAAAAAACAATTGTGGATTAAAAATGCAGTGAACTTTTAGTCTGCCTTAGGTACTAGCACCAACATCTAAGTTGAAAGGATTCAAAGGCTGAGAAAATTAAGTTTATTTGTAACTAAATGCAATTTGGAATGGTTCATAGATCTCTGAGTATTGAAGATTAACAAACCCCTAATTAAAAGTGTTTTACTGGTGTGATGAGCTGTGCTTTATTTCATAAAACAGACACAAGAATACTATAAAATGTTGTCTCTGCTCCTGCCTTTTTCTTTCTCACTTTCTCACCCTCTTTTTTCATGTAGGTTCTGTAAATGTCAAATTTTTTTTGTACTAATATGCTGCCCTCCTAACTACCAGAATTCTTTCTGTGAAAAGACAGTTTTCATGATTGAAGTTAGATTTCTAAGTTCTTAATAGTAAACTATAGCAAGTGCTTTTAACTCAATCTATAGCAATTCTACCTACTCTGTTTTCTAATCTTTATCGATAACTGAATTTGCCTTCATACCAGTGAGTTTTCTATTTGTTTGGTGGCATATTTTCAGGAGAACTGTGGAGAAGAGATGTTTATCTCTAAGGAAACTATTAACAGCTTCCTGAAGGTATTTTATTCTTGTTGTTGTCCTTTCAGTTTTGGTGGTTGATGAAAAAGATATTCTAAATGGCAAACAAGCTGTCATTAGCTACAAAAACAGTGAAGTCACCCAAATATGGGTTTAAACCCTGGTTCTACTGTGTACACTTTGTGTAACTTTGGGCGAGTTACTTATTTTCTTTGAGTTTCAGCATCAATAGTTCAAAAGGGCAATATCTACATTGTAGAAGTGTAATAAAAATTTGAAAAGACAGTATAATTAATTGTTTTCATGCCATAGAAACTCGACAAAATATGGTGTACAACAAATAATTATCATTCCTCATATCTCTCTGTAAAGCTGTGAAAACATCAAGAAGCTCACACTATAGTCTTCTCAATGAATAGAAATAATCCCCTTCTAATCAATTGTTTGCCATATTAAGGCAAAGGATCTTCTGTGGCAGGTCATATGCTTGAGTCCCCAAGATATGCTAGTGACATAAAATTTAGACTTTTATCTAATAGAAGAAGAGTCCAGTGATAATGAGCATTTAAAATGGAATTAAAGATGGGGGTTGGGGGTTGGTGAGTGAGCAAAGATTAACCAGGAGTCTTATATGCATATATGCATAGCTCATGGACACAGCCAATAATATGGTGAAGGCCTGGGAAGAGCAGGTATGAGGTAGAGGGAAAAGAAACAAAGGGGACATCTGTAATACTTTCAAAATTTAAAAAAAAAAATAACATTTTATTGAATGAGGAGAACAAAACAGAAGCTTAATATTTGGCAAGAAGGTAATATGACAAACCCTGCCTCCCCCTACACTGACCACATTCTGTTAAATATTACCTCTATTTTATAAATTATATATAATGATGCTAAAGGAAGAAATGTAAAAAGCCATCCAAAGAAAACTGTATGAGACAGCAAAAATAGCCTATTTTCTTTATTTTTTTTTATTGTTTAACATATTACATGTCTCCTTTTTTCCTGACTGCCCCCCCCCCCCACTCCCACCCTGGAGGGCAAGCCCCCACTGCCCCAGTGTCTGTGTCTATTTGTTATGCTAATATTCATGCATACAAGTCCTTTGGTTGATCTCCAACCCCCCACTCCCCTCCTCCCCTGCCTTTTCTCTGAGGTTGGATGGTCTGTTCAGTGCTACCTTGTCTCTGGATCTATTTTTGTTCATCAATTTATGTTGATCATTATATCCCACATATGAGTGAGATCATGTGATATTTATCTTTCTCTGACTGGCTTATTTCGCTTAGCATAATGCTCTCCAGTTCCATCCAAAAAATAGCCTATTTTCTCTGTCACTTATAAGTGAATGCAGCCAAATGAAAGTTACATACAAGATTGTTTTCATCAGCTTTGAAAACCCTTGCCTGAAATCTAATGGAGGGAGATGTTGGTCTGCTCCCTCTGGTTCTACCCTTAGAGGTTCTATAGAGTTTTCCCTTTTTCAATCTCTTGTTTCAGATTTTTCCCAGTGTATGTCCTTGATCTCTATGATTTGACCAGGTACGCTTGGTTCCATTCTCTTGGTTTTTTGCTCCTCTCCCACTGTAAGTACCTATTTCTATGCAGCTCCTAGGAAACAAGTAGGTTATACTTTTTTTTAATTCTCAAATATGTATCTCATCACACCCATCTTGTCCATGTTATTAAGAAGAAGCTGAAACCCAAAAATGTTAAATGACTTCAGCAGAAGCAGCAGGGGAAGCATGTATGTGTTTTAAACAAAGCTCAGGGCTCCTACATCCAGCACAGTGATTTTCAGCAGGTGTGCCACAAGAATGTTTAAAACATGCAATACCTGACTATTTAGTCAGGGGCACTGACCTCTTTCCACTTAGACTGTCAAATAAAAAAATGACAACAGCCAACACAACAATAGCCCTCTGATGTAAATTTCCTGTCTTGAACTACATATATTTGTCATATAATACACTTGCAACTTATTGGCCACACCACATAATAAGGCTACATCTGATTAATCCTTGGTAACAGAAATCCTTATATACATGTATAGGAACCTGATTTTTTAAAAAGTCACTTTAAAGCTAAAAAGGTATGGAATTATTGGGTTTTTTTGTAAATCAATAAAAATTTTATCTATTTTTGTCAGATTAGCCAAAAATATATGTTTTGGTGCGCCACAGAATTTTAGTAATTAGTTGATGTGTGCCATAAGATGAAAAAGGTCAAACATCTAGCATGTAAAGATCATGTAGCCCTCTACAGTTCATAACAGTATTGTCAAATGTAGAGTTGTTTCTAACTTTAGAGCAACTCATCAAGGACTTATTTTCCTCCATTTTATATCCAAAACACTGGTTGAAGACTCTTGGCCAAGCTCACATTACAGTAGTTGGAGTGTCTGGATGTCAATCTAAAACTTCTGACTCCAAAAGCCAAAACCACCTGCTCTCTCCCTATGATAAGTCACATGACCAAGATTACCTCCTCCTTAATATTCTTTCAGAGACTTTAGGAAAGATCCTGTCTCCCTACGTAAATCTTTATTGATACCTTGCCATGGAACCTAAATTCTCCAACCACATCACTAATTTTCTTGCACAAAAGCACAGAGGGCTTGTGATGTAAAAGTGACAGCAAAAGTGGTAATAAATCAAGATAACTTCAGAACATATTCAATCATTATCAACCAAGTTTGACTGAATTCATTAAGATAAATCAGTGGGAATATAAGTTTTATAGATAATCAATATGAAAAAGAATGTTTGCAGGAAAGTAAGTTGCAAGTCAAGCATGCTAGGGTCTAGTTCCTTTAGGAAAGCAGCTGTAGAGTGGATAATTATCAAATCATTCATGATGAATGTTGGTGTCAAGTAGGAGGAATGGCGTTTCTATAAGATGACACTGAGGATTGCTTGGGTGTAACTCCTGGTCCTATGGTTTTAGACTTCCCAGAGATACTAAAACACTTTTATAAATTCCCTTCCTACTTAAGCCAATTTCAGCAGACACTGCTAGATGCCTACTGAACACTCAATTCTTCTTTTTACTTATTAGGAAAATTTTATAGGGTTCTTTGAGTGGCTATGTGTCAATTTAAAATCCTACATGTTCCATCCTTCTTAAAGCCATGGTTAAGATTCAAGTAGAAATCTCTTAGAGATTTCTGGGAATTATTTGTCTTCCAAATATAGGTAATGTCCTTCATTTGTACTCCTTTCTTCTTCCTGCCTGAAAATTAGATGGAAGTCTGTAAACTGGGTAGCTTTTGTGAGATAATGAGAAAACCAGGAGAATTAAACTATAAACTAGGGACAGTGGGGCAGAAAGACAGAAGGGGCCTAAAATGTTAATGTTTTAAGCTCCTGTATCATCACTATATCACTTATCTATGAGATTTTATTTATCTATGAAACATAAGCTTTTATTTGGTTAAACCACCAGAGTCAAACTTTTCATCATTAGAGGTGACACACTATCCAAAAAGATACTTCCTTTTCTCCAATTAGGGAATCTTTACATCCTACATATATAGGTTGAAAATATAAATGTATATGATTTATTAGCATTAGTCTTTGTTCCAACACTATCTGACCTAGGACAAGTGATTTTAATTTTCAGGATCTTAGCATCCAAAAAGGTGGTCTACTTAAGTAACATTTAACTGAATGTCTTCCTTTTAAAGTTCTAGAATCCCATGAAATGTCCAAATGTAATTGAAAAATAAATATTTTTTCACTTGTAACTGCTCTGTAAATGGAGTCAGTTATAGCTGAGAGAAGAGACTAAAAATGGTTTAGAGAGATTACCAAGGATTGGATTTTGTGTAAAGTGGGAGAATTTGAAGCAGAACCTCATACACTCAGCAGGAAGCCAAGTGGAACATGCATCTAATTACAGATAATATTATACAGAAATATTATTTTTAAACGAGCTAGAGAAAAAATTAGGACAGAATTCTGGAGGGTAATAAGATTTCTGAAGGAATAATTGTGCAAAGGAAAGAGGCAGAATGTCAGAAACTGCTCTTTCATGTGAAATGGAAGTTGGCCAAGTGCCATATTGGTCACATAGTGGTAGAGGATGCTGACACCTGCTTCAGACAAGCCTCATTTATTGGGAAAAGATTTATTGATGAAACACTACATGACAATCATTGTGGTAAATACAATGAAATGTCGAGAGAAATAGCATCATGTTCAGGTTGCTTTCAATCCACCAAAAACAGTTCCATAAAACAACAACAAAAACCATTACCAAACAAACAAAAACACCATAAAATGGCATTTAGTAGTATAAGGGGTATAAAAGCAGGGTAATCTACTGGTACATTTGGTTTGCCTAGGATAATCCTGAGTTAATCCTCTTGTCCTGGTTAAATTACTGACATCTTTCCCTTCCATACTCAAAACTGCCCCACAATGGTTATATGGGCTTGAAATTGAAACTTTATTTCATGTATTTATCAACTCAAAGTGTTGATTTTTATCCCCATTGCCTTTTACTATAATATAAGAGAAAACATTTAAGGCTCTAAATTTACCTTTATGCTCTTCAATTATCCAACTTCCTTTTTTTTCATTCTACCTAGTCATTAGCAACACAAAAAGAATGTAAACATCTGAAGTAGTATTATCAAAAACAGTTATATAAATGATTTTCTATAACACCTTTAGAAAATATATTGACTAAGACTAAGTAAATATATATATATATATATATATATATATATATATATATATATATAAGTAAATCCAAAGGACAAAATGAACCTGTAGGTCATACATGAGAATTATTAATAGATTGGAGATGTGGAGATTAAGAGCATCCTCTTTGCCTAAGGAAAGATGCTATCAATGTGCTCTCTGATTATAAAAGATAAAACTTTGCTCCCATTATAAATGCCATTTACTAAATGAATTTGTAATATTCCATATTAGATTATTAGTGATAACATTCGTTCTTCTGGCAGGAGCTAACATCCAACAGTCAATAAACAGGTGATGATGATTTACACACACACACACACACACACACACACACACACCATGTTACAGTCATATGTGTGCTGATCCTGAAAGAGTAGCACAAACTGGGGGGTAACTGACTGATCTGTGGTCACCTGGCTCATTCTTCTACACAGGGAACATTGTTTTGAGACACTCATGAAATTGTTGATTGGTTTTAGTGTTTTCCTTTACTGATCCTGTTAAAGAAAGAATAAAAAGACTTTTCATATCCTTGGCACCTACTAGAGAAATCATCTTTTCTTATTAGAATGGGAAGTGCTGTAATTAAAAGCACAGAGGTTTTACTCCTTCCCAGTAATTTGACTTAGCATAAATCCCCTATAGTAAAACCCTTTATCTATGGTTTGTTGAGACATAATTATAACAGACTTTAAAAAGCAGTTTTGGTTAATAATGCAGCACTATAAATTGAGCAGGATTAATCTGTCCCATTATTCTGTACTTCAAAAGAAATGGGAAGGAGCAGGGAGATTTTACAATTTTCTACTGAAATAAGCAATCCTGCTTTAAACATTATTACCCTAAGTGAACTAAAGAGATTTACAAATCACTTGTTAATGCTGAAAAAAATGTTTACAGGTTTAGAAAAAACTTATTGAAAGATTACAAAAAAGTGTAATGTTGTAGATTTAATAAAAGATTAACTGGGAGTAAAACTTTGATTGAAAGTAAAGCCTGCTTAAAAACGAACTATAGAATAAAACCTTTTTTCTCCATCTATTCTTGAGTCTGTTATCTCTCAGTACTTAGAAAGATTATTTCCAATGATATTATCTAAAAGTGCAAGTGAGAGTTTTTACCCTCATCTTTTTGATGCCTCAATTATGAGGTTCAGATCCTTTTGTAGTTTATAAATGTGAATATTGGGTGTTCAAACTATTGTGTAAGATGTGCCTCCCTCAAATCTTGTTATGGCATCATTACCTATATGACATCAAAGAAAAAAAAAGAGATTCATCCTCTTCTTGGCCAAACCAAGCCCTTCCTTCATTTAGGACCATTTCAGTTTTCACACAGTTAACAGGTTAACCATGTTAAGCAATGTCCCTGTATCATATGTTCTTGGCATATGGAATCCAACATAATTCACCTTCACTTTAAGGAAGGACTCTTAAAACCTTACACGGATTTTCTATCACTGGGATGTTTTTCATCTTTCAAATCTCAACCTTCCAACTCCCACTTTCTGACTATAGCTTCCTCTTCTTTTACATCCTCAATGGCTATGCTCCAAATACAAGTGAGTCAATTATGTTTAACGACTCTTTTTCTTGACCCTTCTCTATTCTATTTCTTCAAAAGCCCTTGTCTGTGTTTCATCTGCTTTCTTCAACTCCATCTAGACCAACTGGTTAATGATTTCAGATAATTCCTAATCCTTGCCTAGCACAATATGGTTGAAAGTGCATTGAATATAAAATATGACATACACAGATTAAATTCCTGTTTCACCCATTTAGAACCCATGACTTTCTCCAAGGCAGTATGATTTATCAAGCTTAGATTCTTCTCCAGTAAAATTGAAAGGATATTTACCTCTGAACATTTTGTGATAATTATATGAGATAATGTGTGTAAGGTAGATCAATAGAGATAGGGGCTAAATAAAGGTTACTCTCCCCTTTATTCCTTCCTTTTCTTTGTCCTTCTGAAAAATTCATACTGCCAAGCCCCATCCTAAGACATAGCCAACTAATGGGCCAGCTTCTGCGACTGTGCTTTTCAGCCTCAACTAAACAATTTCAATAAAGCTTGAACTTCCTTTCACTGATCTCTAGGCTGCTCCTTTTAGCATCCCAGATTCTTTTAGTAACTATACTAGAGGCCCGGTGCACAAATCCATGCACCAGTGGGGTCCCTCGGCCTGGCCTGTGGGATCAGGCCAAAACTGGCTCTCTGTCATCCCCCGAGGGGTAACGGATTGCGAGAGGGTGCAGGCCCATCTAAGGGACCCCACCAGTGCACGATGAGGACTGGGGAGGGACGCAAGAGGTTGGCCAGCCAGGGAGGGACCACAGGAAGGCTCCAGGGCATGTCCGGCCCAACCGTCTTGAACTAACCTGCCAGACGGAATGTCCGCCCCCTGGTGGTCAGTGCATGCCATAGCAAGTGGTTGAGTGGCCTTAGCATATCATTAGCATATTACACTTTGATTGGTTGACCAGATGACCGGACACTTAGCATATTAGGCTTCTATTATATAGGATGCCCTTATTATATTTTTACAACCCTGCCTCTCCCTGCTTCTCTCAATCCTATTTTGCTTCATCCTCTTCTCAGAATATAAAAGGCCAGGAGACACGAATTCTACCAACTTCCCTCCTCCCATATCCAATCTTGTCTCTCTTTCTACTTACCAACCTACTATTTTTCTTCACAACTAATTTGTTCTTCTTTCTTTTATGTCTCGAAAGAAGATGCCTCACTTCACCTCCAAGACAAACAGCTCTATCTATGTTATTGAATTAATTACCCTCCTGCTCCATTTGGGACTTTGCTTGATTAATGACCCCTTTTTCTTGGACTTTACATTTTTTTCCTCAGGATACTAAAAATATTTCTCTTTTCTATATAAAGATATTTTCTTGCTAATGTATTCCTCCCATAGCATAATCCTTGCTCTGCAATTCAGTTTACTGACTAAGTCTTTGAAAGAACAGACCATATTTTCTTCATTTTATCACTCTTACTCCACAGAGATGACTTCTGTCTTAATTACTTAATATAATGTTTTTAGAGATTTTAGCTAAGCACTTAACTTCAGAATCTGCTATCTATTTTTAATTTATTATTTTGCTTAATCTCTCAGAGGTATTTGCCACTCTTATCTTCTTAAGAATATTTCCCCTCTTGACCTCAAGATAAGTCCTCTTCCTGACTCTACTATTCTCTCTTCTTCCTTTATTATACCATACCTCTTTACTCAGCCCGAAAAAATATCTATAATTTTTTAATCTCACCTAAGGATATGTTTATCTTCATTTTTAGAGAGAGAGGAAGGGACACACACACACACACACACACACACACACGCACACACACACAAACACTGATGTGAGAGAGAAACATCAATTGGTTACCTCCTATACATTCTCTGACCAAAAATCAAATATTTTGGTGCATGGGGCAATGCTTCAACCAACTAAGCCACAAGACCAGGGTCAGCCCCAAAATATTTTGTTTCCTAATTCTATCTTTGATCTTCTCATATTCTAACCATTTCTTTCTTAATATTTTATTCATGCTCATAACTTCAATGACCAAATATAAAAGTTGATAATACTCATATTTGTATTTTGTCCTTTACTGATTCTTCAGGTACCAAGTAAATTTGTAACTGGTACTAGATATCTACAACTGGATTTTTCCCTCATCAATGAAAAGGTCTCCATTAATCAAGTCAGTCCAATATAAAAACTTGCCATAACACTCTTTGAGTAAATAAGGAATATACATGTTAGAGGTTGAATCCATTAAGGTAGGGAGAGATCAGTGGTCCTGTCTCCAAATAGTCAAGAGGAAAATAGTGGTGAGACTGGGGCAAAATAAAAAGGCATAACTTAAATCAAGGCTAAGAAAAAAAACTTTTAAATGCATGTGGCAAAACTACCCAGAAAATTCCAGAGTGATTTTTTAGAATGGTACAGGAATGTGTGTGGTTTGTGGTTGACATCTTTTTTAAAAAATATATTTTTATTGAATTCAGAGAGGAATGGAGAGGAAGAGAGAGATAGAAACATCAATGATGAGAGGGAATCATTGATTGGCTGCCTCCTGCATACTCCCTACTGGACACCAAGTCTGCAACCTTGGAATGTGCCCTTGACCGGAATTGAACCTGGGACCCTTCAGTCCGCAGGCTGACGATCTATCCACTGAGCCAAACCGGGTAGGGCTGTGGTTGACATCTTTATATAAAATCTACCAAATTAACTAATACACTTATTCCTACCACCTAAATATATCTCATACCAATTTTCTCCTTTTCATTCCATTTCACTGCTTCAATTCAGATCATCATTATTTATCACTTCCACTATTGCAGGAGTCAGATAATCCATCTCTCTTAGTTTTTCTGCTCTAATCTGTCTCAAACCTAACACATTTTCCACACTACCTTCAGAGTAATCTTTCTATAAAACAAACCTGGTCAAATTACTCCACTGCTATAAAAGTCTTCTGATGAAATATCAAAGCCTATATTCCTAGCACGCCAAATAAGAATATTAGCAAATTTGTGCCTGACCAAATTTCTAGGCTTAGTTCCAACTGCTCATGCCAACCGTGCTCATGTTCTCTGGTCATGACATTCTTTCACACTTCTGTAATCCCTATGGTTCTGACTGTGTTATCTGAAAATCCATGTTTTTATCCAGTGAAACAGCTTTTTTAGGTTTTTAATTGAAATATTATGTCTTTGATATGGCTACTTGTACTGTGTTGCAAGAACCACACATTATATTTTCATAACTGTTATATCCCTAAAATTCTGGGATCTACTTGAGGTTAGGAACATTTATTTACATTTTCTGTCCCATATTTAGATGTGTGCGTAACACCAATAAATGCTCAAAAATGTTTGCAGTTCAACTGTTTGGATGACTAGAGGGCTGGATACTAGATGAATTAATAACAAGTTATTATAAAAATTACCATGCCACATATAAATTCTAAGCTTGTTTGAATATATTTTACTATGAAAAAATGCTCCATACTTTCAAAAGAATTCTCAACGTCAACACTTTCACAAGATGCTCAATGTCACTAATCATCAGAAAAATGGAAATTAAAACCACAATATCACCTCACACCTGTCAAAATGGCTCTCATTAATAAATCAACAAATAACAAGTATTGGCGAGGATATGGAGAAAAAGAAACCTTCTTGCACTGTTGGTGGGAATATAGATTGATGCAGCTACTGTGGAAAGCAGTATGAAGTCACTTGAAAAAATTCAAAATGGAACTGCCCTATGGCCCAGCAATTTCACTTCTGGAAATTTATCCAAAGAAACCTGAAACATTAGTTCGAAAGAAGGTACACATCCCTATGTTCATTGCAACATTATTTACAATAGCCAAGATTTGGAAGCAGCCGAAATGCCCGTCAGCAGAAGAGTGGATAAAAAAGCTGTGGTACATTTACACAATGGGATACTACCAGGCCACAAAAAGGAAGGACATCTTACACTTTGTGACAGCATGGATGGACCTGCAAAGCATTATGCTAAGTGAAATAAGCCTGTCAGAGAAAGACACACACCATGATTCCACTTTTATGTGGAATCTAATGAACAAAATGAACAAGTAAAAAAGAGACACATTCATAGAGAGCAAGCTGACAGCTGTGAGAGGATTGAGCAAACAAGAAAAAGAAAAGGTTCACAATGAATCACAGAGAGTGAAAAGGATTTCCAGCCTGGAAGAAGGGGCTTTACTTTCAGACACCACATGACAAGATCAATGATAGTAATGCTTCTTCCAGTTGCTGTTAAAAAAAATAAATAAATACTATTTAAATATATAAAAATTACTACTTTTCCAAGTAATAATAGCTTAACAATTGCATTAATGCAGACTCAAGAATAAATTAATATTGGGCAACTAATAAGTAACTATTAAAAGACTGAAACTCATCAATAATGACCCTGCTCTCCCTTGCCTCTCTCAATAATTATTGGTGCCTTTCCCTGGCAGTTTTAGAAACACCCTCTTCCCAAGGCAGTTTATATGTGTGTGTTTACTTCAGAAGTTATCATCTGGTACAATCTAGAAGTGACAGGGAAAACTCTTGTTATACTCTATTTGTTCATTCTATGCTACTAGGCAGGTCTTAGTTTCTCCTAGCCTGATACTCATCCATCCTTGTATCCAGTCGATTGGTGAGACCCTGAGACCTCACCAATCTTTTACCAGCTTTCTTTGACTTTGGACGGATCACTCAAATTAAATCCCTCTTGCCTACTCCACTAGTTTTAATACTACTCACCACCTGAAGCCTTCTTGGGCTCTGAATCAACTCACTATTTTTTTACAATGTTTGCTTAAATCAATATTGTGTTTGCATCTTAACTTTGGACCTTCTAGATGTGAGGCTTGATACTCCTCCAAAGTGACAATTCTAGAATCTAGATGTGTTTTTAGGCTCCCTTTTCAGTTTACATCAGGCGCAATATTCTGAATGAAGGGAGGGTAGGCATATCGTCCCCAGTGGGGCATTTGGCAATACCCACAGACATATTTTGGTGCTCACAAGGGGGATGCTATTGGCATCTAGTGGGGCCAGGGGTGCTGCTACACACCCTGCAATGCACAGGACGGAACCCCAGCTCCAACCTACAATAAAGACATATCTGGGTTACAATGTCAATAGTTTTGAGGTTGAGAAAATCTGCATCTAGCATTTTCCCCTTCCTTGCACACCTTCTGCTGCTAAAGTACTAATATGCCTCATGGCTGTGCTGACCTCAGTTATAAAACCAGGGCAGAAAGCATATAATGTTTGCCAAGTTTTGATACTATAATCTAGTCACTTGGACTCCTTTTTGCCCAGATTTTCTATCTTGATAAAATAGCAGCTGACCATTCCTCTTCTACAGAGTGCCCTGGAGGTTTAATAAATCCATTTTAATGAGGTGCTTTGCCGTCCTCCGGTGAAAAATGCTCCACAAGTGTTATTCCCATCACAAGAGAGAGCAATGATTGCTTTGCAGATTGGCACATGAAGTTCATTCCTGCAATGCACCTCTATCCCACAGCTCCAAAAAGCACAAAATTTGCTCATAAAAAATAGAAGCGGACTGACAACTGGAGCATTTTCTTTCACATCTGTCAGTAGAAGTAGAGTCGTTGAAGAATCAGCTGTCGGGTGGCTGCATCTCTAAATTATCCTGTGCATCAGCCACCAGGTTACTGAATTCTTTAAACATTAGAATCCCATCATGTATAAAAAGCAGGCAGTAGATGGAGATTACATTGATCTCACAAAAAGGGGGGTTTTAAAAAGTCCCTAATGTGCCCACCAAAAGTTTCAAACTGGCAAATGTGGTACATAAGACAGTAAGAACGGGGAGGGAAAAAATTAAGAACTTGGTCTTCTTTGAGTTCAGTAAAAGACATAAGTCTCAGTGTTGGCATGTCCTTGGGAAGCTGCACTATAAATCGTAGCCTAGATGAATTAAGTTTGCTTTCCTTTCCAAATAAACCTATGACTAAATGAGACTGTAAGAATCTAAATTTAATTTTTAGTCATTTTTTATTTTAACTAGAAAGACATAATACAAGACTGACAATTATTTTCCCTTTTTACGTTAATTATTATATATAATTTAACATAATTGCAATCACAGTGAATTTTAGTTTTATAGTCTTTTAACTATCTTAATTATCATTTTAATAAATTAAAATATTCAATTCACTCAGTTATTTTTTTCACTCATTGTTTCTTCAAGTAAATATTTATAAAGTGCATTTTGCAAGCCAGCAATACATTGAATTGCCATCTCTGTCTCTGTATCCAAATACTATGTTCTCTTGCTTGGACTACTTTGATAACCTTCTGACTTGCCTCTATTTTAAGTTTAGGGAATTAGTTTGGCTGCATATGGGAAAATAATTCAAATACAATTGACTTAGATAAAATTGAAGTTTGATTTTTCTTTCCTGAAACTAGAAATTGGAATGTAATGACCCAGGTCTTGTGCCATAGTCCACAGTCCTTGACCCATCTGTCTCTCAGACATCATTAGATCATAGTTTTCACCCTCCAGGTCTCCTTACAGTTGCAATTTGGTCTTTGCATCTCTATCCTTTACCTCCATGTTTAGAAGAGGAAGAAGAAGCAGTGGGAGAAGGGAAAACCCCTAGTAGCTGAGTCAGCTCCACATATAGATATTTCCCCCAAAGTTCCACACATAGCCTTCAGCTTATCTCTTATTGGCCTAGAAGTTATATAACCACTAGAGGCCTGGTACACAAAATTTGTGCACTTGGGGGCGGGGGGTCCCTCAGCCCAGCCTGGGCCCTCTAGCAGACCAGGAGCCCTCGGGGTATGTCTGACTGACAGCTTAGGCCCAATCCCTGCAGCTCAGACATCCTTAGCTCTGCAGCGGAGACGGGAGAGGTTCCCACCACCACCACTGTACTCGCCAGCATGAGCCCAGCTTCTGACTGAGTGGCACTCCCCATATGGAACACATGGACCACCACGGGGGAGCTCCTGCATTCAGCATCTGCCCCCTGGTGGTTGTTCCATGGTTCAGTCAATTTGCATATTAGCCTTTTATTATATAGAATAAAAGCTGCAAGGGAGGGTAAGAAATAGAATCTTTACCTGTGTGCACTGCAACCTGAAAATACACTGGAGTTATATTAGTACAAAAAGAGAGAGAGAAACAAAAGGAAGATAAATGATCCAATCAAAAAAATGGGCAAAGGATCTAAATCGACACTTTTCGAAAGAGGACATACTGAAGGCCCAGAGACATATGAAAACATGCTCAAAGTCATTAATCATCCAAGAGATGCAAATCAAAACAACAATGTGATACCATCTCACACCTGTCAGAATGGCTATCATCAACAAGTGCTGGTAAGGATGTAGAGATAAATGAACCCTCTTGCACTGCTGGTGGGAATGCAAACTGGTACAGCTACTGTGGAAGACAGTATGGAGTTTCCTCAAAAAGTTAAAAATGGAACTCCCATTTGACCCAGTGATCCTACTTCTAGGACTATATACCATGAAACCAGAAACACCAATCAGAAAGGATATATGCACCCCTATGTTCATAGCAGCACAATTTACCATAGCTAAGATTTGGAAACAGTCTAAATGCCCATCAGCAGATGAGTAGATTAAAAACTTTGGTACATCTACACAATTGAATACTACACTGCTGTCCAAAAGAAGGAACTCTTACCATTTGCAACAGCATGGATGGAACTGGAGAGCATTATACTAAGCGAAATATGCCAGTCAGAGAAAGATAAATATCACATGATCTCACTCATATGTGGGATATAATGATCAACATAATTTGATGAACAAGAATAGACCCAGAGACAAATGGTAGGGGAGTGGTTGTTGGGGGCGGGGGAGGTTAGAGAGCAACCATAGGACTTGTATGCATGCATATTAGCATAACCAATGGACATAGACACTGGGGTGGTGGGAACTTGCCTGGGGTAGGAATGGCTGGCAGGGACGGGGGTCAAATGAGGAGAAAGGAGACATATGTAAAACTTTAGACAATAAGAGAGAGAGAGAGAGAGAGAGAGAGAGAGAGAGAGAGAATGGATATTGCATAAGCCATTGGAAGTCTCTTCTAATTTCTTACTTCTTTTTCCTCTAGAGTAATTTTATAATATAAAACTTATTAAGTCATATTTTTGTTTAAAGACATCATTAAATCTAAATTCTTTTCCATGGCCTATATGACAATCTATAGTTTGACATTATTTTATTTTTCCCATTATTTCCACACTATCTTTTGGTCTTTAAACATCTATAGTTCATTTCAGCCCCAATCCTGTATACTTGCTATTCCCTTTGCCTGGAATGTTCTTCCACAAGGTTTTCTTTTTGTTGTTGTTTGCATGTAAACAAGATATTAAAGAGATAATTTAAAAATGCCCAAAACCCTATTCTTGATTTTCTTGCACTTATTAATTCAAGGTAACATTGGTGCAATTCCTAAGAATAGTTGACATTTCCAGAACACTATTCAACTTGGCGCCTTAATCACAAGGACGTCCTTGGCTCCATATTTCTTTGGAGAAGTTTCAGAGCACTTTTATTCTAGAAAATTCTCTGGCATCACGTTTCCTGGGTTTAGTTTTATGACTTGGTCCATGTTATCATTCAATAAGTAGGCTCAGAGAAGTCTTTACGGATCATTTAGTAAAGTGCTGAATTCTGAGTTTATACTTTCTAGTTTCAAATCCTGCCTTCAACCATAAGTTAAATGGTGACTTTAAGCAGTTACTGACTTCTTTGTTTCAGTTTTCTTATTTGTCAAACAGACTTAATTGTATCTACCCCATAGGGTGGTTGATAGCATATAGTGAGTTAATCTTTGTGAACTGCATATTGTAGTCATTTGATAAATGTTGAAAATTTTTGTAATATACTCCCCTACCCTTTTCAAGGTACTAGGTATGCTTTCAATTTGCTTTGTTTTCTTCAAAACACAGATTACTATCAAAACTAACTTATGTTGCTACTTAATGACTAACCATCTCAAGAAAATGTAAGTCATATAAAAGGTACCACTATATAGTCAGAACCTAGTACAGTTCAGGGCATAAATTTGATGTTCAAAAAGAAATAATTGCTAAGTGGATTGTGAAACAATATATTTATTTATGTTCCTAATATTAGAAATGAGGTCACATCTGATATATTATTAATGGATTATTAAAATATTTGTCACTTGATCATTGACATGCTTTCTCCAGTCTGATCTGTTTTAAAAGGACCAAGACTTTGTTAGAGTCTTGAAAAAGAAACTAATTTAAATAAACTTTATTTGGAAGCTAAGGAAGAAATTACAAAAGCAAACTTTTTCTACAGAGGGTTAGAATATAAATATTTTAAAGTTTTGAAGATCTATTTTGTAATATTAAGTATATCTTATTCACATTTGCTGTGAACATAGAGATATATTTTTAGAAAATATTATTTTAGTGAGAATATTAAATAAAAGTTTCTTAAATGGTTAAATTTTTGCTGTGGTTATATTACAAATCACCAATAAAAATCAGAGAACTTCATCACCTACAAATGAATTAAAGATAAAAAAATATTATCTTAAGTTATTTAAGTAGGAGTATAATTAGCAGGATAATCAATGTATGCTTAAAGAGTTATATGTATTTAAATAAAAATATTTTTATATTTGGATTTTTTAAATGATTAACAAATAATGTTATATATCATTTCACCTTCCCATCAGTTTCAGTTTTTTCAAATGAAGGACATGAAATAGGTGGCCTTTGACCTCTTTTTCAATACTAAACATCTATGATTTTATAAACTTCTTTCAACTAAAATTGTTTTATCCTCCTAAAAGCATGCTCAATATCTACTAAACAACATAATTAATGAATTAATTTAAAAAATATTTATTGAATATCCATGTGTCAATGATACCATAATAATTTCTGACATGGATGCCAAGTCCAATCAGTCATGGGCCAAAACATAATTCCAGGGAGTATCTCAGAAAGCTTAGATTTGCAGGTAACATACTATATCTTGTAATCAGAAAACCACAGGGAATACTATTAAGGGGCAATTTGGGTAAAAGCAGTTATTTTGCATAAGAAATAAAAATTAATCAAATAATTCCTAATATTCTTGGAATATTATAATGGAGGGAAAGTTAAATTTTGAAATTTCATTGTAAAGCTGCATGTGCACAGGTTTATTCAGAATATTTTCACTTTTTTCCTTCAATTTAAGTAATTCTCAAGACAAAGACTTAAAACACATAATGAACCCCAGCATTCTCTTGTTTTAAAGTGAGAAAAGTGACATTGTAATCTTGTGAAAGCTTTAAAAACTGATTTTGATTTTGTGGACATTTGACATGTGTACCTGCTGTTGTGCTGAACTAGCAGGTGGCTAACAATTTTTTACCACTGCGAACCTTTTTCCTTAATGCCTGCTTGCAGATTTATGTCACTTTCTGCCCTGAGGATTCGAATGTACCTGCTGTTTAATCTGCCTAAGTATCCTGCCTGATGAGCTTGCCATTTTGTGCATGCCTATGTTATTATAGCTGTAGTTTCATGACGCGTTCTAGAGTCGCCTTGTTCCAAACTGTCTTTCTCTTTTAAAATTAAAATTTGTATTAAGTTTATTGGGGTGACATTGCTTAATAAGAGTATATAGATTTCTGTCAGCATAACCAATGGACACAGACACTGGGGAGGTGGGGGCTTGCCCAGGGTGGGAATTGCTGGGGGGGGGGGCAATTGGGGAAAAGGGAGACATATGTAAAACTTTAGACAATAATAAAAAAAGAGTATATAGGTTTCAAGTGTACATTTCTATGATATATGATCTGTATATTGCATTGTGTGCCCACCTCCCTAAATCAAATCATCTTCTGTCACCATATATTGGCTTCCTTTATCCTTTATTAACCTTCATGGCCCCCTTCCCTCTGGTAACCACCATACTGTTGTCTGTGTCTATGAGTTTCAGTTTTATGTTCTGTTCTTAAGGTCATAATGCAGTTCCACAGAGCAATTCCAAAGAGAGGTACCTGGTCCTTAGAGAGAGAGAAGTCACATCTTTGTGTGGTTACCCCTTCCTAAGGCCTGGCTCTCAGCTTTGTTAATCCAGAAATATAATTGTATCATGTCACTAGGAACTGATCAGGATTTTGGGAATCAAGTCAGGGCCCAAGTAACCAAGTAAAAGTAGAATGATGATTAATTGACATAAAATCTAGCTATACTGGAGTTTCCATTCAAATCACCCATTGTCAGAGTCAACGTATCTGGAAGACAGAATTTACCATTTAAAGGTAGCTTCATGGGAGTTAACCTGTGTTAATGAGGTTAGATATTTTTTTAAATTTTTTATTTATTAAGTTATTACATATGTGTCCTTATCCCCACATTACCCCCCCACCCACCCCCACTCATGCCCACACCCCCTGTTGTCTTTGTCCATTGGTTAGGCCTATATGCTTGCATGTAAGTCCTTTGGTTGATCTCTCCCTCTTATCCCCACCCTCCCCTACCTTCCCTTAAAGAGGTTAGATATTTTTAAAAGAGGCTTCATCTATTAGAAAAATGATAGAAACTAGTAACTTCTCCAGCAGTGGAATAGACTTCTCTTAGAAGGAAACAAATTTACATTTATTAGGGTTTACTCTGTGTCTGCTATCATATCATGTAGGTAAATCATTTCCCGTATTTGCACAACAATCCAAAGTGAGTGGTGGTGATATTTTCATTTACTAGGAATAAATATGCAGGCAAGAGAAAATATCATTGATTTAGGGGATGCAGTTAGTATGCAAATTTAGAACTGTTTGGCATCAAAACTCCTATTCCAAGAGGATCCTATTCCATGAGAATCTCTTAGCCTCTTCACTTCAATGCAATGCCTCTGCTGAATGTGGGATATCAAGTAAAAACTGGCAAAAAAATCAGTTTTTATCTTCCATTTTCAAACTCAATATAAACTTCACTCCATTCTGTTTGACCTTTTATTCCCTTAGACACTTGTACAAACTGCAAGTTTCTTTATCTTCATTCTTATCCTGAGGCTTCCTTGTTTTTCTTGATTGGACTTGGGTATTTCCAAATCTCTAAAAACAAGAGTGAAATGATATTGTGGGGATATAACTAGCCCCTGGTGAAAACCCCTTGCCTTCTAGTGCTCATTATTTTCATTCAAGTAAACTAGATTTTTTTAAAAGAAGCTCAACTTGATGGTATGAAAATACAAGATGGTTTATTTTCCTTTAATCATTGCCTTCCAAAATGTTCTGTTGAATTCCTATTTCTAACTGGGAAGTAAATTTTTTGAAGACCATCTTAGGAAGCTTCTATAGCTTTCTGGACATTGTTGACTATATATAGTCAGATCAACTCAGTTTAAAATCCATAATAAACTATTTAAAGCTTTTATCTTACCCACTGCTGGCTATAATTGTAGCTTTAGGGACATTAACTGGAAAGAAGACATGTCTTCTTTGTCAGTCCTTCCCTTTCTTCCCTCTTCTGGGAAGTAGTTACTCTAATAATAAGGATGAGGACTGCTTCAATTTCTTCCATAGTTATCGCCTATTGAGATTTTTTAGAATCTTCCTGATTGAATTTTGGAAGGTTGTATTTTTCTAGAAATATGTCCATTTCCTCCAGGTTGTCTAGTTTGTTAGAATAGAGTTGTTCATAGTATTTTTTTAACAATCCTTTGTATTTCTGTGGGGTCTGTTGTTATTTCATCTCTTTCATTTCTGATGTTGTTTATTTGGGTCCTCTCTCTTTGCTTCTTGGTGAACCTGGCTTGAGGTTCATCAATCTTGTTTATTCTTTCAAAGAACCAGCTCTTGGTTTCATATGTTCATAGCAGCACAATTCACTATAGCTAAGATTTGGAAACAGCCTAAGTGCCCATCAGCAGATGAGTGGATTAAAAAACTGTGGTACTTCTACACATTGAAATACTACACTGTGGTAAAAAGGAAGGGGTTCTTAACATTTGCAACAGCATGGATGGAACTTGAGAGCCATATGCTAAGTGAAATAAGCCAGTTGGAGAAAGATAAATATCACATGATCTCACTCATTATGGAATATAATGAACAACATAAACTGGTGGAAAAAAATAGATCCAGAGACAGAGAATCATCAATCAGACAATCAAACCTCAGAGGGAAGGTAGGGGGGGGTTGGAGTAAGGGGAAGAGATTAACCAAAGGACTTGTATGCATGCATATAAGCCTAATCCATGGACACAGACAACAGGGGGGTGAGGGCATGAGTGTGTTGGGGGGGAGGGGATAATAGGGGGTAAGGACTCATATGTAATACCTTAATCAATAAAAAAATTAAAAGTCAAAAAAATAAAATAAATAGAACAAACACACACACACACACACACACACACACACACACACAAAGGATGAGAAGAAAGGACAGAAAAACAGTGAATGTCAATATATTTAAGTCTGTACAGGTGACATTTTCTCTGCAGTGACTGTTGTTGCTTTTCTGGCCAACATTGATGGATGGCTCCTGCCTACCAAGTGTGTCTCTCATGAGATACTTCTATCTCAGAGCATCCCCAACTCAACAATTCCTGAATGTGGATGTTCAAGTTCATCCTCTTCCACCATGATTTTCCCAGCTTTTATGCCCAGTTTTCTACCTCATATACATACATCTTCTTGACCATCAGCCCTCCTGAGTTGGTGGCCACAAGGATGGCTAAAAACCAGTTACCTTCCCCACTGTGCATTTGGCACGGAGGAAATTCAAACATCCTTCCCATGTCAGTGAGGGTGCAGAGTGCTTCACATCCACACCACCCTGCACTGACCCTCTCAGCATTTTTTTTCCTCTGCTGAAAAAGGCAGAGGGACAGTTTGAAACCCACTGCCCACATGTATATTCAAATGAGGGAAAGAATACCAGTCTCTCTTATTATAGTCCATGTATGTATGTGTCTCCATCACTTGAACTGGTGGCAGGGTGCCCACTTTTCATCTTGATGGTGGAAAGCCTCTCATGATCCACAATTCATTCCCCTTGGGGCCAATGATGCTACTAACACTTCCATTATATGTTGCCTCCCTACACTTCTTAGATATACAGAGCAGGATGTAAGGTTGAGGTAGTAAGTGGAAAAAGGGGCACTGATTCTACTAGCATGTAATAAGATCTGAAGGGAGTAACATGGCACTAATTTTGGGTAGCTATCATTATAATGGAATTCATTTAGTGATGTTTTCTTCAGCTTTGGCCTTCAAGCTTTAGACTTGAATTGTTAAGTCCCAAGAAACAGAAAAACTTCTATCAGATGTGATACTACACATTTATTTTATATTACCCCAAATTTTTTCTAAATGCCTCCTATATAACAGTCATTGGATAGTGAATGCTCATATCAAAAATAGCTGAAATATAATTATCACTCTCACAGTTAGAGTCAGGTGCATTAGTTCATACCCGATCTTTCGTCACAAACTCACAGCTCTCTATAACTTTATCCTGAACTCTGTTTCACTGTAATAGTAGTATTTAACATGTGAAATAGGAGCCCACTGAGGGATGAGAATGGTTCTCTGTGGGAGGAGGGAGGTCAAGGAAGGCTTCATAGATGAAGGAATGTTCCAGTTTCCTCTTACAGAACAAGTAGGAATCAACCAGTTAAAAAGATAAGAATGGGCATTCAACAAGGGAAGACTAGCTGTGCAAAAATATAAAGGCATAAAAGAAATAGAAAAAATGCAAGTAATCAAACAAAGCTTGAACAGAGAATCTATAATAATAGTAGAAAGTAAACAAGGCAATCATATTTAATGACTTTTATTTTGTATTGTCTTTAAACTAGTAATTTTCAAACTTTGTCAGACATAAGAATTTCACTAGGTCCTTGCTCCAATGCAAATGCGAACCTCCAAATCCCACCAGAGGTTTCCCAAACCCAGTAGAAATTATCAATCAGTATTTGTGAAGTCGGGTCCAGTATCCCACAATTTTAAATACATTCCAGGGGACTCTAAGAAGGTAACTTAAGTAGTTCAATGTCATAGATTCTGGTAAGTTATTTAAAGGTTTTAAGCAAGTGGTTAACATGCTTAGATTTGCATTTTAGACACATAACTCTGGCTACCTTTGGCAGAATGACTGGAATTTAAGACCAGAGTTAGGAGACTAATTAAATGGCTATGACAGTGACCCAAGCAAGATAGGTAGATGGGCTAAACTGTTAGATTAAGGATGGACCAGTCAAGCAAATGCCTGAGCTACCAACAACAACAACAAAAGCTAAATTAATCATTGGAAAGAATTAATAATATGATACAAGTTAAATAGAAAACATTTGTAACATAATAATCAAAATGCATATTGATCATATTTCTTATGAATTAGAGAATAATTTTCAGTAACTTCTATCTCTGTCCAGTGTTTACATTTCTTGTGGGTTGTTTTCTTAAGTTTATATATTCAACTTGTTTGAGGTAACTATAGGTCAAACCACCAACCCTGAAACCTTGAGTCAGAAATTGTAGGCAATTGAAATTATAAAATAGAAGGTGTATAGAACAAAGTGAAAAAATTATTTTATTATCTAAATAAGCCCTTTGTTATGCCTTCTAAAGAAATTGTGATATTGAAGGAAATTACCAAATAATACAGAAGAGAAACCAAACCTATAGAAAAATGGGAGGAAAAACTTGCTAACAAGTGAAACAGAAAAACAAAACAAAACAAAAGTGAAAAAGAAGTCTATAGCCATTTCATGTCCTATATATTTGGTAAGTGAAAATAACAAAGATTGAAATGAAAAAAAAAACATGATTAGTTGAGTGCACATGTACCTAGACTAATATTTTAAGATGTCATTCATGGTATTTATCTTCATATTATTATTTTTTTCTTACTAGAAATAGGATTTCTTAATATAAAAAAATGTTAATACCAGAAATTATGAGAAAGACATTGAGACTTGTGGAATCTGAAATTATAAATTGTTAGTGTAGGAAATATTTATCCAGGGAAGTGGCAAGACCCAGTTTTAGAAAAGATTTTCTTAAGTCCAAACTGACATGAAATATCAGGAGTAATTTAAACAGTCACTGTCACTTTTTAATTACCTGTGTGGTTCCCTCTTAATTCTTTGAAAGTCCTGAGACTCCTGATAAACTGTATGGTTAAATGTGTTAAGCTTTCTGCTAGCCTAGAGCCAAAAATTTAGTTGTGCTATCGTATTTATAGAAAACTTGAGTTTGTGGAATGAGATCTATACACGGAAGTTGAGGACGCTTCTCTGGAAGTGCTAGAATCACCAGTTGTGTTCCAATGAAACTGGCTTGGTAACATAACAGAGACGTGCCTATGTGCCCACAAGAAGGTGGTGCTGGAGAAGAAAAGCCCACATACAAAGTTGCAAAGAGAGCTGCCTGGCCTTAGAAGGTGAACATTCTAGAGCAGCAATCCCCAGTGAGGAAAACAGAAGAACTCTTGGAGATAGATGCCTGTGGAATAGAGCAGAGCTTAATGAGTTGTACACAAAGGTTGCAGGGTGGAGCACAGGTAATGACCTGGAAGTTAAGCCCTTTAGTAGTGGTCTCCGAAATCCAGAGATGGCTCTAGCTGGTTTGGCTCAGTAGATAGAGCGTCGGCCTGAGGACTGAAGCATCCTGGGTTCGATTCCAATCAAGGGCACATGCCTGGGTTGCGGGCTCAATACCCAGTAGGGGGTATGCAGGAGGCAACCAATGATTCTCTCTCATTATTGATGTTTCTGTCTCTCCCTTCCTCTCTGAAATCAATAAAAAATATATAAAAAAGAAAAAGAAAAGATGTCCACCCATGCTGAATAATAGTGATAAGGGCCAGGAAGGGAAAAAGGCAGCAAGGCCCACCCAGGATAGAAACATGAGCTTATATGGACCTGGTTATTTACTTGTCAGCTCTCCTTTTCTGGGGCTCTTTGTGGGCGAGTTTAAACAGAGATGGGTGATATCTCCATCTGAGAATCTAGAGACTAGCCAGAAAGTGTTAGGTCTTTGAAGAAAGAAATGAGGGTAAGGTTTTAGGTGAGTGATAATACCTTTATCAGCTTAATACCTAAAATTTCCACATGGCTGGCTTCAAATTAGATAGCTAGCTATTTATCCTCTAGTCCTGCAAGGGGAATTCTGCTTACCTGTGACTGAACTCTAGGAAGACGGGTGACAGTTGATGCCCTGTGCCAAGAGGATAGAGGATCTCATGGGTGAAAGGGTCTGCAACTCCTGATGAGGAACCTACTCAACCCAACTCAACCTCCAAAGCCTGGAAGTTACTGTCTGGGACATGAAGTCATGTTTTATCTATTTGGACAGCTCAGAGAGAGAAAACAAAGCTAGATGAGAAATCTTGATGACTATATAAAAATTTACTGAATGAGAATGTGGCTGAGATAATATTATGAGATATTAATCTATGCAAACGTTGCTCCTATTTTTTCCATGTATTTTATTAACACTCAGTTTGTAGCAGTATCTGAGAATCTAATGTATTCTATCTCTCCCTTGTCACCACAGCATGAACCTGGTAAGGCAAGAACTCCTGGAAGGCCCAAAGTTTTTCATCAGTCTAGTAGCAACCAAGAGTTCAAAAGCAGAATTAATAAAACCTTAAATCTCACATTTGAGACTATAAACCAAGATCTATTCATCCTGACAGATCATAAATTGATTTATTTTAATATATATATATATATATATATATATATCTTTTTAAATAGAAAATTAAATTTTCTTGGCCTATTTCTGAAATTATATGCATATATTCATATCCCATGGACACAGAAAATAGTGCAGTGAAGGCCTGGGGTGGGGGTGGGGCTAGGTCAATGCGGAAAAAAGGGGCGGAGGAATCAGGGACATCTATAATACTGTAAACAATAAAAAATAAATTTATAATGAAAAAAAAGAAGGCAAAAAATAATTTAGGAAATATTTGTAAGGAAAATCAACTTCTGTTTGATGATCTGTGATTCATGCTCTTTTTAACAGTTATTATGTGTCTTTCCCTTCTCTGTGCCTTACATTATGATGAATGGTACATATGAAGCTCCTTGAGGACAGAAAATGACATTGTCAAATACATACTCCTTCTCAGGGAAGTTCACAAAGTAGGCAATAAATATTTGCTGAATGATTGGATAAGATGAAATTTAAAGTCATCATATAAATATAAGATATTGTTTTGTTAGGAGCTGAAAAATTGTAAATATGCCACATCTGAGAAGTAATCTACCTCCTTTTATTGACTAATGAAACAACTCATAGTGCTTAGACATGTAATTTCATATTTCTATTGTACCTGTGACCTTGGTTGTAACTTTGGGTGACTGGCTTAACCACAATTTCTATCTACTTCTATACCCTTCAGTTTCTCTACTCATAGAATCATAGTAACAAAGATCATTCTTAATGACCCAATAAAATGGCGGTGAGAAATAAATAATCAAAGCTATGGTTAAGTACTTAATGACTGAAACATAACAGGCCTTCCTAAACTTTGTGCAAGTGGTTAAGCTGACCTTTCAGCAGCCAATTAATTATTCAGATTCCACTGTCATTCTAGAGCAGTCAGATACTAATAATATGCCTTTGACATTGACACAGATACATCAGTGATTTTCACACATGAAATAATTTCACATAGAATTTACCATATTCCAATTATGAAAAACAACCCAAAAGATAGTATTAATATTATAAAACTGTATATATTTTTGATAGCTTAATTGGAATATGAATGGTGCATAGCAAATACTAGCCAGGAGAACAAGTCAAATGCTAAAAAAAATAAAATAAACTTACAGTTTCAGGCTAGATGGCTGGTAGTTACAATGCTTGGCTATTCATGATAACGTTTACAATTCAGAGAATCATCTAACCCGGTTCCTAAATTTAAAGCCTCATTTTGAGGCAAAGACCCCTCCAGGAAACACTGGGGACAAAACATATGGAAGAAAATATAATAGTTAAGATTGCTTCATTAAAGGCACTTGTTTTGCTACTCCCTTTTTTTTTTTTTTGCCTTCACTCTAAACACTCAATAGAAGAAAGAAATAAGAGAAGAGAAGAAAAAATTCCCTTCATGCTTTTCATAAAATGAAAAATATTGTGATTAACTGAAACCCCAGCAGGAAATTCTTCCAGAGCTTAATGATGATGATGACATTAGCCTTGTTCTGCTGAGAGGATAATCAAAGGTGGTAATGAGAGACAACATAACCTGACAGTAGTCAGGTTATAAAAGGGATTCCATCAAAAGATGAATTCTCCAAAGTGTAAAATTGAAATGTTACAACTTGCAGATGACTCTGTGTCATCTATTCCTGTAAAGGCATTAAAATGTCACAACATCACAGAAAAGTAGAGTTTATTATTACTGAGATGTGATAATGCTACACACACACACACACACACACACATTTTTTTTCACATAAGAACACTAAACCACTCTCTTTTTTATCAAACTAAAAGGACACAGTGAAGTATAATTTGTGAGTTTGAATGTACCATATTTGTGAGCCACTTGGCACTATTTTCTGATTCTTTAGAGGGCTTAGGTGAACCTTAATTCTTACTGAATTTCAAGAAAATTCAGTTAGATCAGCCCTGCACTTTTATTTACTAGAGCAAGAAGTTAGGATTCATCCCCAATCTGGTAATTAACAAAAGCAATCGTAAGAGTTTCCTGTAGAATGTCCCAATGATCATAAAGTTTTAAGGAGAGGATACAGAGAATTCCCACCCTACAACAAAGATAGCTGAATAAAAGAATCCTAACATTGCTTGAGACTATTTTCAATTTCTGTGAGGCCCATGCTGTTTAGACAAAGTCAAATTAATTCAATTTACAGAGCACACATCAAACACTATGAGAAGAGCATTGTGATAGATGTTAAAAATGAAACATGACACATCTATTTCTTTGAGACATTCAAAACAAAAAAAGCACCTAAAAGACTGAAACATAAAAGTTTACATATTTGTTTCTTATTCAAAAAATGAAAAGTTCCCACCCTGGCCTATGTGGCTCAGTTGGTTGAACGTGTGCTCTTGCACTGAAAGCACTGGTTCAATCCCCAGTCCCAATCAGGGACCGTGCCCAGGTAGCAGGTTCAATCCCTAGGTGGAGTGCATGGGGAAGGTAGCCCATTGATGTGTTCTCTCTCCCTCTCACTTCCTCTCTATCTCTCTCTCTCAAAATATATTAATTAATTAACTAACTAACTAACTAACTAACTAACTAAAGAGATAAATTGAAAATCTCCTTAGGAAAATGTCACATTGGAAATGAGCATGTAACTGATAATTAGGCCAGTGTGGCAAAGAAGGAATGACCTATTAAGGATCTTCTTTATCACTGGTCTAGCATTTTGAGACATTACTAAAATAAGCAAAAAAATGCTACAACATACCAAACTAGGACTGCATCAAACCATACTCAGCAAGATGCTCCTATCAAAAGACTGGAAATTTAGATGAATGGGGAATTTAACTTCCATGACTCTCAGCTTGTACTATCTTTGAAAATAATGGTTCATAGAGAGAGATTCAACAATACTGTTAAAATTCAAAGCACACAAATAGATGATTGAGTAAGTTAAATCAATTTGTGATAAAATTTCATTATATTCACAATAAAACCAAATTGAAGTAGAAATCCAAATCAATTTCCCTAGGATTTCACAGGAATGAGCCTATTGTGTACAGGAAATAAGCAGGAATTGCAGGTAAGCCTTGAAAGTTTAGGAGAACAATGACAAATGAAGGGAAAGTTTGAGGGAAAAATATTCTAAGAGATAGAGACATGTGAAATGACAAGCCCTAGGTATGGGGGCTATACTGACTGCACTGAGGTTTTGATTTACATTAAACCACATATCTTGAAAGGTATCGAATTTTATAAAAAGTTTGAATTTATTCTGCAGTAGTAGAAAATTGGAAGATTTTTGAGATGAAAAAAGGTCATTATGAACCAACCTGTGATTTAGGAAGAAAATCCTAGTGGTAGAAAGGAAAGTGAAATTGAGTAGCAAGAAATTAAAAGCAAGAAGTCAAGTACAGGCCAGAAGGAATAGAAGTGAGCAGAGAATAGATGAGGAAATATAAAAAAGACATTTTTCAAGTAGAATCAAGATCTGTGAATAAGATTAAAGTAGAAAAGGAAAGAATAAATTACAGTATCCAAGGTAACTAAGAGACTGATGTCACCACTAATAAAAATAATGACCACAAAAAAAGGAAAGATTATTTCATCAGGGATGAGAATGAGAGTACATAGAGAAAATCCATTTCACTTCAAATGTATTGTGTTTAGGAACACAGGTATAGGCAAGTAAAGATATTCATCAGCCCCTTGAAAATTCAGATTGTCAACAAGGGGAATGCTTGGGACTGGAGAAGGTGATTTGAGAGCTATCTGAATAATGATAAAAATTGAAGTGATATGTATGAGTGGGTTTGCCCAGAAAGACAAAGATGTGGGCAGTGCATGTGAGTGGAGAGCAGTTTATACAGCCCAGTTATCTCTAAATTGAGCAATTTATCACAGGCAATGAGTATAACTCAACATTTGAAATCTAAGAATAATGTAAGCAAAAGAGAGAGATGCTAGGAGGAAGGTGGCTAACCATGTTATGTTCGGGTGCCCTCCTAAACACTGCAAAGTATTTCCTGCATAATAAAAGCCATAAGGAAACAGAGTGTGTAGCTCCCAAGAAAACAACTTTAGAAAACAAAGGAGGGGGCAAAAAGTTAACTTAAAGACATTTTCAAAATGAGATGCAAATGGCCTTGTAAATATATATATATCTCAAGAATGTTTATGGCATAAATATTTTATTTTTAGAAACACACTGCCATCCAAGAATTTAATAGCCCAATAAAGCATTAAAAGAATTGTTTTAAAGTAGACTATATAGCATGTGTTGATTAAAAGGATAGCAATAGCTGGAGTGCTTGTAGACTTTTTATTATAAAAATGAGATACAATCAAATGGCCTGGAATAATAATAGATATGTGAAAAGTAAACTGACTTAAATAGAAATTTCATTCTGTTTAATGAGCCTGAATTTTGTGGTCTTATTCAAAATCTTATAAATAAAGAAATACAAAATGGAAAGTATCAAATGAAGTCATTATTAAACATGGGATCTCTTCTTACCTTTTGTCTTTGTCTATCTTAACACCTTTACCTTTGGTTGGATATCTGCTATCATCTTATAAAACTGCAATGTCTAATCTGTAACAAAATAGATTAATTGTATACATGAGATTATGATACATGTCTTCAGTTCTTTTCCTCTAAAATAACTCTGTATTTTGTAATGGGTATAGAAGAAAATATGATAAATTATAAGTACTATACTTGGCACACTACAGTATTTGATCCTTTCTATTTCTCATGCCTGCCATCTTCCCCAGACTTATGCTAGAAAAGAGGATTTTATCTTTTTCTCTTTGTTTCTCCTCTTCTCCCATGAAAAGACTTGCTTGCTTTGCTCCTAACCTGTTACATAGGATTGGGGAAATCAGAAAAAGGAGTCCTCTAAAAGGAGAAGCTAAATAAGAGTCATTGAAGAGAATCAGGCAGTAGAAAAAGTGTTCTGGGTTAAATTAAATCAATAAATGAATAAATAATGAATAAATGAACAAATAAATGAATGAATTGGTAACAACTAGAAAGTAAAACAGTACTTTGTAGTCAAGGCAGTTTAATGTAGCTGAAAAATAACACTGCAAGTGGACAATAATGTTATTTTTGAAAGCAACACATTAACCACATACCCGTGTTTGCATTTTCTAGCATCAAATATCCTGATACAGGCTGAGTTCATTATACATTGAATACATATGCATGCATGCATCCACCCATCCATCCAGAATCTCCTTGGTACTAGGCATTTTGTTCTATGTTGGACATGGAATGACTATGAAGATTTTTACCTCAAACCATTTTGCTTCAGTATTTCATAATTAGTTGTGAGGATACCAAACACAAGGTGGTTAGAAAGAATTAGGAGAAGCAAATTAAATATTCAAAGAAAGCTGAGTTCCACAGTTAAGTCTATTTGTCAATGATGGCTTGCTCTATTTTAAGTAGCTATTTTCTCCTCTTACTAAAATCATGATAGACAAATAAATAAATATCCCTATAAACACCACATGAGTTTGGATTCAGAGAAAGTGAGGAAATGAAGTTTAGAAACCACTTAACTCACTGCATGCAAAAGCGCAACAAATAATTTGGGTGACTACAGAAATTTAAAGGGTTGTCATGTGAATTTGATGTGGCTTTAGAAGACAAAATACATCTCTGAACCACCTGGTTCTCTGCCTCTAAAGGCTTTTGCTTTTCCCATCTGAAACTACTTTTCACCACCATCCCTCCTTTTTCCAAACACCAGCTCAGGGATAGTTTTGTACTCACAAGAAATAAAAATCAAAGACTGAGCATTTTTAATAGTGAAATGCCACTAACAGAAACTAGCTACTCAATTTATTTTTCTGATCACAATAAGTCTAAAAATATCACATATCACATAACACATAGCGATTCCTTATTTATATGAACTCTAATCTCCATAAAAATGTTATTTGGTATGTATGATACCCATTTTATATCAAAGAAACTGTAACTCAGTGAGGGTAGGTAGCTTATCCAATATCAAATGATTGGTTAATATTCAAGTGAGACTTATATCCAGTTCTCTCTGATCCTAAATATCACGGTATTTCTATAACTTTATTGATTTCATGAAAGGTGAAGAGAGAAGTAACTTAATTATTTTTTTCCTTTGAAAATGTTCAGCTTTATCCTATCTTTACTTTTGACAATTATCCACCCCGAATCCTGTTCTAGTTTCTAGTGAGTTTTTTAAAGGGGTTTTATGGTTGTTTTCTTCTTTCTCTTTCCAATACTATATTAAGTACAATTTTAAAAGTAAATTGGGAAGACAACTACTAGCTAGCCACTAAAAATGATTAATTCTTTATTGAGCCCACAGCTAGACAAGATATACCAGCTTCCCTTGCACTGAGGAAGTGCCATTCAGCGGAATATCAGTGGAAATGGTATGTGCCACTTCAAGATCTGACCCACATATTCTTCCCTCACGGGCTTCTCCATGATCTCTCCATTTTCTCTGGCTGGAATGTTTAAAGTCATACATTGAAGATAGCAGGGACTCTGTCAACCTGTGACTAAACAACTAAGTGGAGGATAGTTATTCTGCAGACCTTACTACCTGCTCAAAACTACTAAGCAAGCCCGGCAAGTGTGGTAGAGCACTCACCTATGAATCAGGAGCTCACGGTTATATTCCAGGTCAGGGCACATGTCAAGTTTGCAAGCTCCATCCCTAGTAGGGGGCATGCATGAGGCAGCCAATAGATGATACTCTCTCATCATTGATGTTTTTATTTCTCCTTCCCTCTCCATCCCTCTCTCTAAAAGCAATAGAAACATTAAAAAAGCACACCTTCTAAGCAAAAAACAAACTTACAGAGTTAAGCCACAAAAATATTAAGGTGCATTTGTTACTGCAGGTTCAATTATAGCACCCTAACTAAGTCAGCAGTTATATATGGTGGATAAGGCTACCTCTATGAACTCTAATCTTCATAAGAATGTTATTTGGTATGTATGATACCCATTTTTTTATCAAAAAAACTGTAACTCAGTGAGGGTAGGTAGCTTATCCAATATCAAATGGCTAGTTAATATTCAAGTGAGACTTATATCCGGTTCTTGCTGATCCTAAATCTCACAGTATTTAGGTACCTCTATGAGAGTTGGCTTCTAATTTGGAGAATAGAGAACATAAGCACACCTACCTCACAAAAAATTAACCAAGTACCTATGGCAATCATAATAATTATTATTGTCATTATTAGAAAGATTATTTCAAGGACTTCATTCATGTTTTAGTTGCCCTTATATAGCTATAGATTGTTTTAGTATTTGTGTAAAATTGTCAGAGATTTTATGTCATTTAAAAATATATATATCGCATAATCTGTTATAATAGCACTGCCATCAATATGCCTGCCTATAGTAATTGCCCTAGATTTATTTAAAGTTGAAAATTCAAAAAACTGAATTTGTTGGAATTGCTTGGGACATTATAATGCTACTAGTAGCCCATCGTGTGATATTGGGCGCAGTAGGCTGCCCGCAGCTTCCGCGGGAGCCAGAGGGAACCACAGCGTACTGCTGGGAGCCACACTGCTTCCACAGGAGTCATGCAGCTCCCACAGGGGCGAGCCCACCATCTCCTTTTTGGGCCGGCACTCAGCCATGGAGGCTGCGGGCTGGACCCCCGGGGCGTGGCAGCTGGCCAGCCCCCCTGTTTCTGTCTTTGTCTCCGCTCTGGGCCTCACCTGGGCACGTAGCTTCCTTTTGTCCGGTCGTGACCTGTTACGGCATCCTGGCCTAATTTTCATATTTCCTCTTTTTATATATATAGATATTAGCTGTGGCTTATTCTCCATGGGTTTTCATGTGGGTAAAACACCCGAGCTCCAGAAGTTGAACTTTTTGACATCTTTTTTAAACTATTTGATAATTTCTCTCTTAAAATGTGATCTCTACACTTAAATACACTTTTTATTTCAATAACAGAAATACAAGTCAAATTTGATAAGGCCAAGAAGAATATGTATTGTTTTATAATATTGAGAATACCAGAAGTATGCCTAGCTTCAATAAAGTCTGTATCCAAAGAATACTGTCAGAGTCCCTCTTTTTCTGTTCTCTCATTCCTTCCTTCCTCTGTTCTTCTCTTCCTCACCCATCACTCATCCATTCCTCAGATTTAATTTCTTATTTACGTTATATTAACAAATAGGCTTTACTCATTTATTGGTAAAAGTAGTCACCAACAGTTTAGTTAACAATAGGTATTCCTATTCCCCGATAGTTACTGCAAACATTTTGAGATGGGCACAGATTGACTGGCTTGGTTGATATGTCCATATTTAAACTAACCTCCATGTTATTCTGATAGTATATGCTACATGCTTTGCTCTAGAAGAGTGGTTCTCAACCTTCTGGCCCTTTAAATACAGTTCCTCATGTTGTGACCCAACTATAAAATTATTTTCGTTGCTACTTCATAACTGTAATGTTGCTACTGTTATGAATCATAATGTAAATATCTTATATGCAGGATGGTCTTAGGTGACCCCTGTCAAAGGGTCGTTTGACCACCAAAGGGGTCGCGACCCACAGGTTGAGAACCGCTGCTCTAGACTCAGGATGAGTTAGGCTTCCTTGAGCTAGTCAGTGGATTAAGGACAATAAAAGAGTGTCTTCACAAAGTTATGCACTGAGTGGTCAAAGCATCTACTACATCCCAAACTCAATGACTATGACACATACACCCTTCTCTTCCTATACAATTTTAAAATTATAGTTTCAACATAAATCTACTATTCCAACTTCAATTAAAATGAAAATCATTCCATCCACAAAGGGAAATAACCCAATTTTTTACCAAATTTTCCCTCTGGCTCTAAAACCATGTGTTGACTTATGGGTGATGGCTACTTCATCCAGTCAAATTCACAGGAAGCTTTTCACGGTATGACAGTTTCAAAATATCAGTCTTGAAAAACACATGATCTGACTTTTTAATCTCAAATTGACAGCAGTTTAACCAACTACTCTGCTTATGTGTATAAGAAAATGTCAACATTGCAGTCTTGGGAGGGAAAATCCCTATTGCCATTCAATTTATCTCTATCTGACACATTCCACATTTAGAATCTGTTATAACTTTGCTTGGGTATCTTATATTTGCAGATTTCATAAATTTAAAAGTTCAAGGGATACAACTAGCTGCAGGGGTTGCTGAATTCAATGGGTGATCTAAACAAGTTATCAGAGCATCTCTTTCCATCACTCTTCTCTGTTTTCCTCCTATGTTGACTTATTTCTGGGCTAAATTTTTCCTGTTTGATGGCAATATTGATCACTGGTAGCTCTAGACTTAAATTTTTGGATAGGTCACAATCAGGAAAGGAGAGAATGTTATTTTTCAACAGTTCTAACAAAATCCTCTGAGTAGGATTATTATCAATTTCATTTGAGTCACATGTTCCTAAACCTATCATTGAGGGCCTATGATTGCTCAGGATATTCTCAGACCTAGACCTAAGAGGTGGGATCAACACCATCAAGAATGAGGGAGGGGCCATTTCCCCAAAGATAGCCTTGACAGAGGAGCATATGCCCAATGTATCTGATTCCCATGCTGTTGAGGTTGCCAGAGAGAAGACATAGTAGTAAGTGAGATGCTTGGTACTACATATAACAACCTCCAATGTCTTTCAATGTTCTTTTGCACTTAAAGCATCAAAATGTCTGTATTTTTTTAACTTTCACCAACTTTTCTCTCTCCTCTCCCACATTATTCAATTTAATTCCATAATTATAAATTGAATGCTTATTATTTTTTGCTTTTTAAATACATATGACATACCTTTCAAATAGTGCTATTCTAGAAGAGGAGATATACATGTAAAATGACTAACTATGCTATAGGAGAGAAATGAGTAAACACTACAATGGTCCTTAACTGATTTATTGATTATAATTATAAGCACACTCATTTCCAAATTATATATTCTGTCTCATGAGTCAATTTTTATTCCTGGGAATATAATAATGTTCTTTAGTAGTTACAGAGAGTTTCTCTTTACCGAGATTTTGCTGTCCCTTAAACCATATGTTATGCAGCAATATGCTAATCTCATTCCGACTGCGTAATTTAGATATGTTGTGAATAATATTATTAAATGAGACATCTGGAGTCATTTTCCACCACCCACATTGATGTATGTTATCGAAATATATCAAAATGATTTCTCATTGTATACATGGAATCAATTAATATCTTAATTTAGATATCAATAAAGATAATATAAATATCTTCCTATAAAGTGAGGACTAGGAAATATGACTTCTTAAAGCATGTTATTATGCTAAATGAAATAAGCCAGTCAGAGAAAGACAAATACCATATTATCTCACTTATATGTGGAACCTAATAAGCAAAATGAACCGACAAAATAGAAACAGAGGCATGGATACATGGGACAGATTGACAGCAGTCAGAAGGCAGGGGGAGCGGAAACTGGATGGAAGAAGGTGAAGAGATTAGCCAAAGAACATATATGCATATCCCATAGACACAGACAACAGTGTGGTGTTAGCCAGAGGGAAGGGGATAGGGATGAAGGATAGTTGGAGGTGGGCAAAGGGGTGAAAAATTGGGACATCTGTAATAGTGTAAATAATAAAAATAAAGTTAAATAGATAAATAAAATAAAAGCATGCAGCACCTTCTGAATTTAAAGATACAATATAATGCTGACACTTTGATTCATATACAGGAGACATGACCATTAACAGTATTAGAAGTTCACAAAGAGTACAGAGTTATCACTCAACAGTAATAAAATATTGGAAATTTTTCCTTTGCAAATATTTTTTGACATAACCTGGACTTGCCAAGTTTGTCATTTTGGCATAAACTCTCTCAAAGTACATCTGGGAAAACTAAACTCATAAGATTTATAGTGATTGTAGAAAAATCACTTGCTGATTTCTTCATCTCATTGTTAATGATAAGGCAAGGGATAAGTACCCCCAAAATAATGAAATGAGATGTCAGGTTTTATGATATTCTAAGGCAGATATAGTAACTTACAGATACGGTTTGAGAATTGCAAGTTTCCTGCAATTGTATCTAAGAAACAAGTTTAATATGATCATGCTTCAGCTATGCATGGCTGCCTATAAAGGTATAAAATGATCAATACGGGCTTAGAAAGGGGCTCTGAGATGAAACAATTCCACAGGTCAAACTAAGCCAGCCTCATTTCCTATTTATTTGTATGAGAACAAATAAACAATATTCTAACAATTAATGCTGAAATGTTGCCATGTAATTTAAGAAATAAAGGATTAAGAAAAAGAACAGAAAAGTATTTGATTTCTTGATTTACACTTCTTTATAATTTTTGGATTAAGGAATGTGACAGGATGGAGAAATAAAAAATATAATCTTAAGGTACATGATGCATTATCATTTTTAATTGCAATACTTAATGGTATTGTCAATTATACCAATTAGAAGCTAAATTCAGCAACAAGTAAAACAGCATTTCATTTTTAAAAAATTTTCCCTCAAATGTCATATAGAAAAAGAAATAATGGATAAAGTGGAAGAAAAAAAAGAATTCTGAAATAGAAAGGATACTTGGAAAATTTTTTAAAGTAATTGAAACTTTTTATTCATTACTTGTGTATTTCCAATCCTATATAATAAAAGCCTAATATGCTAAGTGTCAGGTTGTCTGGTTGGCCGTTCAACCAATCAAAGTGTAATATGCTAATGATATACTATGGCCACTCAACTGCTCGCTATGATGTTCACTGACTACCAGGGGGCAGACACTCTGACCAAAGTTAGCTTGCTGTTAGTGTCTGGCTGATGGGGACTGAGCGAGAAGGGCCGGACATGCCCTGGAGCCCTCCCGTGGTCCCTCCCTGGCTGGTCAACCTCCCACATCCCTCCCCAGCCCTGATCGTGCACCAGTGGGGACCCTCGGCCTGGCCTTCGTCCTCTCGCAATCTGGGATCCCTCAGGGGATGTCGAAGAGCTGGTTTTGGCCTGATCCCACAGACCAGGCCCAGGGACCCCACTGGTGCACAAATTTGTGCATCGGGCCTCTAGTAATTAATATTGAAAAATGAGTAAGAGCTGGTTTAGGATTCAAAGACAAAGAAGGATCTATAATTCTCTGCTTTCCTGGCTCAAATTGAAGAGGAAAATAATAGTTTTCTCTTCAATATATTAAAATAATTTCATGAGAATACATGCTGATGTATTGTCATAAAAAAAATTCAAACCTCATGAGAAGATGGGTAAATGTAATAGTCCATTGTTAATAAACTGTAACTGCTGCAAGAGGTTCTAAAAAATGTAGATGACAACATGTGGCTGAAAAATTGTAAAATATTAAAAGTTATTTCTCCATGATGTCAACACAGTAAGACTGGTGGAAGGAAAAAACATTAAGTCAGTTATATACAGTTATGTTTGCCCATGGGTTCAGGGTTAAGATGATGAGTATGAAAATTAAACAGCCAAACCTGTGATAACATTTGAAGAATGCAAGACTTCCCACCAAGAACTCACTTTCCCTAAGGAAATGCAAAGCCCCTTTGGCCATGTCCTGTAACATGTTCACAGATTCTGGACTTTTGGCCTGGCATCATGAGGGATCTATTTAATTTCCCTTTGAAAATGCTGGCTCTCAAGGAAAGGAGTCACACTTTAAATCAGTATTTCTAAACTGATCACAGCAAAGAATTCATGGATAGACTTCATAATTTGAAATTTTGTATCCACAAAGTATATTTATTAAGTATCTAGGAATTCACTGCATTTTTAGTAATCGAAGAACATTATTACTGACAGTAATTGGACCTTTTGATTACCAGGCAGTAGCCACTATTATTAACATGAGTTGATACCTCACTTGTGCCTTCATTTACCTATCTTCATCTTAAGTGGCTCAGGTTAGACGTCTTGCAACACAATGGACATTTTTTTAACACAATCAATATTTTGGATTCATGTGAAATGTTCCTGAATAACCCTAATTGTATTACTGTATTCAATTATTAATTTGAATCACAAAATATCATGATCAAGAAATGAAGCATTTGGCTCATAGGCATCTTTTTATCAGAGAGAAAAACCATTCCTAATAGCCCTCCAAGAGACTTCCTCTCAGTCCCCACTGGCTGGGTTGCATGCGCAGCCTCTTCTGTGGGAGGTCAGTTCCGTCAACAAAAAAGAGGAAAGGAAGTGGCCTTTGGGTAGCGACAACACCACCAGGTTGGCATTGACATTTTAATAATAAAATCCACAATTTGTTTTATAATAAAGTTGGGCTCTATTTTAGATGTTTGGTTGCTGACAGCTGTTTAAGCCCTATTTTTTCCCTTTCCCCTTCAGCCCCACATCTAAATAAGTGGATCAAAAATAATCCCAGGCATTCCTACAATTGATGCATGGGGCCCTCACCCTGGCCCTACTCCCTAACTATCACAAACATCCCAAGCCAGTCTCTTCTCCCTAAAGCTATTTTTTTTTTAAATATATTTTATTGATATCCTACAGAGAGGAAGGGAGAGAGATAGAGAGTCAGAAACATCGATGGTAGAGAAACATCGATCAGCTGCCTCCTGCACACTCCCCACTGGGGATGTGCCCGCAACCCAGGTACATGCCCTTGACTGGAATCGAACCTGGGACCCTTGAGTCTGCAGGCCGACGCTCTATCCACTGAGCCAAACCAGTCAGGGCTAAAGCTATTTTTTTTTACCAGCTTTGGCAGTTTGTCCTACTCTACATATAAATCTCATTATATGAGTCATAAACCTTTTTATACCCTCTTAGTGTGTGTCCAATAACATCAGTCTTGACACCCAAACCAAATATTGGGTGAGGGTCCATCCTTGATCTGTGGGATGACTTCAACACGTTCCTAACTTTTATAAAGCATTTTTACATGCATTCTCTATTTTGATCATTGAAAGAACCCTTTCAGGTGGTTTTCCTTATCTAAATGGTTACAAATCAATAACCTGGGATCCTAAAAAATAAGTGACTTTTCCCAAAGAAAGATGGTAAATAAAAAACCTAGTTCTCAAAAGCTCCAATCCAGTACTATTGCTTCCGTACTACAGGATTTCTGATATGTGTTCCAAATGCAGCTGGGTAACATGTCTTTATTTCAAGAGCAAATTAAAATTAATGATATGTTATATGGAGCTTGCTAATATTTCTGCACTAACAGAAAATTTCTGCAGAAACAGAAAAGATTTATAGATAAAATAAGTGTGTGATAAAGGCTATAAGAAAAATGTTGCCACTTGAATTTAAAAAAAAAAGAACTATTTCAAGATCACTGGAAATTCAAATGATATATTACCAAAAGTTAAACTGCACAAGGTTAGGATTATATACTTGTGTTATGTGTATGTGTGTGTGTGTGTGTGTGTGTGTGTCTTCTCTTCAGTTTTTGAGAACTTCTTGTGAGTCAGTCCTGTGCTGAATGTCTTATAGATTCTATCCCATTTGATCCTCACAACATTACAGGAGTTAGATATTTTTCCTATTTCACAGATGACAAATCATAGGTTTAGAGCCATGGTCGGCAAACTGAGGCTCGCGAGCCACATGCGGGTCTTTGGCCCCTTGAGTGTGGCTCTTCCTAAGCCTTAGGAGTACCCTAATTAAGTTAATAACAATGTACCTACCTATAAAGTTTCAGTTTAAAACATTTGGCTCTCAAAAGAAATTTCAATCGTTGTACTGTTGATATTTGGCTCTGTTGACTAATGAGTTTGCCCACCACTGGTTTAGAGAGTTCATATAATTTGTTCAAGATTATGGACCTGGAATGTAGAAGAAATTTGAACAGAGAATATCTGAATTCAAACAAAGTCTGTAATTATAACAAGGATTTGATACTATTTCCTCAATAATTACTCTTTAAGAAATTATGTTTTGGGAGTCTACTAATCAGTATATTTGAAACATTTTAAACTATATTTATTATTAAACAACCAATATTTAAACATACCACTAACTCAGACTTACCAATTATTTTAAAGTAATGGTTACCAAATATTATTTCCCATGTCCTAGGACAGCGGTTCTCAACCTGTGGGTCGCGACCCCTTTGGTGGTTGAACGACCCTTTCACAGGGGTTGCCTAAGACCATCGGAAAACACATATATAATTACATATTGTTTTTGTGATTAATCACTATGCTTTAATTATGTTCAATTTGTAACAATGAAATTGGGGGTCACCACAACATGAGGAACTGTATTAAAGAGTCGCGGCATTAGGAAGGTTGAGAACCACTGTCCTAGGAGATAGCCTGAGTCCAAATATCTCATTAGATTTTTATATATTATTGATAAAGAAAATGAAAATACCTTCGTAATCAACTTTATATGTTCATTATTCATTCTAATAATTGTTTGCCTTTCAACCATTATTTTTTACAGTTCTGAAGAACTTTCACATTTTCATTTGCTTCTTATAAACAAGCCATCACGGTAGGAAGAGAAAGCATTATTATTCCTACTTTATAGCCTCAGCTACTGCAAAGAAAGTTTATACATAATGTTTTACAGTCTGATGTAATGTTTTGGTTTAAGAATACACAAAACTGTTGAAAACACAACAGCTTCTGAAAATCTGATTATTATTCTTTTTAAGTCATTCAATATATCATTGTGTGTTCCAATGCAGGGAGTGATTTATAAAAGATGCTTCCTGTTGCAAAGTTTTTGACATATTTTTAATTTTAAAAATGTTATATATATTCAACACATAATATATTTTTGGGTTATGGCATTTTCTGTATAATGCAATATCATAGCAACAGAGATAAAAATAGGGTCTTAAATATTATTTTAATTTGCTTTAATTACTTTCATTTTTTAAAATCTTTATTGTTGAGAGTATTATAGATGTTCCTCCCTTCCCCCCATTACCCCCTTCAAACTGGTTCCTACCTGACCCCAAGCTTTCAGCACCCTATTGTCTGTATCCATAGGTAACACATACATGCACATAAATTCTTTGGTTAATCTCTTCCTGCTCCCCCTCCCCACTACCACTGAGATTCATCAGTCTATTCATCAGTTTCCATGCGTGTAACTAGTAAGAGTTACAAATTAATCCCAGTGCCATTCCTGCTGCCCCAAGGACAATGGTAGTCACCACATATTTATTTATTCTGTCCTACTCATATCCTTTGTGCAATACTGAGAAAGGCCCATACGATGTAAATCTTAGTAAGGATTAAATCTAGCCTCAAAGAGCACCCTCTGCATGAATCCTCAAAATGTAACCAGCAGTTTAAACCAGGCAACATTGCAAAACAGTGCAATTGCCATTGTCTCTAACTCCAATCTCTCCGTATACTGATTCTAGGCACCCAAAACATAATGCCCATAGCCACCCTGGCTCCAGTACAGCTCACACACTGAACTAGTCTGGCTGGCTACTGTCCTGTGCTTTTTTCTGCTAATTAGTGAAAATGTCCATAATGTAATCTCAAGACCAAATCCCTATCTTCCATTTTAATGTTAACAAATAAAGAAAACAAATTGGTTCTAATGTAGTAAGAGTTGGTAAATTCTTCCTCTTGGCATTGTTAAAAGATAAAGTAAGGTACGTTAAATTTTTTTTAAGTTTATTGAACAAAAATTGATCCCAATCAGGCAGGGCCAATCTGGACGGAGTTGGAGCACTTCACTGATAGGAGGTAAGAGAGAGACTTATAGAGAAAAAAGAAAAAGCAGAGCAAGGAGATTATTTGCTTGGCTGTAGCTTAAGCATTTGCCTTACTTGGAAAAGTCCAGTTGGCTGTTTGTGATTGGTGGTCCTTAGGTTTTGATTTCTTTTTTTTTAAATATATATTTTATTGATTTTCTACAGAGAGGAAGGGAGAGAGATAGAGAGTTAGAAACATCGATGAGAGAGAAACATCGGTCAGCTGCCTCCTGCACATCTCCTACTGGGGATGTGCCCGCAACCCAGGTACATGCCCTTGACTGGAATCGAACCTGGGACCTTTCAGTCTGCAGGCCGATGCTCTATCCACTGAGCCAAACCGGTTACGGCTGATTTCTGAACCTTGAGGCATTTACAGTCTTAGGTTTGGGTTTGCTTGGAAAGGATACAAAAGTACCAGAACCATCTCAGTCTAAAATCCTCCTTATTTAATTAATAACAGCATACTACAGGGAGTGTTTGGTGAAGGAACCTAATAGATTATCTAGGCCAATCATCTTCTGAAACTTGAAACAAGTTCAGGAGACTGATAAACCACAATGAGAACCCTGACTCTTCCATTCACTTCCTGCGTGACTCAGGCAAGTGTCTTTCCCTTTGTGCTTCATTTCTCTGAGCTACAAAATAAAAATAATAACTGCCCCTTCCTATAGAGGTTGGAAAAATTAGTTACACCTAACCACCAACGAGGGCTCCATAAACATTACTTGTAAGTAACTCCTTTCTAGTCAACCATTCACCGGATAAATATCTCTCATGGCTAATGAGTCAAGCACTGTTTTGCGAACAGGTGACAAAGCAATGAACAATATTAAATATGTTCTCCCCATTGATCATTCAACTGCTCTTTGAAGACCGCTGGTGATGGGAAACCTAATACCGCCTGAAGTGTCTCACGCGTGATAATGAGAAATATTGCCTTAAATTAAGTAAAAAAATAATTGCTTTGCAATGTCTATCCATTAGCCCTATTTCCACAGAATTAAGCTCCTACTAAAGTACATGTGTTAGCTTTTCAGCACACAGGCTTTTAAATATACAAAGAAGTCTGAATGTAACCTGGCTTCTTAAGAGCCTGCGATGTTTTCTGACCCTGGATTGGTCACTTTCTCCAAATCTACCCTTTTTTGTTTTCCTTTCTTTTTTTTGAAAGAATGGTGCACAAAACTAATCATGTATTTTCTCTTTTTAAGATACTGCGCCTCTTTTTAAATAAAGTTTAGGCTCAAAGTAGATTTACCACAGCCACATGAGAATAAAAATTCCTATTTTATTGAGCTTCATTTCATCTGAAAGCCTGCTGGTCTAAGCCTTAAATCCCGTATTTCATACTCATGAAGTTTGTGGTATTGTGTGTTTATTTTTTTATTAAAGTGCAGAATGGTTTATATTTTATACTTTTATATTAAATTTATCACAGCAAAATATTGACATCAATTAGCTTGCGGTTGCTACAATCATTTTACTGTCCTCAGTTTTGTGCAATTTGCAAATTCAAACACGTCCCATCTCTGTCCATCTAACCCATTGCTATAAAATGTCAGAGTTCAGAGACAAACTCACTGTTTCTGTGTTAAAATTCTCCTTCCAGTTTGAAATCTAGCTATTCATCATCACTATTTGGACACCATGGATTCATCATAAGTCTATCTGATAATGCTATTTTCTCTAGACTCATATTACTATGGTGAAAATTGGAATTACAATTTCCAATCTACTTTTCTGGCATTTATCTTAGTCTTTATAATTCTAAAAAAGCTACTCTCTAATATGCCTTCTACAGGTTCTCTCATATGGTAGAATCTAATCATAGAACAAAAGAAATGTAAAAACTCACTTTTAGAATCTAATCATTCCCTTATAATCTCTTCATTCTTTGGGGTTGTTTCTCCTTTTTCTTCCTTTTCAAATGTAATTTGCTTTGACTAAGTGGATAGTAATTTAAGAAGTTCTGATCTCTTCACATCTTTCTCATTAATATTTTTATGCCTTTAAGCCCAAATTATGGACCCATTTCCTCCTTTCCTCCTCTTCCTTCTTTCTTCTTTCTCCCTGGTCCTCTTTCCCTTATCCCTTTTCACTCCCACCTATTTTTCTTTCTCCACAAATAATTATAAAATACATTTTTATTATCAAAAGGTAGTATAAAGTACATAGAACATAAATGTTTGGTGGGAAAAATAATTCTCTAGATTTGGGCATTTGCTTAATCTCTTTAAATCTACTTCATAAGTTCTTACCAACATTAATTAGATATTTTTTAAAAAAAACAGAACACCTTTAAAGAATAAATAGGTGTTAAATAAATGTTGATGTAGCATGCGTTTAAAGGTACACTCTACCATTTAGGTTACTACAATATATAATTTGTGTTTGTACCAGAAACTGATCCAAACTCTAATCAGGACTCCCCATTCCCACTTAATATTGGGAAAAAGAGAGAAAGTGTGATGAAACCTTCAACTTGGCACCAAAGCGATCTCAGACTTTCTTAGTCTTAAAATAGTATTTGGGGAATTTTTCTTGAGGGGAGAACTTTTTGTTGTTGCTTTCACTGTTGTTGTTTGGAAAATACACAGTAAACTTTAAAAATTAAATATCTTCTCCATGCTGTTTTCCCTCCTTGTTCAAGGAAACTCCCTTCTCCTTTCTCATTTCCGTGGTAGTCTAAGGCAAAATTCTCATCATAGTACCCTTCCTCTGCCCCAGGTAAAAAGCACAGCACTTTCTCCTTCATCTATTTGTCTGGTAAAAAGTTTTCTTATATCTTCTATCCTGACTATGAATTAAAAAAGTTGTATGTAAAAAGGAGTATTTGGAACAGACTATGTTTGTATAAATTAGAAAAAAAAACATTATACCTTCCTCAAGTTAAAGAAAGGAGTAAAAGTATTTAAATTTTTAAAATAATAACTGACAAAAAATAGTAATTCTATACAAATTCTATGAATCAAAATTTGAAAAGACTATAACAAATTTAAAATTTTAATTATTAAAAATTTATGGCGACTAGGAAAGAATAATTATTTGCAAAAAGAGTTATTCTTCTTGTTTTCATAGAAACAAGAGTGTTTATTACAATTTCCATGTATACTTGTCCCAACATTTATTTGTTTCTCATTAAAAAAAAAAAATGAATTAGAATCATGTGATAGTGTGGACCTTAAGTAAATTTTAACATAATTTATGAAGAACTACTTTCTTCACTAGCAAAGTTAATATAGAATGAGGGCTATAAAGATATTTTAAAAGATGTCCAGCAAATGCGTGTCCAAATATATTGAAACTATAGTGGAAACTGTATAGGCTTTATCAAATTTAACCATTTTAGTTCTTCCAGAGTAGTGACCTCATCAATAGTATATTTCTTACTATGCTCATCAGTCAGTTTCATTGATATATATTCCATTTTAAACACATAAAATATAATTATTTAAAGATAGTAAACCTTTTGTAAGGAAGAAACTGCATTTGACATAAAATAATTGATTTTGAGATTATGTTTAAATTATAGATGTGCTAGTTGTAAGGTATACAATTAGCAAATCTGCACTTGAAAAGAGTCTTCCTTATTCTTTGATAGTGTGTTTTGAATTACAGAGATTGGTGTCAATAGCAACAGTGTATAATTTATTTGGCATCAATGATATTTTCATAAACATAAATAGTTTTCTTCGCAGAATTTTATAATCTCTTCAATTATTTCAGGAACTCTTATACACTGACTTTTGTTCATATACTATTTTGTTTATAACATTAATTTTGCTTAAAATATCATAAGTACTACAGGCCAAACAAATTTTTAAGTATATTTTATAAAGGGTATCTTTGTTTTTCATTACAAAATATAGATCTTCTTTAATATGTCAACATTTTCTAAAAGCGCATTAGAATAGTACCCTCTAATGAATATGCTGTGGCCTGAAGGCATCAATTTGACTTTCCCACTGCTGTTTTGACAATAATTGCAAATTTATGCAGGTAAATGTATTTTTAGTATATACTTCAACATTTATTCACACTGAAAAGTTTTAAAATTTATCAGAATCAGGAAAGATTTTTCCTTCATTGTTTAACTCCAAATTTAGACAATGAACAGAACAAGAAATGTAAACTACCTTTAACTGAATATCTTCTATCCATTCTTGTTTCTAAGTACATAGTGAAGTATCATATCTCTGACATCTAAAATTATCTTTTATATTTAGATTGAGGTTTTTCTTCTTTATGTGCTCTTCCAAGAATATGTATTATAATGTCTTTTACTAGATTAAAAGTTGTTTAAATGTTCATTTTGGTACACTCTACAATAGAAGAAAATCCCAGGACATATCATAGAGCTTCTTGCATTATTCTCTGAACAATAGTCATTGCTTTGGCAAAAACTAAACTGTGATAATAATTCACTCAACAAGACCTTGCCAATATTCTTCACATGCTCACTTACTCTCTGTTTAGAAAGCTTCAATAGTTTATCAGATTTCAATTGTGAATCCTTAATACTATTTGCACTGTACTTATGCTTGCCAAGGCTATCTGATAAATGCTGCTATGTTTTGCCCTTTCTTATTCTTCAGTTAAATATTTTCCATGTCCAGCTAACTTACAAAATAGAAAAAAAGTCCTTTGGTTTATAATGAACTAACAAGAATCTAGTATACTTTTAGCAATTTGGAAGAACTACTAATACATGTGAGTAATATGCTAATTGGTCCTAACGGTGTCACAGCCATGACTGCTAAGGAGGAGGCTGCCTACCTGTGCATGGCGGGGCGTTGCTCCCAGAGATGGGGTGGAGGAGGCCCGTGCCCGGGAGGGCAGGGGTGAGAGCCCATAGCGCCCCCCTCACCAGTCCTTCGCCACCCACCACTCGCACTCAGAGCGCCCCGCCACCCACCTACCTGGGGAAGGAGCATGGGGCATCAGGTGGGAGGTTTCCATTCTCTCCTCAGGCCCATGATGAGGGCTGAGCTGCCACGTTGCTTGGGAGACAGGGCGGAAGCGGGGAGGTGCCTGGAGAAGCGGGGACCAGCCTGAGGCAACTGAGGGACTGAGGTGGGGCTTGAAGCATCCAGAGAAGGCCAGAGGGGTCGGGGAGCTGGGCCAGGTGCACTGGAGCTCTGTGTGGAGAGGTTAGGGTATCAAGGCAGGGCGGCAGGCGGGTGGGCCAGCCGCACAATTTTGTGCGCTGGGCTCCTAGTTCATGTATATTTTATTTCAATTTCTCTTGAAATTTGTTATTTATGGTTGACATGGAAGTACTAGACGCTAAAGTCACATCATTCTTCATCAGTGATATTAGTGTTACACTATACTGAGACTAATAGTTCTGAAATCTTTCCTTTTTATAGTATTCTATTTTCTCCAAAAATGTATTCAAATGAAGCAAAATATTTTTCTTCATTTATTTCTCTGATGGCTTTTTATTTTTTTTATTTATCTCTTTATCCTGACATGTGAGAAAATAGCATAATAATAGCTTAGAAATTATTTAAAAATGTGTAACAATTAAAATAATATGAACTTGATAGGCTCATCAAATTTTAACAATAGGTAATTTCTGTACTGAAATAATTTCCATAACAATACAGCACTTGCTCAAGAATAATTGTCTAAAACAGTTAGCTGGTAATTCTTAGGTACTTATAATTACGGCAATTCATTTCTAGCAATGTTTATTTTGTGATTATTGATGGTAAGTGTATAATCATGATGGGTGAGGGGTGCAGAGGGCTATACCACCTAGGTTTGTGTAAATGCACTCTATGATGTACACACAATGATGAAATCACATAAGGATGCATTTTTCAAAAAGTATCCCTGCCATTAAGTGGTGCATGACTGTATATTTATTCCCATTATGGCAGTTGACAATTCAATGTAGATTTTAATACTACACCAGTTTTCTCTCCATAAAGTCCCCAGGTTCTGTCTATGAAACTAATGGTTCCTTGGGTTACATTTTTAAAAACACAGGTCTAATTAAATCTTCTCTTTTTTTAATGTTTAAACAGGTCTCAATGGAATTCAGTAACTTATCTAATTTACAAAGGCATTTAGTAGCTTCACTAGACTGTCCTGGAGTGCGTATTCAATGTAGACTGTGTGTTTCCTTTATAGGAAAATTTTATGAGTTATTACCAGCAATGCTGATATTTTTAAAGGAACCTATTTTGCTTAAAACAAACTATTAATGCATCTGAATGATGAGTGAATTTCCAACTCACCAATTCTCCTTAGAGTTCCAAATTATAGTGCCTCACCTCAATATTATTCCTAATAATCTGTTACATATTTGTAAGCAATGCCAGAGGTCTTGAAACACATTATGAGGGGATTCAAGCCTCCATTTTTAGAGATCAATTTTACTATATAAGAATGTCTGCAGAAAAGAGGAAGAACACTAAAGCATTCTTACTAAAAATATGCTAGCAACATAAAAATAGTTATGTCATGAATGAAAGAAAAAGTATCCCATGCAAGAAAATGAATTAAGACAATTCTGCCATGTGGCATAAATTCTATTGCCATATCTTTATTTCCTACTTTTCTCTCACATTATGTTCTGGGTAAGAAGCATCAGGTTTCATTTTTCAAAATCCTCAGTTGTAATAAAAATGCATTAAAAAGCCCCACTACTTTCAGTCTTGTTAGCACATTTTCAAAGATAACATTAGACGTGCAGTCCAAGTGGGAATATTAAAACAATACACATATCAACCTATTGGAATTGCAAGGAAAATAAGTCTGTGGTATGTATTTTTTGGCCCTGATTTATAGTTAGAACGTATCATTTGTTCATGCATTATTAACTGGAGATAGGACAGAAAAAGGGTTTCACTGTCTCAGGAATAATTAATGATTGTTCTTCAGTGATCACTGCCTCAGAGATAGAGTTAGCTGGAACAATTCCCTCTTCAATTCCAAGGAACTTGCCACTTTGTACCTGAAAACTCAACTTCATAGAACTCTCAAACCTGAAGGGGAAAAAAATTACTGATGACAAAGCTGAAACTACCCACTGAACACAGGCAAGTACATCTAAATGCAAGGAGGATGGGAAATGTCACCCACCTGTTGCTCAGGAGGAAGAGGAAATGACTTTGGTAAGCCCATGGCAGTCTCCACCACATTTAGTCATTACCCTTCTGCAGCCAGTGTTCACTTCTATCTGGGCTTCCCAAAATTACAAGCTTCACAGACAGATCTCTGCAGTCCCTACTGGCCCTGAATTGACATGTCTAAATTTGGGCAGTAAGAGAGAATGAGGATTCCTAAATTTAGTATATATGTATTGAGTGCCTACGCTGTGTCAGTTACTGTTCTAAGTGCTGGGGAAAAGTAATAAATGAAATGAACAAAAATGCTAACCTTCATAAGCTTACATTATCTCAGCACCTTCCAACAGCCTTGTGAGAAGGAAGAATAATAGTCACCTGCCTATATTATAGAATAAGAAGGACCCCAAGAAGATTCTTTTGATTAGATATCTCTCCTGGATTCAGGCAGCATATCATTAATAGAGAGTTAGTCACTTGAGTTAATCTCCTAACCCTCTTTTAAAATATATTAAATATATTAATCCTCTGTAAGGAAAGATATATTAAGTCACAAGAGATTCTTTGTAAATCTACCTGTCAGATGCCTTTTCTTGAGATGAAAAAGTAATGATACCTAGAGAATGAAAGAGTTTCCAAGGACACAGAAAAGGTAAGTAGATGGAGAACAGAATAAAGAAATATTTCTCACTTCATAATCTCACTTCAGACATCTATGAATGTCATGGTAAGCACATTTATATTTATATGTATAAAAATTTAATGAAACACATTAGCAAAAGGCAAGATTTCACCCTAGAATAGTAGATAAGCTCATTTTCCAATCATTACACTAGTCAAATAAAGTATTGAATCTCTAACAGACCAATTTTGTACACCCCAAAACCAAACTACTGTCTGATCAATCGACTTTGCATTATCCTTTCCCAAAACTTGAAACACATACTCTTGAGCCTTAGTTCAAGGAGGTATTTCTCTGCTTCCCCCGACCCTGGCCTTGCAATAAAGGGAACCATTAAATCAAGTAAGTGAAGAGATTATAAATTTAAAAAATGAGATTTTACATGGGAGATTTCTAAATACAGTTTGTTTCTTCCAGTGTTCCTGTAAAAGAGGAAAATGTATTGAGAAACCAGTCCCTATTATCTCCTATCAGCAGCCAGAGCCCTCGGCTAGGATTTTTATTGAAATTTAAAGAGTTCATGTAGCTATTCAAAGCTCTTTGCAGAAACTGAATGTTTCATATAAAAAGTCTAAAATGATATTTATGTAAAGTGAGCTTGGTTCCCTAATTATTCAATCTTTTGTCTTACTAATAGGAAAATATACTATCCATTATTTCTCTGAATTTGCAGAAATTCACATTCTTATTTATCATCTCTCTCCCATAAATTCAGACAAAGTTACAGTGAATAGTGTTAAAAATTAATCATTTATATCTGGGCTAATTAAATAATGTGTGAACTTTTGTTAGCTATGCAGTACATAAATACATAGAAATTTTACCTTTAAAAGGCTTAAATCTTATTTAGTCCAAGTCCTTAATTTTATAGATGAGAAAACTGAGACCTAGAAATGTTATAGAAATATTTCTCAAGAGAAATACTATCTCTTGAGGGTAGGTCAGCAGTGTCAGCCCCATATATTGAGTTTAATGTTTAAACAATTTGATTGGATTTTTACTTTAGATCTAAATTGGATGAATGGGTTTTGAATTAGTTCTAGGGTAGACATCAAATAAATATACACAGGGTAAATGGTTTTTTTTAACAAGTACTTTAAGTTTCCACTGAGTATAGCTGATTGCACATATTCTGATAGGGCAGTAGGCCAGCCAAACCAAGCCCTGCAATTACTTAGGGAAGCAAATATTTTATTCTGTTTTGAAAATGGGTTCATTTCTGTTAAATTAGTTATCCTGAGGGAGGGTGAAAAGGAATTCAGGGCTTGTTTATCTATTCAGAAAAATACACTCCAATTCTGCTTGCACTGCAGAAATTTGAGGAAACTCAGGTCAAGGCATTAATGCAGAAACTTTAAATCTGTTCATTGACTCCTTACAGGATTAACTTTCTAAGTATGCTTAAATTCTGAGGCATTTGTTTGCAATGGAACTCAGACTCCTTAAGCCTAATCAGAAGCTATTGCTGCAGTTTATTTATAGTTCAGAAGGTCAAACTGATTCACTTAATTGGAAAACGCTGCTTCCTAGTCCATGTGCCTATTGATGTGCTGTACGTTTGATGCGATTAGTTACGAGGGTGAGATTCTAATATGACCTTTGTTAATAAGGTGCATTCTCCATAATGGGCTGTTTGCAGTTTCTAAGAGCCATTTACATGATGTGCTTGGTAATCAGTTATACAGTGCAAATCCCATGGTGGAGAGAAAGATCCACTTTAATTGCAATAGTGCAGAAGGCTCTAATCTGAGAAAATTTTACTAGTCAGTTGTTGATTACTTGTAGTTCCCCATACACTTTTAAAATAGAAAAGGCATGTTTGGACAACTAGCCTGACATCATGCATTTTCCATTTGGAAAGTTATAGTAAAAGATAAAAACATCCTAAGGAAAAGAGTACATGGGTGACAGAATGGAAAAGTATTTGTTCATTCAGACCAATGCTGCCCATAGCATAACCATCCTTCAGTCGCTTTGCAACATAGAACACACACACATATACACACACTACAATGGTTCCTTATGAGCTTGTTCTTAGAATTTCTATTTAAAAGGGTGCTGCTATCAAGACCATTTGTCCAAACTGTTTTTAAAGAATACCATTTGTGGATTTTCATGATGCTTATAGGGCACAGAATGCAAAAATTTCCATGTTAAAGACAAACAAAATATGCTTTTGCAAATGAGTAGCATGATGTCATAGAAAGTCCTTGGACTTGGAGTCAGGCAGCCTGAAATCAATGTTGACCTTACCACTTATTTGCTGTATGATTTTGGTCAAGTTAATTAACCTCTTAGAGGATCTGTTCATTTATCTATGAAATGAGAATAATAATGAGTATCTCATAGGTGTGTATTACATAAATTAGCACACAGCCTGCTCTCCTGTAACATGACAGTTCCTAAGAGGGCTCGAAGCAAATTCAAAACATTAATATCACAGTTGTATTGTATTTATTTTCTAATAAAACTAGTGAAAAAAGAAGTGAAGGGCAGGAACCTCAGACTAGAAAGTTATTTTGTTCTGCAAAATTTAAATAGTAAAATGCTTTTATAATAATGAAATCTATAAAATCTAAACAACAGATCTGGAAGCTAAATATCCCTAACACACTCAATCTTTAACAGTGTCTCATTTGCTCAACATCAACAGTTTGTCTATTCTAACTACCACTGTGCTTTTTACACATTCCTATCACCCAGGTATAACAAAACACAAAGCCACTAAAATGAAATGCTGCTGCTGCTAAACACTGCCATATTTTTGTCATAATCCAGTTACTATCAAAAGTGACCTGCCTAGTACAGACATTCCCACACCTGAATGCTTATAACAACCACAACCACGTGGCAAGATTCTTAAGAATCCGAATTTCAGACCTCATTCCAGACTTGTTGATGCAGTAAGTGTATAATGGGGCCAAGAAATCTGCATTTTAATAAGTATCCATGGTGTCTCTAATGTGTGAGATCTGTACTTTGAGCCATCAGGCAGAATGCAAGTCATGGTTCCTAATTAATCTATATCCCAAATTGTGTCATATCTAATATACCTTTTGAGCACTCAGACTTTGACAAATGCTTACATTTGAAAATACAGAGCACAAGATGTTAAATTAATTATATCATCAGAAACATTATTTGATTCTTTTCTATTATTTTCTTTTTCTATTGAATAACTCATATTCTTGTGGGGTTAGGCAATGGGACAGCTGCTTCACAGAGGTCAGGACAGGTAAGGCAGCTTCCTCAGAAGGCTTCCTGAGGGTAGGTCCCTAAGAATTGTACTGAGGTTGAGAATAGCCCTCAGTAAGCACTCTTGAGAAATCACTCATAGACACCTAAAACAATACAGAGGAGGCCTTGAGGACTTGTATCAGGGGGTAGAGAGAATCATCAGGAAAATATTTATTACTGTATCTCTGGGACCATAACACATACTCCCAAATTGGGCTGCATAGATATAGAGATGATGCAGCATAGATTCTAATAAAATATCATAAATATCTTCAAAATTAATTTTAATATCAACATATTACCTGCAGACTTAGAACTTGCTTTAATTCTAGGTGTTTTTCTTAATTTCAAGGTCTTACACTCATCTCATGCAATCTTTTTCTTCCCTTAGCTGTCGTATCCTTCACTTGATTTGACAGACTAACAGATGCTTCATGCCTCCTGTTTCCTCACCCTCCTTGTTAGGTTTGTATTGCTTCTTCCTCTACATTTTAAAAAATTATTTATAATATTAAAACATTTCTCTGTTTGGAAAACTAAATTATAAGCCTCCTCTGGTAAGAAATATTTCTCTCTCTCTTCCTTTCACACACACACACACACACACACACACACCAGGATCTGTTTTCTGAGCAAGCTGTTTCTACATTTTTCTTAAAATGAACATTCACATGTTTTCAACATGGAACAAATAAAATTCAAGATCTTAAAGTAGAGCCCCACTGACACATAGCTGGCCTGGTACCAAAAGACCTCTTCATGAGTGACAACATCACCAACTGCATACACACTGGAGCTGGCTCCATCCCCCTGGTAGCTAAATAAGAGAATCCATATGTCCTGGGGACCCTATAAAGATAGAAACTTGTTATTACCAACCTCCCTTGGTATTTCTGTATCTCCCAGGGAAGGAACTCTACAGTAAATGAATTAACATATTAGAATGAGCCACTCAACTTATTAAAGTAGATATGAAGTGTGGTAGTGTTGTAAAAAGCAAGCACATTTCAAGTTAGGGTGCCTGATTCTAGTTGCATCCATTGTACTTTTGAAGTAGTGGCCATAGGCAGACACATGCTTTCTCTAAGCCTCTGATTTCTTAGCCACAAACTGAAAATCACACTAGAGATAATCACACTGGGTGTGAGGGTTGTGTGAGATAAAATATGTGAAAACGAATCAATAAAAGCCCTGGCTTACTGCATCCTTTATATCTCTTATCTTTATGTGAATATAATAATAACCAATTTAAAAAATGGTAAAACTGTACCTTTGTTCTATTTATATGTAGGTAGAAAAATAATATGAATCATTAAATCAAAACATGAAAAGTAAAAATCCAGAAGGAAGCTACAAGCAACTAAAGAAAAGGAAGATATAAAATCAAGTCTATATGACATTCTGGCCCTTAATCTGTTTCCCCACATGGACTTCCTTAAAGATAACTGAAAACTAGTAAAATTTAAAGCATAGTTTTCACCACACCTGTCTGATTTTTCAGTTCTTTCTAACTGATCATTATTATAATCTGGGACAAAACATAGCAACATGGAGCTGGTGGCGAAGTAAGAATTCAGCCCAGAACCTCAAAGTCAGAACTGGGTGGATAGCTTATCACAACTGCTTGTGCAACTACAAGAAATTATTCTGGAGCTTTCAGTGATTGAATATGGGGATGAGTGGCTCAGGAAGCCCTCACTCAGAAATCCCCAACATGCAAATGGAGAAGCCTGCAATCAGTGGTACCACCTGAGCATCTTTCCTTAGGAATTAGGGGAAAATTCCAGCACAACTGAGTAACTCCAGGCATCTCTAACCTCTGCCTGGAGTTGCTCAGTATACCTGTAGCCCCTGAGCTTCTTGCAATGATGTATTTGACTGGCATTAAATTTCATTGGAACTCTTATATTTACCAATTCAAAATCCCAGTGAAACTAATTCTAGGATATCCCTGGTATAATCAGGGAGGTACTTCACTAAATTTATCACCAAAATATGGATTTATATACTAGATATTATTGTAACTTAAATAAAATTTAGTGAAATATAATTGCCTGACTCTGTTGTATTCTGTAATATGTCTCAACCTCTCTTTTCTGCTAACAGAAAGAAAAATGCACCCATAACTTATTGAACTCTCTCAATACTGAATTGCCAAGAAAGATTTAATTCCTGCTGTGTAATCTACTGAAATTGTCTTATTCACAACCATCATTTACTTTAAATGACCACTCTTATTATCTACCTGACCTTGTTTCTCTAGTCCAGTGGTTCTCAACCTTGGCTGCACATTAGAATCACCTGGGAATCTTTTTAAAGTTTTAAAAAGATTCCCAGGTGATTCTAATGTGCAGCCAAGGTTGAGAACCACTGCTCTAGTCAACTACTCTATTCACTTATTGTCTCCTATTTTCCCTGATTTCTCTCAGCAGTAAGCCTAGAGTTCTCCTTTATCTTTTATCTCTGGTACATGCTTAATCTTTTCTCTTAATTATAATTCAACCTCTCATTCTTTAACCACAAGTATATATGATATGTGTGAAAAAAAAGGTAAATTGATCTGCAAGTATGTAGAGTTAAAAATAAGATTATCCTGTCACATTTACACTAATTGTTAAAACACAAAATGAAAGAGAAGGAATATATTCAATGTTCACGGTATTAAGCTTTTAACTAGTTAAGACATTAATATTAACATAGCTAAGAAAAAATTGAAATATAGGCACAGGGTCATGTTTAGAAGAGGAAAATGAGTCCTAAAACAAGCTTTGGTAATCCATGTTCATCAACAATATAGCCCTTGAAACTACATAATCTGGCAGACACAAATAATTCAATTACTAAAGAGACACAGTCTGCTGTAATGCAAAGATATGTCAGACTCTTTCCTAGCTTGTAAAAAATATTGCTTAAGACTATTTTCCATTCTAATTCTATCTGTACCACACATCATTATAATTACCAGTAAATTTAGATGCTCAGGCACATTTATATCAATAAAAATATCAGAGGATGAACATTATCTTTCACCAAAAAGGGAAATATCTCACTATGGAGAATACTTTGGCCTCCTGGATTATAAATCTGATTTCAGTGAATTAAAAAATGAAATAAAAATATTTAATCAACTCCATATAGAGCAGTGGTTCTCAACCTGTGGGTCACGACCCCTTTGGGGGTCAAACGACCCTTTCACAGGGGTCGCCTAAGACCATCGGAAAACATATATAATTACATATTGTTTTGTGATTAATCACTATGCTTTAATTATGTTCAATTTGTAACAATGAAATTGGGGGTCACCACAACATAAGGAACTGTATTAATGGGTCGCAGCATTAGGAAGGTTGAGAACCACTGATATAGAGAGTAATCAAAGAGCATATGGGTATATACACATAGCCCATGGATATAGACAATAATGTGGTGAAGGCCTGGGGTGAGGTGGGGCCTGAATAGAGGGAGTCAAAAGGGGGTAATGGGGGACATCTGTAATATTGTCAGCAATAAACAAAATTCAATCATCTCCATATTGACTGATTAAATCCTGTTTACCTGCTTGCCAAGGCAAGGCCTAAAACCTGTTATCACCAAGGTATCGTCACCCTATAAAACCTCTTGATGTCCATCCAAATGACAACAAATATGCCTCAGCTTTTCTTCTTTACAAACTTTAATCACAACAAAATTAGAAAATGTTTTCTAAAAATTAAGAAAAAAATTATTTACAAGTTTTTGGGCATCTCTCTATTATAGTGCCCTCTAAAGTACATTCAGGTATTCTATACTTTTTTGCTGGGATTGCATATTTTTATGAATTGATTAAAGATAGAACTTTCTCAAGATTTGGCAACTGTACATAACAGCTAGTTTTTGTCAGAGACATTGCTAGCTTTTGCCCAGTAGCAATTTCCTGTTCTTCTTTGTGAATTTCTTTTCAAGATTGCATAATAACTAGCCCCAAGGGATAACCACAATTGGTTTAAGCCAGTCATGATCATCCTGTCCTCTTTGGGCAGGTATTTTTTTCCAGCCTCTTTTATCCATGTCTTATGTTTAATATAAGAAACATCAGTTTACCTGTCTCAACCCCTTGGATCCTGGAATGTCTGTATCAGTCCACAAGAACTCTATGCACTGTGAATCTACTTGCACCCAATGTGAAGTCTCTAACTGGTGGCCCATGAAAATACATTCCAAATGTTATAAATTGTTTCCAAGACTTCTTCAAATGTGTTCTTCATTACTGCAATAAATGGTGCATGAAAGGGGATTTTGACAGGTCAATAACCAATCCACTTCTCATCTATTAAAAGATTTTGCTTTTTACTGTTCATGTTTCTGGCTGCATTGTTTGCAGCAGGGCATTTCAAAGTGCAAATAAATGATTGTTCTTAAAAAAGAGGAAGGGCTCATCAGGAGTAGTAGGGTCAAGAAACAAGATAACGTGATTCCTGGTAACATCCTCTGCTTGAGAAAAACATATCATTTCTTATCATCATATAAATATCACCCTACCGCAAACTACAAACCTGAGCTGTAGCACCGCCTTCTCCAGTGGTATGCGGGAGTCCTTCTTCAGCTAGGCTGGACTTCTGCAAATCTTCCAGCATCAACTTGAACATAAAACCCTCTGATATTTTTTTGCCTGACAGTGGCAACAATGGTCTGGGAAGTTTCACCGGCTTCACTCTTTCCATAGCTCTGTTACCCTGAAAATAAAAAGCCAAAGTGAAAGGCAACAGGTGTTTGAGATTAAAAAGAATAACTACTGGGGAAGCACTGATTCAGGCAGAAACCCAAGTAGGAGGTGGAGTCAAGGGGTATTTGTGAGAGAAGGAAGAGGGATAATTACATGAATAGAAAGAAGAAATTTCTATAGATGCCGATAACCTAACATTGCAATGCTAATTCTAAAGGCTGTTTATACTTTCCAGTTTGGTAGTCAAAATGTCTGCTTTCCTTTTAGCTTTGCAAATAGTTGTTTGTTGTACTATGTTCCCTTAACCCAGTCCAAAGGTGATCTCACCCAGTTTTAACATTTTGAGGGTTCGAGTGAAATGTGCGAGACAATTCCTCTGGAATGGCAGCTCTGACTCTGTTGTGAAGTGGCTTCATTTATATTATTTTTCACAGCTGATACTGAGGTTTGTCAGTATCTTGCCAGCTTCCCTGGGAGGTGAAATTCCTTACAGGACTGTTGGAGTAAAGTACTAGGCCCCCAAATACCCACAAAGCTGCTTTTGTTCAAGTATGGATGTCTAATCTATTGATTAAAAAGGCGGATATAAAGGAGAAGCATCTCATGCTGTCCTGTTGCTATCACGCCTTCTGTGGTAGGCAGTTAGACAGACATACAAAAGGCCACCAGGGAGGAAAGCCCTGGGTGCCTAGCAAAGAAGGATTGTAGGGTGGGACCTTGCCCCCAGGGTGACCTGTCCTCTCTTAGCGTATTGCTGGTCATGTGGTTTGAACTCCCTGACCTTTCCTCTCGAGAGATAACATTTATGCCTCAGTTGTATTTCAGCTCCAGGCACAGAAGAGGATTAAAACCAGCCATGGCTGACCTCAGGATCAACAGCATTGAATTATGACCCCCTGAGCTGGTGCCAATCAATCAATCAATCAGTGGAGACCTAGACCCTGAAAGGATACACCTGGGAAGCTGCTCAATATTCTATTAAGATCCTCTCCTGGGACCTCCCTCAAAATCTCCACCGTCCAGGGGTCCTCAAACTTTTTAAACAGGGGGCCAGTTCACTGTCCCTCGGACCGTTGGAGGGCTGGACTATAGTTTTAAAAAAAACTATGAAAAAATTCCTATGCACACTGCACATATCTTATTTGAAGTAAAAAAACAAAATGGGAACAAATACAATATTTGTATTTGCATGTGGCCCGCGGGCCGTAGTTTGAGGACCCCTGGAAACCCTTAGGATGGAGGCCCCAGTGCTCAAGCGAGCACACCGGAGCTTTTCTCTTCCCTTCCCCCTTTCACCCCTGCCCCAGGTGTGTTACCATTGCCTACCTCACTCCCAAGATCCAAGGCCCTTCTTTGACACCTATAACTTGTTTCCTAAGCCCCTTTCTTCTACAAATTACTACCTGTGATTTACCCAATAAATGTTCTCTTATAGTTGAAAAAAATATATCACCCTACGTAAGTCAAAACAAATGCATATTGGTAAAGGCATAAATAATTAGTAATATTATTTAGCACCTCCCTTCATAGAATCAACTTAAAAAAGGACATTCATTCACAACAACAAAATTGCCATGGTGATTCAACTTTACTCCTGTAATCCTTGGTATGGTCTTTAACCTCAGCTGTAAGATTAAGAAGTTTTGCCATTCTAAACCAAGGACAATACTGTTACAAATATTTACCTTTTAAAAATATTCATGAATATTCTGCATTACCTTAGATAATACAAATAATCATATTATAAAATCAGATTCATAGGAATCAAGATATTCAATATCAACTTTTATAAATAGTTTTAAGAAGACAAGTAAGCATGAGATCCAGGTAAAGCAGCCGGAGTTGTGGGCCTCCACCCACAGCTGCCAGGTCCTGTCTTGCAGCACACCAGTACGGTGTGGCCCAGTTTAACAGGCACTGTATATAAATAACTATGTAATTACCTCACTTACATAGAAGGCAATATTAGGGTTGTAAAACATCTCAATATATACTCTGATCATTTTATTCCTTATGTGACATTTCCAGGGAGCCATGCCCCATTAACTGATGGTTTCCATGTATGTTTTACACTAAGCAATTGTAGACAACTGGGTGCATTTCATTAAAAACACTCCATAGATAGGTGATACTCCTGAGAGCAGAAACTATTTGGTTACGTTTACATTCTTAGAAAGAGGAAGAGGTGGAATCAAATAATTAACATGTAGTTTTTTTTCATTACATCTTTCATTACTTTGCTTAGAAGGAGATCAGACTAGGTTATGGAGCTTAAGGCAATTTCATCATGAAAGATAATATAACTGGTTGACAGTTTAGTTCACATTTAATAGACTTAATGTTGTCAGTTTGGTTTCATTTCTCCATTGAAAAAATTCTTGCAGTCACTCCCATTTTTATATTATATAAATCTTAGCCCTCATTATGGTCTATACCAGTGATGGCGAACCTTTTGAGCTTGGCGTGTCAGCATTTTGAAAAACCCTAACTTAACTCTGGTGCTGTGTCACATATAGAAATTTTTTGATATTTGTAACCATAGTAAAACAAAGACTTATATTTTTGATATTTATTTTATATGTTTAAATGCCATTTAACAAAGAAAAATCAACCAAAAAAATGAGTTCTCGTGTCACCTCTGACACGTGTGTCATAGGTTCGCCATCACTGGTCTATACAGTGATGAGTAGATGTAGTGGGCCTAAAATAGTGGATGATAACTGTGTATAAAGCCAGATTGCAAAGCTACATACAAAGTAGCTTTTCTACAGACTCTAGAAAAAAAATACTAGAAAAAAATCCCATATCAGTTTGCACATCTTTCCCAAATACAGTCATCCCTCCCACCTGTCAAAACCAAAAGTTTACCACCCTATGGTAAATACAAAAGAGGTGGCTACTAATTCACAACAGTCTTCAAGAGCATTAATTATAGATTCTTTAGTAGGAAACTGATACTCTCAATGAAGGAAGAACTTGAAGCAAAACAAAAAAAGTCTGATGTTGAACAAAAAGACTAATCAACAATATTTTTTAAAAAAATTTTATGTAATACAATGAATGGTAAACTTCAGACAATGTATTTTCATTTTTCTCAATAACATCTTTTTAATTTTGTTTTTTCATGATCATTATGTCCTTTTTACATGCCCTCTTATTTTTTGTTATTTTATCTTTTATGAAGAAATTGTCTTATAGCCAATTAGTTGTACTGTGACAATGCTTGCAGCAAAGATGTTTACAACAAAAGTGCTTATGGTGAAAATACCAAAGAAGGGATCACAGACATGTTATTAACCATTCACTTCCAGTTTTAAGAGACTTGGAAATAAGTACAGTTTCTCTTACAGATTATTAATTGAGTGACTCTTAAAAATAATATTTTTAATTATTTTGAACACTTTTTTATTTATCATCTAAAGATAAAAATCAAAACTCCAGAATATAACATCCATGGCCCTCTACAATCTGTCTCTAACCATCCTAAGTAGCCTCAACTTCTATTTCTTGCAAGCACATCATTATTTTTCCACTCTAAACCTCTGACTCCAAACTCAACATGCTCTTTTATGTATTTCCTTTTGCTCTCTCTATCTTTTCCTGATATACAGTAGGCTCTTAGTAAAGGTAGGCCAGCTTATGTTTGGCTGTTTATCTATAATATGTGAGAACCATATTCACACTTAGTAACCTGGAGAAATAAAACTATATCCTAAAGAGTTACAGGGAACAAGCACACACTCTTAATAAGCCTGAAATATTATCAAATTTACCTTGTTAGTAACTGAAAGAAAAGTGAATTAAGCTGATCACTTTAATTGAAAATGAAATCAGATCAAATGTAATTATACTGTGGCACAACACAGACCTTCTGCACTATGTAAACATTTGTCCTACTGTCGCAGACTTGTAAACATTTCCAGTGTTCTGGTAATGCCTCATTTCCCTCAGGCTCTTTCCAAACACAGCAGAATTTATTGATGCATACAGTGAGGTCAGGTAATGAATTTTTAAGGTCATTTTGCAAATTGGAGCAAAAAGTTTCTTTTGATTCCTCCAGAAATCTCTGCATAATGGATCGCTTCTCCTGAATTTATTAACTTTCTCACCATGCTATAACCAACTAATTTTTCTGCTTAGCCTCATCATATTCTACATTTATATAACCTATATTAGATGTTCTAAACAAGCGGTTCTCAACCTGTGGGTCGCGACCCCTTTGGTGGTCAAACGACCCTTTCACCGGGTTGCCTAAGACCAACCTGCATATCAGATATTTACATTACAATTCATAACAGTAGCAAAATTACAGTTATGAAGTGGCAACGAAAATAATTTTATGGTTGGGTCACAACATGAGGAACTGTATTTAAAGGGCCAGAAGGTTGAGAACAACTGTTCTAAACACTCTAATAACTTTGCCTCACTAAGGTACAAAATAAATTTTGAAGAAAATAGAGCTGTTGCCTTTTTATCCTCCAGAATGAAGAGCTCTGAATAAATTTGCTTCATGTCTGTAATATGACTCCAGAATCCAAGTTCCTGACAAAGAGTTTTCTACTCCTTTCCCCGGGTCTAAATTTTACATAAACATCTATAAAATATTTTCCCTTAGGCTGTTCTTACTATGGGAGTTGCAGGCAAACAAACAAACAAAAAAACACAAAACAAAAAAATAAAAAACAAACATGACCACATTGTGTGTGTACAATGTGTAAGCCCTTCAGAACGCCATTGTGAAGGGAAATATTGCCTTTTGATAGTCTTTCTGGGCAAGTTATTCCCAGACACATCCTCTTAGCAGAGACTGTTTCTCACTATACCTATTCCATGCCTCCTTCCTTATAGTTTGTCTTATTTCTATTAGCTAGTTATCTATAAAACAGATTCCTATGAAAAATGTAAAACCATAAGACAGATTTGGGATTATGTATGTAGGAAGTCCAACAGCCAGACATTCTGTATCATATAATAAAAAGTATCCTTATAACAACAACAACAACAACAACAAGAAAATTACTAGGGCATTTAAATTGACTTTGTTCTAGGTAGTAAGAATCTAGATTACCTGATCTTTGGGGCTTCCATCTTTTTTGAGAATATGTGTGATAAACTTACTTTACTTGAGAAACTATTGTTGGCTCATGTAGCTCTGGATGCATGCTGACGCCTAGGCTGCAATCAAGGAATCTTTATCTTCAGAGAAAAATCTAGAAATGGATGTTTGGAGTCTGCCACAACAATGTAACATCTAGGAGATTTTTCTAGGTAACTTGTTATTCATATAAAGTAATAAGACTGAGTTATATGTTTTCATGGTACAAGAATGTAGCTTCCCATTTCATTCATTCCACATCCCCACCCCTCACTAATTGTGTATAACCAGCTGCTAGGTATCTAAAAATATGTCATTGCCTGGCCCGTGTGGCTCAGTAGTTGAATGTTGACTTATGAACCAGGAGGTCACGGTTCCATTCCTGGTCAGGGCACATGTCCAGGTTGCAGGCTGGACCCCTAAGTAGAGGCTTGCAGGAGGCAGCCAATCAATGATTCTCTCTCATCATTGATGTTTCTACCTCTATTTCCCTCTCCCATCCTCTCTGAAATCAATAAAAATATTTTTAAATAAATAACAGTATGTCATTAAGTCTTTTTTTAAAAATATATTTTATTGACTTTTTACAGAGACGAAGGGAGAGGGATAGAGAGTTAGAAACATCGATGAGAGAGAAACATCCATCAGCTGCCTCCTGCAGGCCTCCCACTGGGGATGTGCCCGCAACCAAGGTACATGCCCTTGACCGGAATGGAACCTGGGATCTTTCAGTCCGCAGGCCGACGCTCTATCCACTGAGCCAAACCAGTTAGGGCAAGTCTTCTAATTTAAAGTACATGGGAAGGTTTCTCACATGAAGAAACATGTGATTTATGCCTTGAAACATTTGATTCTGGTCAGTGAGAAGAGAAGAAAGGGACAGCTTCCCAGACATGTGACCTGTGCAATAACAGGGCCCTGCTTCAGAAGGATCCCCCATTTGGTTTGATGCTGCACTGTTGGCACCTTGAAATAATGTTTGAACAAGGCGGCTTGCATTTTAATTTTACACTGGGCCCCACAAATTATTTATCTGGTCCTAAGTGTGGAAGAACAACCCATCCTAGGTTATGGTGAGATTAGAACCACCAGGCCACAGAATTAACCAGCACTACTGCAAGATATGGATGAGGTGGGGATCCTATTAGTGGGAAAGTAGTTTGCAAAGAGCGGTTGTGCCAGATCACCAGGACCCAGGTGTTAGTGCTAGATTCCAGAAGGTATTCTAGAACCACTCACAAGTCTTTGCAGATTTTTAAAGATAAATTCTATAATTCAAATTTTGTGGTAATGTGAAGGATATATTGAGGAATGAAATAAATTAAAAGGCAAGGAGTTCAGACAGAATGCTACTAAAATGGCCTGATGAAAATATAATGAGGGCTTCAAGGTACGTACTAACACTGAAATTGCCTGGGCCTAGATTCACAGAGTGGCTAGCATCCTCTCCCTCATCTGCCTTTATCCAAAACCAAAAAAAAAATAGTACTATGGTGACACTATTGTGTGATTGCACTTCTTTTTCAACTTTATGCTGAACATAATCCATAATAATAAAAATCATCCAGAATAAAATTTTAGGTAACATATTCTCCCCTGATACTTCAAGAAATCTTCATAAAAATAGCATAATTTAAAAACATTTTAAGGGAAAAATGTTAAAACATGTACAAAAAGCTCTCACCCATCTTCCTCACATTGTATTGCTGAGATATCTTCCCAGCTTCTTTTTCCTACAATGGTGTTTTGATGCACAAAATATTATAATTACAAATAACTCAAATATTTGTTTAAAATGCTAACCTTGAGTATATTAGAAGCAAACATTTTATCAATGAAACACCTTGAATATTGTATTAAAAGTCCAGAATCAATGCCCAAGAGCTGAAAATAAATCTTTATGTAATAGTGATTGTAAAACATTGATTTTTTTTCAGAGTATTGACTATGCGGTGTAAAGTGCATTCTTGCTTCATTTTATATCAACCACATCCAGAAAATTGCACAGATTGAGAATGCCATCCTCAGCTTCAAAGAGAATAGATTTGGCCTCCAACATAAACTCTGGCTTACCTTGCCTCGTAAAAAAGATTGGAGCTTAAAGGTTTTGCTCAAATAGCAGCTTTCTTGTCTATTTAAAATACAGCGCCTGGTAACTGAGCTTCAGGTTAACCAAATAACCATCTGTTTAAAAACTGTCAACACAAACATATTAAAATCCCTGTTTCACTTGCAAAGTTTTCTAAAAATTAACAGTCTCCTGTTGATTGTGACTACATGCAATTATAACCCAAGTTTAGTTTATTAGCATCCCTTTGAAAATTCAACACAAAAACAATAACACAACCGATTTTCTAACCTCTTACTCTCTCCCACCACAAGCATATCCACACCTTTCTCTCATTCTCTCCTCACTCTGCTCTAGCCACACGGGGCTCCTTGCCTGTTTTCAAATGTGTAGGCTTATTGCCATTGATGACTCTTTGCCCTTGCTGTTCCCTATGTCTAGAACCTCCTCCAAGATGTACATGGCTTGTCCCCGAGCTCCTTCAAGTCTTGGCTCAAACAGCACCTTTTCATTGATTACTACTCTGACAACCTTCTTTAAAACTAAACCTCATCCTTAACTATCCCAGCTCCTGCTTTATCTTCCTCCATGGAACTCGTCAACATATATTACACTATGTAGATTGTGTTGCTTAGCTATTATGTGCATCCCTTCCTAATGGAAACTTTACATGTGCTCCCTGTTGGATCTTCAGTGTTTGGCAAATTGCAGGCACCCAATAAATATGTGCTATTACATTAATGGAAGTAGTTCTATGAATTCTTTTTTTCTGAATCTGCCTTTGTCCGAGGATTCAAGCTGAACTTGCCTTCAAGTCTCAACTAAAGAAAGACCACTAAAGTCACAAGAAAAGCGCCTGATGACTTTCAAATATTGGAGTACCAAAAGTTATTAATTGGCCTCTCTAAGTTCTTTGATATATGCCTACACAATGACTGTGATACATTACGGTGGAGGGGAATCTTGTAATTAATATGCCATGAACTGTCTTGGTCAGCCATTAAAAAATACCATAGACTGGATTAGTTAAACAGCAAAAATTAATATTCTCATGGTACTAGAGGCTAGAGTCCAAGATCAAGGTGCCAGCATAGTCAGTTTCTGGTGAGAGCTGCCTTCCTAGTTTATCGATAACCACCTTCTTTCCGTGTCCTCACACGGTGGGGAGACAGAAACAGCAAGCTCCCTGCTGTCTCCTCTCATAAAGACACAAATTCCATTATAAATTCCCCAGCTTTATGGCCTCATCTAAATCTAAATGTTTCCCAAAGGCAACCCTTTCTTCCCCCCTCTGCCTGATTTTCTTGTCTTCTCAATTCTTCAGGTACAAAGTTATTTGGTTTTGGTTTTCTATCCAGCTACTCTACTCTCACTCACCCTGACTTCTTTCCCAAAAGTCAAGATTAAAAAGATCTTTATTTGTGGTTTTATCTATTTATTTATGGCTACATGAATTTTTATATTTCTTAGATTTCGCTCTTTAGAGTGAAGGGCCTTTAATATAAACAAAGGCTTCTCAAGCTAATATTGCATCCCTACAATAGTAGAGCATGATGAATTATCATCCCAAATTGCTAATTACTTTTTACTTGCTTACACTAAAAAGACATTTCCTCACATGAATAAGAGGGATAGGAATGTGAGAGGCTAGAGGACAGAAGACTTTATGCTGTCACATATAGATTAATTGCTTATTTATAGACTGTAAGCCTAAAAGTATCTTAGCCTGAAATGTATCTTATGTTCCTAAAATAAGTAACCATTGTCTCAGTTCTATGCACCCAGGTTCTCTCTGGAAATCTATAAAATCATATATATTTAGCTTTCTTTTTCCGTTCATTATTTCTATCTTGACAGTTTGCATTGCTTTATAACAAGGCAAATATTACAAATAATTGGAAAAACCATCAATATGTTGGAAGACTATTGATGTGACTTTTTTGAATCATTAGACTCTCATACAGTTTTGCTTATCTAATAAAAAATAGCTTTTTCTTAACTGCTATATGGAACAAGTAATTAAGTTTTTATAATATTTAATTATTGCTTCCATGTAATCATCAAGTAATGATTATAAAAAACAGACTATCAGAGGATTTATTATCCTTCCTAAACTCTCTTTTTTAATTTTTCTGTCATTTTTGAGATTATTATAAAATCAAAATTTTCCATACATAATGTCATCTATTTTAAATAAAAAGTATAGGTAGGTGGATTCTAATAAATTAAAATTAATTTCTTGGTAGCTCTCTCCTTGTGAATTAATTTTGGAGATGATTAAATATATTTTAATTATCTTTTTAAAAATACATTTTTATTGATTTCAGAGAGGAAAGGAGAGGGAGAGAGAGATAGAAATATCAGTGATGAGAGAGAATCATTGATTGGCTGCCTCCTGCATGCCCCTAACTGGGGATTGAGCCTCTAACATGGGCATGTGCCCTGACTGGGAGGGAATTGAACCGTGACTTCCTGGTTCATAGGTTGATGCTCAACAGCTTGAACCACACTGGCTGGGCTTCAGCATTATCTTTTACTTTCAAGAAAATAATACAATTTGAAATTAAATACAATTCTAAAAATCAGGGTTCTATGGGAACCTATTTCAAATAGGTGTGTTAGCATTAGGGTTATTGAAAAAATTTTGCTTCTGGGACTGGGATTTAAACTTATACCACTCAAGCACAGATAATTGGTGCTTCTCAATTTTCATTTTATTAAAAACCATAATAAGAAGATATAGGGCAGTAAGATGAGAAGGGGACATTATATAGCACTATTGTACTACTAGAGTTCCAGTGCATAAAATTTGTGCACTCAGGGGGGTCCCTTAGCCCAGCCTGTGCCCTCTCACAGTCTGGAAATTCCTCGGAGGATGTCCAACTGAGGGCTTAGGTCCATTAGTCAGACATCCTTAGCGCTGCTGCGGACATCCTTAGCGAGCCTCTTCCGCCGCCACCGCTGCGCTCACCAGCCGTGAGCCTGGCTTCTGGCTGAGTGGCGCTCCCCCTGTGGGCGTGCACTGACCACCAGGGGGCAGATCCTGCATTGAGTGTCTGCCCCCTGGTGCTAAGTGTGCATCATAGCAATCAGACGTTCCATTGTTAGGTCAAATTACATATTAGCCTTTTATTATATAGGATATTAATCCACTTGAATATTCTTTCCTCAAGTTTTCCACTGGTGTTTAACTATTTTAAGAGAAGAATAAGGTGCTAAATATCATCACTAATGGATCATTAACAACTCTAAATGCAGAAACAGCATCAGAGACCATTCCACTTCCCCCTCCCATTAATAAACTTTCCCGTTTATATTATCCTAGTTGAAATTAAGGCCAGTTTTTTTATAAAGATTGCTTATTTTTATAAATGTCTCTATAGTTCATACCTATTATAAAATAATTACAGACTACAAAACCTATGAATACTTCTGTGTAACTCTTTCCATTCTGCAGAAAAACTTATTTCTCCACTGGTTTGGGGGGGCATTGACAGACACCTAATTGTTAAATCATTAAGAAATGTTGCTTAAAACTTTCCAGCATATTTATTTACTACAGGTCTTAATTGCAACTCAAGAAGCATTACAAGACTGATGAAAAGGGGTAAATGGCTGAATGGTACAGTAAATGTCATTGAGTTTATTTCATTTGAGAGGTTTGTGGTAATTAATCTTACATGGTTAATATCCCGAGAGGAGTTGGATTTGATTGATGAGTTTGGGGCATTTTGGGAAACAAGTATTGGAAGATGCAAAGATTTGGGAATCTAAAGGCTAATTAGTTATGCAAATCACAGTGTTCAATAGGATTTCATTTGTTATTAAAGTAAAAAAGTCTAGTGGATCTCTTTATAAATGATTTCAGTTTTTTCCTCATTTTAGTCAATGAGTTTCTGGTGATACCTCTACTTAAATATTCCTATAATAGCCATAAAGCAAAATGTGGGTAAAACAATAAGAAATGCATTATAAAAGCAATACAGGACATAATAGAGTTAAATAATTTCTGTCCTGTTTGTATAAGTGTTAGGAAAAAAACCATTCTATACTGTGTGTATAGTCATCATGTTCCACCTTATTATATCAATATTGTCCTTGGTTCATTGCTCTCACCTCCTATTACTTAGCAATTTCTTAATTTATTGATGTCCACAGTATTTTCCTCTCCTCTTTTACACATATTAGCCTGACTTCTTGATTTCTAGATATCTGTGACATCATCCCAGGTACTCTCTTTGGTAAACTATCCCTTGCCATCACCAATAATGGCACCATATTTAAACCCTTGAGTTCTGAATACTCAACATCTCATTCTTCAATCATTCCCTGCCCATTCCTTCACTGTATTACTATGAACATTTGTACACACACACACACACACACACACACACACACAATTGATTTTACCTTTTTTTAACACAAGCAAGAAGAATTTTACATGTAGGGAGTCAAAAGAGTAATGAAGTTTGGGCTGGTGGACTCATTTTAAGTTATAAATTCTAGGAAGTAAGAAGTTAAATGCCAAAAGATGAAAGGAGAGAGGATATCACAAACACATGCTTCTTGATTGCATTCTGAAAGATAGCAATCCCTAACTGGTATTTCTGAAAACATTTAAACAACACGAAAAAAGTCTCATCATATAGACCACTTATTTTTTAAAAATTGATATATGCACCCCTATGTACATAGCAGCTTAATTTACTACCGTCTAAGTGCCCATCGGTAGATGAGTGGATTAAAAAACTGTGGTACATCTACACAATGGAGTACTATGCTGGGGTAAAAAAGAAGGAATTCTTGCCATTTGCAACAGCATGGATGGAACTGGAGAGCATTATGCTAAGCGAAATAAGCCAGTCAGAGAAAGATAAATACCACATGATCTCACTCATTTGTGGAATATAATGAACAACATAAACTGATGAACAAAAGCAGATCCAGAGACAGAGAAGCATCTATCAGACCATCAAACCTCAGAGGGAAGGTAGGGGAGGTTGGGAGTAAGGGGGAGAGATCAACCAAAGGACTTGTATGCATGCATATAAGCCTAACCAATGGACACAGACACCAGGGGCATAAGGGAATGAGAGGAGGTAGGGTGGGGGGCAGTAGGGGTATAAGGACACATACTAGTATGTAATACCTTAATCAATAAAGAAAAAAGAATTAAAAAAATAAAAAATAAAAAATTGAAATTATTTTCAGACATAATCCTGGAAGATGTGAAGGAAAAACATAGGGCAGATATGATTATATGATTAAAAGATAAAGTGAACAAAATTCATAACATATGTGGTACTTACCTCAACTTCAATTTCATATTAAGATATAGAGGCTGTTTAGTTATTAACATTATTTTACCTATAATTTTGGATACATATCCACTTTTTAAATTATCACTGAAAATGTGATAGACAAGAATCACAATCTTTAAATTCATGTCAAACAAAATTTACAACACTTTTGTTCAATCTACATTGTTGAACAGCTTGAAACTATCCTCATTATTTTGGGTAGAACAGTTGTTAATTTTGCTAATGGGAAGCAATAAGTGATAAATAATGAAATAAGTCATTGGCCTTCCTAACTGCTAATTCTTAGGGATGTAAATTTTGGCTCATTAAAAATATTTTAGACAGATTAAGGCATATTGATGAGCATTTAGTGGTATTGAGTCACAGAATACAATGTCTGGGAACCTCTATATTCAAATTATAAAACTGCACCATGAGACAAGCACTAAATCTAATGAAGCTCTTGTTTGAACAGTCTGATATTTTATAACTGACTGAGTGGCTGTGGGATTTCTTGCCACAGTGCTTGGGCCCCATTAATGACAACTGACATTAATGACAGGACAAAGGATATTATTATCACTTTGCAAGAGAAAAATTTTAATGGATTGTTAAAGAGAAATTGGAGCATGGGAGAACTAATGTCAAGCTAAAGGGAATTTATACATAACCTTTTAATAAAATAATTTGGTATCTAGCTTTACAATCTTTTCTTTTGTGCAAATTAAAAATGTTCATTGGGAGATTTAGAGTTATTAAGAGAGCAAATGTAGGAATAGCTAATTATTATTCTAGCCTTTATCACAGAGAATTTTGCCTAAGCATACCTAGAGCTGTTTCTCTTGACCCTGAAACATCGATTCCTTAATACAACCTTCTGCATTTTAGAAAGCTAAGGGACAGTCAATAGTTTATTGAGAAGCTCCAATTCATGATTTCAAAGGTATGTTCGGACTGAGTTATGACCTCAATGGTGTATTCATGTTGAAGTGGAATGCTTTCCTAGGGCTTTCTGACCTATGGACAAATGTTGTTCAATTGACTTTAAGTAGATGAAGCACTGATTTGTAGGAAATGAGACACGCATTAGAAACAAAAATTTTACTCTCTAAGAGTCCATGCCCCTCAAAATAAAAGGGCAAAATTAAAACAGATAAGAAATTTAGACAGAAAATTTGAGTAAATGTTTTGAATAAATGAAACAATATACTTTCTGAAACTAAATACCATCTCTTTACTACATGAAAGGAACAAAATATTGTCTTTTTATTACATCTACTTCAACATAATTTACTGGTTTTACAAAATGTAGGTTCATTTTCAATTCTTTCTAAGTTTTGGAAATTCAAGAGAATAAACAAGTATCTAGAAAGCTTCTAATATGGCCACTAACGATTCTCATCATGTAGTATTCACACGCTCCCACTGAATGTAGGCTGGACTTAGTGACTCTCCTCTAATAAACATAATATAGCAAAGTGATAGAATGTCACTCCAAGAAAAAGTTACAAAATGATGACAGCTTCCATTTTGCATGCCATGCTTTGATGGAAGTCAGTTGCTATATTATAAGCTCACCTATACGGAGATCCATGTAGCAAGGCAGTTTGTAACTCTCTAGTCAAGAGCAAGCAAAAGACAGAGGCACTCAGTCAAGCAATCCCATCTGAGAAACTAAATCCTGCTAACAACCACATGAATAAGCTTAAAAATAGATTCTCTTGCCCTGGCTGGTGTGGCTCAGTGATTTGGGCATGGTCCCCTGCAATAATAATAATTATTATTATTATTTTGAATCATTAACTTTATTTGTTACTCTTTATAGACATTGGTCCACTTCCACATAAAAAATAGGAGCATCTACTTATACTTAGTCTTTATAACAATGTTATACTATAAACCATAGTAACTTACATAGAGAAAAGTTACTGAAATAAAGAGATTTTTATATCCCCCAAATATCCCCCCAATATTTGTCTTGTATAATTTTATGAGCATTTATAACTCCACAAAGCTTGTTTCTTCTTAGATTAATGTAGTATTTTTAATATCCACACTAGACCATCAGATCACCAAACTTTCAAGAGGTTGAAAAATCAGGTGCAGTTCAACCATTAATTATAATTTCATTCCTTTTAGTATTTGAAAATAATGCATTTAATTAATTGTAAAACATTTAGAATAGCTTGTGTTATTTATGTTGACAAAATGCACTGAATTTATTAGATTATGAATGTTTAACTTCGTTACAGGATAGGTGCAAATAGTATTTGGGTTGTTTTGTACTAAGAGCTATTATAAATGTCTTAATTTTATGCAAATATCTCTGAAACAAGAGAAGATTTTTAACTTTAGAACAGTTCTATACTACGCATGTGTACAGTCATGCCCAGGTTTTGATCCCTGGTTGGGGGCATGCAGGAGGCAGCTGATTGATGTCTAGCTCTCATATTTATGTTTCTCTCTCTCTCTCTCCCTCCCTTCCTTTCTCTCTAAAAATCAATTTAAAAATAAAATAAAATAAAAAGATAGATTCTCCCTCAGCCAAGACTTCAGATGAAAGCACTGCCCTGGCCAACACCTACACTATAGCTTTATGAGAGAGACCTTGAACCAGAAGTACCCAGCAAAGCTGTACCCAGATTCCTAGAGCACAGAAACTGCAAGATAAAATTGTTGGTTTTCTTAAGGCTCCAAACTTGGGGTAATTTGCTAAATAGCAACAGATAACTAATAAAACAAAAAAAAATAAAGGCTATTTGAAAGAAATTGTCATTGGTTCCAAGATTTAAAGTTTAATTTCAGTTGCATGGTAAATTAAAATTATAAAATATAAATGAAATATATTTTCCAATATTCTTAAAAATAGTAAATTCAGGTTAAATTATAAAACAATAATTCATAAAATATTACTCTTTAATTAGATTAGCTAACATCTACTGTAAAATACTTCCTAAAGAAATTGTAATCAATTTAAGAAGATATATCTTTAAAGCATTAAATGGTATCTTTTACATCTTTAATCAGATTAGATAGGATTACTTAAAGCTCAATCATGTCTCCAAAGAGCAAGCAAATATGCCTTCAACTTTTAAAATACTGTTTTGGTTTAAACTTATGAATCTACTAAACATGCTATTTTATTATTGTGATGTAGTATTCTATCAGATTTTGCAAACATATAGCATTATGCAGCTATCTATTTCATATATATGAAAATTATGTCAAATAAATATTTAAGCAGTTTATAATAGCTTACATTTTTAGAGGTTAAAAAGTAATGATTCTTAGACTAATGTTCTACAGTTAAATTCACATCCATTACCCAGTGCTACAACTTTTATATTTATAAATAAAGAGATTGATTCAGTAGTTTATAATCATTATATTTTAACATGTGATTTAAAAATCACACACTACTATATTTTTGTGCACAAAAAAAAGCAGTTGATATCAACATTTCTGGGGACCTGAAAACTGTAAGCAAATCAATTTACAGAATCACAGTAAAAGTGGAAATTTCTTGAAAGCAAGAAAAAAATGTTCCCATCAAATAAAAGTGAGGCAAAGAGAAATTTCATAACTTTTTTTTCTAAATGTGAAGAACTGACAAACAAGAACACCAAAAAGTAATGATTCTTAGACCAATTTTCTATCGTTAAATTAGTCTGTAGCAGAAAATGACATGGTTAATAGAAACAAAAAGGTGAGAATCAAAGTATCTTAAAAAAATCTTTAGATAAATTAATGACATAATAATATATTTTTTATATTTCAAATATTTTAAAGTACATTCATATTTCTATATGTAGAAAACATAACTGAGCTGTTTTCCCCCTATACAGGAGTGGATATAATTCACATGTGCTTTATTTGCATTTGGAAGTATCAGCCTTGGGAGCCATGAGTAGACTGACCTAAGCAACACTGATCATCTTGAGTATTTCTATGGCTGACAGGTCTGTCATTCCTTCATGTGAGTGCATCCAATTATTATATGACACCTCATAAGGTAGTGAAATGGTTCAACCAATTCAAATAGTAAAGTGTGTTATCTCCTCAAAATCTAAAAGATCAAATAACTGGGCCAGACTTTGTGGTAATATCTCTTATGACTTAAAAGGTTAAAGTATAAACAATAATAATATGTGTTTATGACAAAGGGCTCACAGTACCAAATAGCAATAAAATCACTAGATCTCAAAATTATTTATCTGGAACATATAGATGTCAGTCTCTTTAATTAGCACATTTTCAGTTAGTCTTACAAAAACAAACTATCATGCATTTTAATAAAACATTTTTTGAATCTCAGAGTACTGACTCAGAATACTGACTTAGAAAGACATACCTTGAAGTTCCTACAAATAAAAACGTGGAAGGTACAAAGAAAGAAAATAATGTAGCTTATATAAATCCTAATAGATTATATCATCTGGTCTCAAAAGTATTATCTTGAAATTCTAGAGGCCCCCAAAAAGTTTTAGAGAGTCTGTAAGATTAATCATTAAAATGAGGGTAGCCCTGGTCAGTTTTGCTCAGTGAATAGTGTCAACCTGTAGATCAAAGAGTCTCAGGTTTGATTCTGGTCAAGGGCACATACTTTGGTTGCGGGCTCCTCCCAGAACCTGGCCGTAGTTGGGGCTCCTGCAGTAGGCAATCAATTGATGTGTTTCTCTCACACTGATGTTTCTTTCCGTCTTTCTTCTACTCTCCATTAAAACTGATGGAAAAAATTTCCTTAGGTGAGAATTAACAAAAAATAAATAAATAAAATAAAATAAAGGTAAATATAAAAGACAGGCTTCTTTATACTTATCTTATTATTTATGTAATCACTCTAAAATGTACTGGATTATATAAAGCAAAATTAGCAAAAATGTGTATATTGAAAATTTTAAGTATATGTAAAAATAAAATGACAGAAAACAGCACAAAAATAAGAGGGAGGAAAAGGGAGTATTTGATTGTAAGGTGCTTAGACTACATTTGAAACAGTATATCATTTGAAGATAAATTGCAATTAAATATTTCTATTGTAAACATTATAGCAACCACTAAAAATAACCTTTTAAAAGAGGTATACATTTTTTAAAAAATAGTAGACCTAAAATGGAATAATACTTAAATAATCCAAAATTAAGGGGAGAGAGACATAAAACAAGTAAAAAGCAATTAGGAAGAGTGTACATTTTAATACCACTATATTTATATTCACATTAAATTTAAATTATTTCAACAAGCCAATTAAAGAGAGAGATAGTGGATAAGAAACAAGAGTCAAGTATATATAAGAATACCATTTTATTTTAATTTTATTTTTTAAGAATACCATTGTAAATAAAGCTATAAATAACATTTAAAAATTAAACAGCCAGTGTGGAAAATAGTATGGAATTTCTTCAAAGAATTAAAAATGTATATGATGAAACATAATTCAAAAAAAATTAAAGGATGGTATAAAATTATATAGATGTTCTAATATATTCTTGCATACACTTATGGAATTTATTAAGCAACCACCTAGTACATTCCTCATACATAAGGGACCAATGTTTTAGATGATCAAACTCCTCTACATGGGAGGCCCTCTATGCACTCCAGCTAAATCTAACTATTATAGTTCCCCAAATACACTCAGCAGTTTCACACCTATGTTTATTGGTCACGCATCTCCCTGTGGCTGGAATGACCTTCCCAGCATTTGACAAAAGTCCACTCATCTTTCAAGATTAAGCCACATAATACTTCATTGCATTTACACTTGTTTATGTGTCTGCCTCCTCCAACTTCAGAGAGCTTTGTAGTGGTGTGAATTGAAAACCAGTCTTGTTTATGTTTCTAGTATCTAGTGCAGTGATTGGCATATAGTAAGTAATTACTGGGGAATGAATGAAATAAAAATTACCTATTCTATTTTTTACCATATAACTCCTATGATTTTCTATAATGCCAAAAGTTCTTGAAAAATTAGCAAACTAGGAAAAGAAATAAAAATGGAATCAAAATTATCTCTACCTCTATTGGCTGGGAATGGTTAAATACAGCAGACATGTGCAGAGCAGAAGTAGAATCACAGAATGAAAGAATCTAACTCTTAGAAGGAACTTTAGCCAATTTAGAGCTGAGGTCAACAATAGGTCAAAGAGAGATAAAAGAGTTAGAGCAGGGGTCCTCAAACTTTTTAAACAGGGGGCCAATTCACTGTCCCTCAGACCGTTGGAGGGCCGGACTATAGTTTAAAAAAAAAACTATGAACAAATTCCTATGCACACTGCACATATCTTATTTTGAAGTAAAAAAACAAATGTTTTCGGCGGGCCGCACGTGGCCCGCAGGCCATAGTTTGAGGACCCCTGAGTTAGAGAGAACCAAGGTGTAGGAAGCGGCTCTAGAGTTAAGCCTTGGATTGACCTGTGGCAGAGCACAAACAAGTCCCAGCTTAGAGGGCAGAGCCCTCTTACCATAATTAAGCTTAACCTTATAATGCTCCCTAGATCCTTACTGGGTAGCTATTGGGCTGTGGGAGGTACAGCAAGTGCTCCCAAAACAAGTGAAACTCACAAGAACATTGTAACTATGTTGACCACTTCCTTGTTTTTCTCTGACTATAAAATAAAGCCTCAGCTTGCTGGCTGGATCCTTCTCTGTGGCCTCATCCAGGCACAGGAGGTCCTCTGAGCCCCAGCTATATTCTCTTTGTCTGTCTTTTCTTTAATCCTTCACCACCCCCTCCTCAGACTCACCGAACCCTTGGTTGTGCTGGCACAGCACACCAAGGGAAGTGAAATTGGAGCAGTGAACAACAAAAACAATGGAAAAATACTTTGAGGTGTATGTGAAAGTGGCTTTCTTAAAACGAAAACAGTCCTAGCTGGTTTTGCTCAGTGGATGGAGCATTGGCCTGTGGACTGAAGGGTCCTGGGTTCAATTCTGGTCAAGGGCACATTCTTGTGTTGTGGGCTCGATCCTCAGTAGGGAGCACACAGGAGGCAGCCAATCAATGATTCTCTCTCATCATTGATGTTTCTCTCTATATCCCTTCCTCTCTGAAATCAATAAAAATATATTAAAAAAAACAGCTTCATGTGTCACTTGTGGAAATCACTTAGCTATCCACTACTATCTAATACTATTGGACAGTATTTACATATTATGTTTTGTTTTGTTTCTTTGTATATCAGGAACAGTATAAATGCTATCTATTGATTTTCCTCTGTCACTCATTAAACTTTCCTCACAATTATTTTCAACACTGCCTTATCAATGCAATCCTCAATTCATTATAGCTTCCTGGAATTTTAAATGTATATGCAAATAAAGGTCATATGTTCTCTGATAGTACCCTTACTAGGCTGTCTTTTAAGAAACATACCGGAATACTTTGGAGATATTACTGGTTTTTACAATTGATTATAAAATATATTTCAAAAGGACCCACTTGTGATGTTATTTGTCCTTCTAGAAAAAGAACTGAATTTAAAAAAATTGTCTATGGCTAAATCTAGAAAACTGCTTAAAATATCTTTTACTTTGTAATATAAATGTAAAATTTGTCCAGTATATTTCATCCCTATGAGGATTTAAAAAAAAAGTAATTGCATTCCTCATGTATGTGCAAATGGATGTATTTAGTTTAAAGAAATTCTAATTATGGCACTTTGTAAATGGCAGAAATATTATCTTTTCAATTGCAATATGTATTAAAGGAGGATTTCTTTACTTAAGAAATATGATCTATTATTATTTCTAAATTCTTTCTATCCTATTAAATAATTTATGAAGAGTTTTAAGATTTGTATTGATTCCTAGTTTGAGTCAATATTTTTAATGGTTTACACTAAATACAGGCTTCTCATTGCCTATGTAAAAATAAATAATCAAACAAAAATAAATAAATAAGTATTCAAAGCAACTTCATTGCAAATTCTCCACATTAGCTGTTTTAAACTAAAGCCTATAAAAGTTGGAATTGAATACAATGCATTTTTCCCTCACTGCTCTTGATCACAGAGATAGTGTTATGTTATTAGGTAAAACAAAATCCTAATGAGATTCTTCTTCATCTCTGCCTCTGATACATTCCCTACAGAGTCTAAGGCACACCAGATTATATAACTTTTAAAATTTTAAGTATTTTAAATGTTTAATTAAAATTCCACTGAATTTCACATACACACAAAAAAAATACAAACCAATTCCCATGTAAGCACCAGGACATAAAGTAAGAAACAGAAGAATGTATTATGTGAAATGCACCATTTGTATTCAAGATGGAGAGCAGGGCAGAGGAAACATTTTAGGAGTGATATTGATAAACAGGGTCACTAGTTTTTCATTAGCCTGTCAGATATAAAGCAAAGTTATTCCCCTTGGTGTGGGTTTGGTTACATTCACATGAAGAGTGCAAATTTAGAACAGGTGAATGATCAACAGTTTTAGAATCAAAACTCTTGGACCAAAAAATAAAAAGTAAATTCTAATTACTCTGCATTCTTACAAGGCACATCAGGCAAACACAAAACAAAAAATCCAAAGGTGTTTCCTCTGGAGCTGGGTTATACCCTGCCTCTGGGCAAGGAAAACACTTTAATATGTTTTTCAAGAGAATACCTAATCATCACATAAATTCACCTTTCATTTAAGTAACAAACCAACAATAACTAACATTTATGCATCTGGTACTCTTTCAGGCATTTCCATTAATCCCCACTGTAACACCTCATCGGTAGGTATCATTTTTATCTCTACTTTACATTTACAGAAACAGTCATAGAGGTCATATAAATTAGCCAAGTTTCTAATATTACTAATTTAAAAGAGCCCAGCGTTGATCCCTAGATGCAGAATTTCTTAAAAGGAGAAATGAAAATTCAGTAATTTACTAAAGTTAATAAATAAGAAGTTATTAAATATTTAGAGAATTTTCAGCCCTGTCCTTTAAAAAAAATAAAGCTATTTTATATACCAATTCATTCTAATGTCCCACACACTGTTAATTATTATAATCCCTTTAAGAAGCAATATTTTTACAATAAAATGTTTTTTAAAACTTGATTGTACTTTATATTATCTGAAATGTATTTATTCAAAAGTCAAGACCCAAATTAAATATTTAAAAATATGTGCATTAAATTTTAAGTTATACTAAATTCTTCTGGAGTACTTCCCTACAAAAATGATAATCTTAATAATAATGAAAATGATAATTTATCATCTATATAGCCATCATATAGCATGTAAATACATTAGTTTTAAATTCATCAATTATAGACTCACACACACACAAACACATATAAGCCCTATTTTTTTATTATTGATTAATCCTAAACTATTAGTAGTTAATATAACATTTTTATTTTGCCTACTACAGAAATCAGCCAACTGTATATGCACATAACATTTAATTTCTTTTTTCTCTCAAACCTTTTACCCCCTTAATTTGAGTGACAGCTTCTCTCTGGTTCCAAAACTGGAGGAAGCCCATTTAAGTAAAACTTTGAAATAACAACACTTCAAAGATATCAACAGATTCCAGAAAGCAAAGTAACTTTTCTTTTCATAGAATTCAAAGTATATTTCTACCCAGAAGTCATTGAATTTAAGAGAGTTTGTGAAGTTTTATCATATAGTACCTTGAGCTTTTCTGAAAGAAAGCATTACTAGTATATATGTGAGCACCTTGAAGATATTACAGAAAAATAAAATTTGGAAATTTTTCTCTCTAGGCTTCTGCATATTCCAGTAGGGAAAAAAAGCCTCTCTAAATTAATATCAGGAAACTTTGATATAACAAAAAGAACACATTTGTGGGCATCCTGTTGGGATTAAGTCTGCAATCTATGGCCCTAGCCCGATGTGATCAAAGTTAAGTGAACACTCCTGAATTAACATTTCTTTCCAACTTCTTGCCATATATACCTTTAAGACTTTCTAGTATGATATGTGTTCTTTTGCTCCTTGTTCCTATTTCTTTGCTCTTTGCCTTTTATTTCTTTGTTCTTTGTCCCTATGTGTTTTCTTCTTTCTCATTTCTAATTTATGATATCTTGCAATATAATATTTTGGGTACAGGAAGGGAAATAAATAATAAATGCATAAACAAGAAAAAATAAAAAACTAAGATAACCAACCATGAAGCAAAGTGGAGGAGCTTCACGCCTTCCCTTTCATATTTCTTGAACATCTACTGAGCTCCTAGAGGCCTGAATCTGTGCAATACTGTCATATGGACGTAGTAGTGTATTTTATCTTTAGTTTGAAAATAAGCATGGTTAAAAAGACAATTCTCAGAACATCTCAAAAGATGATGAGCAGTATATGTTTTAGCTTGTTTTGAAATATTCACTGGAACTATTCTGGGATTGGCAATTCTTTGACCCAGCAGTTGGAAAATAATTCAGTAATGTTTAACCACACTCTTACTCAAACATAAAAGACATATATTTAACATATTATTTAGAAAATATTTAAGAGGACAATTCCTCATTTTTCCCTTTTCCAGAAGTCATACCAGTGCAAAAATCAAATGCCCACATGGATGCAATCAAATAAAAAAGAAGAAAGAAAGAAAGAGAGAGAGAGAGAGAGAGAGAGAGAGAGAGAGAGAGAGAGAGAGAGAGAGAGAGAAAGAAAGAAAGAAAGAAAGAAAAAGAAAGAAAGAAAGAAAGAAAGAAAGAAAGAAAGAAAGAAAGAAAGAAAGAAAGAAAGAAAGAAAGAAAGAAAGAAAGAAAGAAAGAAATGAAAGGAAAACAGGTATTTATTTTTCACCAGAAGAAAAGAGAAAATAAAAACTAAGTCTCAAATGATAGTTGATCATTTAAACTCAAAGCTGACTGACTATAGCCATGTTCATCTTTGGAGGTACAAGCTTAATATCCAGAGGGAAAATAATTGTTTATATTTATTCTACCTTAATATGACTGATGGCTGAATGAGGAAGAAAAGTCTATCCAACATTTGTATCTACTAAAGGATAAGACAGAGTGGTGACACTTAACTTTATCAGACACATAAATGGGTCTTTGATATGAAAATATAGTCCCAGAGAAAAGTGAGAGGAGTTGAGCTATATAGGGCGAAGAAAGCTAAAGTGAAGGGGACAGACCTGGTGGTGAGCAATCTTGCAAAAGGGAAAAGCCAAAAACTAGGAGGAGATTCAAAAGGGGGAACAGTTGGGAAAACTGCATGCTATAGGGGTGTTTTACTAGCCCCCCCAAAATCCCCAATAGCAAAGTGAACAAAGGCTTTTTAGGATAAGACAATTTGCAGAGATCCAATATAAAATTTCTTCAATTGCCCTAAAATCTCAATAAAGATTATTCAGTACAAATGATTTGTCTGAGTGTTTTTTAGGAAATTAAAGAAAAAAGATTAGGCAATTCTATACAAATACTAAAGAATTATATTTTAAACAAAAGGGATGGAAAGTTTAATAGAAACATGGAGACAGTTTGAAACTTTTATACTTTCTTTAAAGTCAGTCTTCTCTGAAGGGAGAGAATTAACTAAAAACAAAATAAACAGAAACAAACAAAAAATACACTCGCTATCTTTCCCACTCCAGCTTCTAAGAGAAAAAATCAACTGCTTACAACTTGACTCAGAAAGGTTTTATTAAGACTATTATTTTCATAGGTCCCACTAGCATTTCAACTTTTCAGAGAACGGTGAACTGGGAACTATGAATACTGGGGTCTGAGTGCCTGATTTCCATGGTGATGCAATGCCTGTTCAGGAGCCTGCTAGTTGTCAGGAACCTAGCACTAACACATCACAGATAATAAAAACTAAATTGAAGGGAATAAACCTGGGTTGAGCAATCTTGCAAAACGTAAACAGCAAAATCTAGAAGGAGAGGCAAAAAGAAAAACAGTGAATATTCCATGTGCCATAGAAAACTGGTATGGGTCCCCATCAAACATGAAGGTGTCCAAAGCATGGTTTTGCTGTAGTTGCCATTACTACTTAACTTTATTAGAATTCCTAAGAACTAGGTCAATATTAGGAAATTGGACATCGGACCAATCACTACATTTTGTTGACAGCTTAGCTCTGCGGGAGTGTGAATCTCAGTTCCTCACATTTAGCAGACAGAACATACTTCTGTTTCCAATAAGATCTTGACAAGAAGAATCTATAAAGGCTGCATGTTTACAGAAGTGCACAGTGAGGAGAAGAATGTGACAGTATGTGACAAACTGTAGCCTTCCAAATGTGCTCTACATGATTTTATTAAGCTTCCTGGGTGAAGCAAGAATATGAAAAGATACACAAGTTTAGGAATCCTGATGAAGAACTATTCAGGGTAAAAATGTTAATCTTCATGTAGTGTTTATGTTTCCAACTTACTGGTTTTCCTTGAGAAGCATATAAGCTGTCAACCAAAATATGCACCATCAGTGAGTTACTTATTTTAATGAAGAAAGACACACTTAAATTTTCATGTCTAGACTGACCATATCTCAGTGGATAGCATTGTGAGACCACAGTAGAGGTATTACACAGCTTTACGTTTTTAGAAGCATTGTTATTCTTCAGAAATGAGGATAAATGAATTAAGTGCTAACAAATTTCTGATAGAAAACTGATTTACTGTTGTACCACAAAAATATGTTATTCGCTATCCTGTCTTGTTTGATTTGCTTAAGCTTTTAACGCTTAGACTTCTACAATACAGAGACATCTCTAGACATTACCCCTTAGATATAACAGAAATGTCTTCTGGATTTCACTATACTCCCTTATCATCATCAAATGCATTTATCCAAAAAAGTTGTACTTAGGATATGGAAAAAAAAAAATAGGTTCCATTTTGAATGAATGTAATCAGAAGCATCAATTCATTCATTTTCTTTCTTCTTGGCCTATGAAAAAGGATCACATTAATACTTTGAGAGATCATTTAAAACATCTTTTTTTTTTTTTTTTTTTTTTTTTATATATTTTATTGATTTTTCACAGAGAGGAAGGGAGAGAGATAGAGAGTTAGAAACATCGATGAAAGAGAAACATCGATCAGCCGCCTCCTGCACATCTCCCACTGGGGATGTGCCCGCAACCCAGGTACATGCCCTTGACCGGAATCGAACCTGGGACCTTTCAGTCCGCAGGCCGACGCTCTATCCACCGAGCCAAACCGGCCTTGGCAAAACATCTTTTCTCTGACATTCTACCAGTGGAAATCAATGTTTCCTAAATAGACAGCAAAGTGTTCATGCTCTCCAAAGGGTTTGGGTTCCTTAGAATGTGAACTTATAATCTAAAATTTTATAAGACTGGATTAGTTCAAACAAGTTCAGAGCTTTTTAAAAATAGAACATAGACATAGTAAATTCAAAACATATACTAACAATTTTAAAATGACATTCTCCCTCTCTGTTTCAGCTAAGAGAGAAAGCCCACAAAGGCCAAGAACAAAACAATAGGAGGCAACAGTTCAAACTAAAGTCTGATCATCTAAACAAGACTTGGAAAGGAGATGTATTAGCTTGCTTGGGCTGTGATAACAAGTATGCTGACTGGGTGGCCTAAGCATTAGAAATTTATTTTGTCAAAATTCTGGAGGCTAGATTCCAAGATCAAGGTGTTGGCAAGGTTGGTTTCTTCTGAAGCCATTTCTTTGGTTTGTAGATGGCCATCTTTGTCCTATATCTTCACATCATCTTTCTGTATATACATCTATACCCAATTTTCCTCTCCTTATAAGGACCACAGTCATGTTGGATTACGGCCCACTCTCATGACGTCATTTTATCTCTTTAAAAACCCTGTCTACAAACAGCTACAATCCAAAGTATTAAGGATCAGAACTGCAACATATGAATTTGGGGAGGATATTATTATGCCCATAAAAAGTGATAATCAAAAATCTTGTGACCTAAAGCTCAACAGAACATCAAAGATATAAAATAATTGAGCCCAAGGAGCCAAAGAGAAGCTATTTTAGAAAAAAGTTTTGGGGTTCTCTGGCACTTTCCCTAGCCACGTAGGAGGAAGGGTAGATACTTTACTCTCACTCCTTGTCAAGTAAGAAAAGCTTTAAATTTAAGAAACTATCTATAAAGCTTGGCATATATTTCATGAAGATTAGAGAACATAAAAGACCCATTTTTTTACCTGTGCCTGAGAAGTTTAACATAAAAAAGATGAAGCCAATATGAAGGTTATTTTATATGTCGATCTAACCTAGCCACAGCGTGCCTAGATATTTGGTCAAACATTATTCTGGGTATGTCTGTGAGAGTTTTTAGATGAGATTACCATTTGCATTGGTAGAATAAGTAAGGAGAAATTTCCCCCCCTAATGTGATTGACCCTCTTCCTGTATAATACTTAGAAGGTATTTTTTAACATTCTTCCACAGCCTCCTTCCTAATCTGAAGAATGTATGCAGTATATCCAGTCAGCCATGCTAAGGGCACTATCCTTACTTCCTTGTTTCTTGATCTTTGTAAATAGGGTCAGATATGCAATCCCAGACAGTCAAGATAAGCCCAGTGCTTCCTTGTTTCCTGCTTGCCTCCTTCTGTAAAAGCTTGCAGCCTTTTCCCCTTACTGTGCAGTTCTCCAAACACTTGAGGGTGGAAACTGCTGCTTCATGAAGTTTGTGTGTATCACCTAAATTGTCTTCTTTAGTCATTGTATGGGTACAGGCATATGACATATGACATATGACATGTACATACACATACATGTTTATATATGCATGTGTACATACATATATATCCACGTGTGTACTAGTATGTATATAAATTGATCAATTTGTATACTTTAAACATACAGTTCATTCTTATTATTCGTGGTAGTTATCTATATATATAAAATCCTAATATGCAAATAGACTGAACGGTAGAACAACTGAACAACTGAACAACCGGTTGCTATGATGTGTGCTGACCACCAGGGTCACACGTGGAACATGGCGGGTGTCGGTAGCAGGTGGCAGAGCATGGAACATGGTGGGCATTGGCCACGGCGGGATGGTGGAGCAGGTGAGTGGGGGTGCCAGACCAAGGTGGGGTGCCAGTCACTGTCATCGGGGCGAGCCTCTGGTGGTTACTGAAAATCCTTTGCTCCTGCTGCTGTGCTGCTGGTGCCCACACCTGCTGCCAGCGCCAGCCTCGCTCATACCCGCTGCTGGCACCCAGTGCTGGCCCCGATTGCTTGGTGCTATTAGTGAATGCAAGCAGTATCTGCTGGCCCCAATCGCCCCTCAGGGCTTCTCCACCTTCCCGTGCTCCTGAGGAGCGATCGGAGCAGCAGCTGCTGCTCGCACCCGCTGCAGACGCCAACCCCAGTTGTTCCACGTTACCAGCAGGTGCGAGTGGGGCCAGCACCGTCAGTGCATGGGAACAGAGGGAGCGGGAGTGGGAGCAGGACTACCAGCAGACAGGGGACCAGGGCCGTGGTGGGAGGAGCCAGGCAGGAGCATAGAGGAAGGGCCGAGACCCGCCCCTGTGCCCACCTAAGCCTCACGGCCCATAGTTCCTTTCAAGGTGCACAAATTCGTGCACTGGGGCCCTAGTGTTCTATAAAGTCATGAACACTGAATTATAGAATGTGCATGATATTGCCCTTAAACATGGAAACCACACAGCACTACTCAAGGAGTGTTTAACATTTTCCTGACTTTAGGAAACATACATGTGTATTCCTTTGGCGTTAAGCATCACAATAATACCATCCATTATGCTTTTGAAAAATTTAGTTATAATCTCCTGAATCCACGAATTTAGCCACTTTCCAATATTTTCCATTGCTTCGTCTATATAGATGTTACTCTAGCAATTTCTGGAGCAGCCTCACATCCCAATTGGCAAATTCATCTTCCCTTTCTGGATGTACCATATTGTTGATTCATTAACATTGAACTCAGAGCCAGAAGCATAAGAACTCTTGCCTGAACAAAATTTATCTGAACTGTGGATTTTTCTTAGTGAGGCACGTCACAGCTCTTTGAACCTTGTGAACACTGGGTAGCACTTCACCAACAGTCTTGGGAGACCATTTTAAACAGCAAACTCGCCAGCAAAAAGCACAAAAATGCAAACAATGTGGCACAGAATAGAACTCCAAAAGGGCAACTGTTTACAACATGAGAGCTGCAACCAGAAGGCAGAACAACATTTTCATATGTTCCACTGTGCTGCACGTATCTGCAAGTGACTGCAAAGCGCCAGTGATTTGGGGGTTACAAACACATTTTATCAAGTAGGCGAATTTGCAAATACGGGCTCCACAAATAAGGATCCACTGTATGTAGTTTGCTGTACTTTAATTATACTTCAACAAAATTGTGAAGAAAATCATTGGTCCATGTGCAAACGCATGAAGGAAGACACTTAAGTAACTATGCAAAACAAAGCCTGCAATTGCGGGGGTGGACAACAACTAATCAGAGACTCTTGGGAAATGGGCAGTGATCTCTCCCCATTCCTTCTGTGCCATCTGCAGAACAAAACCAAAACTGACAAGTGACAGTAGCACAGGCTGCCAGCCTGGTGACATTGATACTTTCCTTCCACACTTCAAAAGTGAAGGTTTCCTGATTCATCCCTGGAAAATCATTGTAAAAGGTACCTATACCACAGTGATGGTTGTTATTGTTTGCTAAATAAATTAAATATTAAATATAATTTATTATCAGAAATGTTATACCTACATGGAGACAGTGATACTGAATTAAGTGGAAACCATGACAGGAACATGCTAAAACAGGGGGTTGAGAAGGAAAGATTTGGGGCAGGACGATGTTAGGACTTGGGATGAAAATACCTCTTCCATACAACTGGAGTCTTTCTGTTTTTTCTAGTTACTATTGATGCATGTAAGAATGAGGGACAGCTGATTGTTTTACAAGTAGTAAGAAAACAGGAAACTTCTGAGAATATTTAAAGGGGTAAGATGAGGGGAAATTCTAGGTTAGATTATGTCATGGAAAGAGACCCTATGCTCATAGCAGCATTATTTATAATAGCTAAGATTTGGAAACAGCCCAAGTCCCCATCAGTAGATGAATGGATAAAAAAGCTGTGGGACATATACACTATGGAATACTATGCAGCTGTAAAAAAAAAAAGAGGGATCTCTTGGGACAGCATGGATGGGCCTGGAAAATATTATGCTAAGTGAAATAAGCCAAACTGAGAAAGACAAATATCACGTGATCTCACTTATTTGTGGAATCTAATGAACACAACGAATTGACCAACAAAATAAGACCCGAAGCAGGGAGGCCTGGAACACTCTGACTTACCTCCATGTGGGGTTGGGGGGATGAGAACAGATAAACCAAAGAACTTATATACTTAGATACATAGCCCATGGACACAGGCAATAGGGTAGTGAAGATATAGGGGGTAGGTAGGGACTGGGAGGAGGGGTGGAAAGGAGAGGGGGAATGGGAGATATATGTAATACTATCAATAATAAAAAATACATTTAAAAATGGGGGGGGAAGACATGAGAGAAATATTTGGTATGAAGAAAGCAGCAGAAACTATAGTATTGTTCTTCCAGAAGAGCCTGTAGATGAGTGTTTCAGCAGATGAGGGATTTTGGAATGGCTTTAGGGGTTTTTCAGTAAATCACTTACCTTAGCACTAGAGGTAGCTGTAATGATCAGCTTTGAATTTCTGCTGGCTCCTCAAATGAACAGTGGCATTCTCTGATAATCATTCCTCTTCCCTGCCAATGTTTGTACATAATTTCTCAAACTAAATTCCATCTTAAAAGATTATATGATTTCTTTTTTATCTGAACTAATCATGACTGATGCATGCTATAAAGTAAACAGAGTTCTATGATCCAGAATAACTGGAGGCTGGTGGCTTCTTTGAAGAAAAGATAACTTCTTGGGGTAGAAAAGGAGATATTTCAGTTGAGATACAAAGGATGAGAAGAAGCCACCTGTATTAGTTTCTTAGAACTGACATTAAAAAGTACCAGAAACTGGGTGTTTTAACACAAATCTATTGTCTAGGTTCTGGAACCTAAAAGTCTGAAATCAGGGGATGAGCAGGACCTAGCTTTCCCTGATTACTTCAGGGCAGTGGTCGGCAAACTCATTAGTCAACAGAGCCAAATATCAACAGTGCAACGATTGGAATTTCTATTGAGAGCCAAATTTTTTAAACTTAAACTATATAGGTAGGTACATTGTCATTAACTTAATTAGGGTACTCCTAAGTTTGCCTTTGCTAAAAACGTGGTATTTTGTGGAAGAGCCACACTCAAGGGGCCAAAGAACCGCATGTGGCTCGCAAGCTGCAGTTTGCCGACCACTGCTCTAGGGGAAACTCCTTTCCTTCCTTACTTAATCTGGCTTCCAGCATTTGCTGGAAATCATTGGCATTCCTTAGTTTGTAGATGCATCATGCTGGTCACATGGCTGTTTTTTCCCCTGTATGTATTGCATTGTCTTCTCTCTGTGTTTAAATCTGTCTCTTTGTTCAAATTCCCCCTTTATTATAAGGACACCAGTAATGTTGGATTACCATAATTGCTTCATTTTAACTTGATTACTTCTGTGTAACCTGGGACAAGTTAATTAACTTCTTTGTTCCTCTGCATTTTTTATTATTTTTATATATATTTATTTATTTCAGAGATGAAGGGAAAGGGAGAAAAAGATAGAAACATCAATGATGAGAGAAAATCATTGATCAGCTGCTTCCTACACAGCCCTACTAGGGACTGAGCCTGCAATCCGGGCATGTACCATGACTGGGAATCAGAAATCGAACAGTGATCTCTTGGTTCCTGGGTTGATGCTTGACCACTGAGCATACAGGCCAGGCTGCCTTCTTTTTTTTTTTTTTTAAATAAAGATAAAAATATAATCTATTTTTACATCATTTTGGACATATTTGATGATTGACTTAGTTCAAATGTTACCAACCCTAGTACACAGTACATTTTAATTCGTATAACTTGTACAATTTAAACTACTTCCAAAGTTCAACTGATCCCAATTAAAGAGATTGTCATTTTCAATAAATGCATGTAGAGAAATAAGTACAATTCTACAATATCTCAATGTATTACTTCAGAGAGAGTTACGTTTATTGTTTGAATGATAAGAGAAGATGGGGGACTTGAAACTTCAGAATTAGGTAACATTCATGTTAGAAAACATGCATCAGTGAGGAAAGTACCTCTGGTGGGATGAAGGAGTTCACTTAAAGATACTGTAGGAAAAGAGCATGAAGTAAGAAAGGACTTGAATTCATGTTCATATCTCAACAGCAAAAAGAGTCCTCAATGCTTTTTATCAAGGGAATTATATGATTTGTTAGCTGTTTCAGGTTGACTCTTCTCTTTTTGATATACAGAATTGACTGTATAGGAAAAAGCAAAACCAGCAGGCCTGTCATGCAAATGGCAATAGTATGTATGGTGATGAGGATATAAATGGAAATGGTTAGAAATGAAAAGAAAAGGAAGATCAAGAGACCTGAGAATCCCCTGGTTTTCAGAAATATATCACCTTACACCCAGATTTAGAAAATAAAAAAAATTGAGAAACACAGTTAAATTTGCATTTCAGATAAATAACAATTTCATGTAAGTATGTCCCAAATATTGCATTATTTGTTTCCCTGAAATGCAAACTTAACTGGCCATCCTGTATTTTTATCTAGCCATCTTATATCCAATAACCATATATTATCTTTATATCAGATTTAATTACCCTAAACAACAATTTAATTCCCTTGTTTGAATGTTCAGTGATGTAAGAAGACTGTAGTTATGTCTTCTACTGGAATTATTCCTTTTTATATTTAAGACAGAAGTGCCCAAAGTCATAGGAACAGAATGCAAAACACTGAGCATATGGTGCATCCTTTGGACTGTACCACAATATTACAGTTTGTTATCGTCCAACTAAGACTGTTACTGTGTCTTTAATAGGTTATTCTATTCTTCCATTAACAATTATTCCATTATAATAGCTGACTTGGGTTAAAACCCCTTTCCATTTATCACTACTTTTCCTTATAAAAATGTTACTTGGTCAGACAGGGCAGTAAACATAGCATGATGGTGCTAGCAAAAACACTGTAGATAGGAAAGGCAAATTCATATTCAGACTAAGCATTATTCCAAACAAGACAAATCACTGTTTCCTTTAAAATAAAATGGGTCAAATGTAATCAACTTCCTACTTGGAGTGGCTGGTTTCCCCAGGAAATGGTGTCATATCAGGAGCTCAGCATTAGCCTCTTCCATGGGCAAGTTGAGCATTCATCAGTGGCAATAACCATAGCAGACTTAGTGAGTGGATTCTCATTTTATTAACTTATAACTAACCCCTCTTCCTGTCATCATGAACATTTGTTAATGAGCCCAATGAGCAAGCACAAGGATGGATGACCAAAAAGGCTGCTCTGAGTGAATGTCTAAGTGAATGTCTTCTAGAGAGTATTTGTATCTAACAGGAATATATTTATACTCTAAGAATTCCATTCATATATGTCTTTCTCCATATTTGTTTTGGCAGCAATTATCTAATCTTGTGTTTCCAGGACCCTGACCATTCATTCAAATTATTCCTTTCCTATAAATAGATATACAGTATATCTAGAATTCTGGGCATTGTTGCTTTAACACAAAGCAAATGGATAGATGCTCAGCCCATTACGAGTATTTTCTTTTTAAAAAATATATATTTTTGTTCATCTCAGAGAGGAGGGGAAAGGGAGAGAGAGGTAGAAACATCAATGATGAGGATCAATCCAGCAACCCCAGCTTGTGTCCTGACCAGGAATCACACTATGACCTCCTTGGTTCATAGGTCTGCACTCAACCACTGCGCCACATGGCCAGGCAAGAGTATTTCTGTTCTTTCTATTCCCCAGTCTTTCATGGCAATCCCTTAATGGGACTGTAATATCTGTATTTCACGTTGGTGCCAAGATAATATGTGAAAACTTATGTAAATAATGTCCCAATATCTGTGTGTGTGTGTGTGTGTGTGTGTGTGTGTGTGTGTGTGTTTTCAGTCACCTAATCATAGAAAGCTTTCCACCAGGCTATAGATGCAACTGAAAGAAATAGGTTTCAATGGAGCAGTAGCAAGTGCCTTGAAAGTTAGAGTGACTTGCTCACAATTACTTATGCTAAAAGGATACATTTCTGTTTGTTGATAGAGTGCTACTATATATGCTTGACATTAGAGTTTAGTGGACCAGAAAATGTATTTGTTTTCTATTGGCTATGTACAAATTACCACAAATTTAGTGGCTTAAAAATTACATCATTGATTAGTTCACAGTTCTGTATATCAGAAGTCTAGCACCACATGAATGGATTCTTTGCTTGGGCTCTCATTGGCTTAAATCAAGGAATGAGCAGGGCTCTGTACCTTTCTGTAGGTTTAGGGTAAGAATTTGAGTCCAAGTGCATTCAGATTGTTGGCAGAATTTAGTTTCTTAAGATTGGATAACTGAGGTCAGTGTTTCTTTGGCATGTGGTCCTTTCTGTCTTCAAGTCAGTGCATCAAATCTCTGATTTTCTACTCTATTCTAACTGAAGAAAACTTTCTCTTGTTAAGTGGCTCCTAATTATTGATTAGATTAGGCACACTGGAAACATGGAGAATAATCTCCCTATTTCAAGGTTAACTAATTAATAACCTTAATTACAGCCTCAAAGGCATGATTTAGCACCAAAACTGTAAAGTTTTATAGTCGTTCTCTTACTAGGGCTTGACAGAATTTTATAGAGCATCTGTATCTTTCAGAGACACCTTAGTTACCACTGAATCTATTAATACTCAGCTAAAGAAACTTGTCTTACTCTGGACTCAATTGAAAATCAGTAGTCTTATAGGTTACATCAACAATAAATCAAACTAATGGTTTTAAATCAGGTCTTTGTTCACCCAACCTAAATTTCTTCTTAATGTTTCAATTATGTGGATCAATTAGTTTTCGTAGTTGTCCCATCTATTTCAGTTTAGAAGAACACCATGACGAATTAGGCCTCTCTGACAGAATCAGTCAGGCCACTGTGTTTGATTCTCTAGTCTTGTTACTCACTTGGAACCACACCCTTTTTTGACACGTTTGAGTCCTGCCATTCCAGGATCCCATCAAGCCCATTAGCCACTTCAGTTGTGCTATATAAACCACTGGTCATCCCCAGTTTATGAAAAAGTTACTACAGAGATTTTGAAGTATCCTGGTAATCTCTCACAAATATATTTCTCAATTCTGTTGTAAACTTTCTGATCTTTTGTGGGATACAAAGAGGGAGAAAGTGAATGGGTTGTATATGGTAAATCCAGTCCAATATTGCTATATCTCTAACTCCTTGGATTCCTCTCTTTATATTTTACCAAGAAAATTCTGAAACCTCAAGTTAATTTAATGTAAGTTATCATTTACTCCAGGTCTCAGTCAACCAATCAAGTAAGAAATATGATTCATTACTAATTCCTTCACCTAAAACCTTGAATGAAATCTATGAAACGTGAACCCATATAAGTAAATGCAGCCCAGTCTAATGTTATGCTTTTCTCCCTTTGGTTAAATACCTTGACCATCATTTCCCATATACACTCTCTGGGATTCTATTTATATAAATGAACAAAATTTTTCAATCATTTAGAATTGAGATTTCTCTTCCCCCAGATCACACATTATACTAGTCCATTTGAAAACTAGGAGGATCAGTATGGTACCTTAAGGAGTATTAACATTCTTAGGTGTTAAGTTGCTTGCCTTAGGTGAGGTTATTACAGATTATTTCTGGTGTCAAGAGAGGTTCAATGAAATCTGAGTGGTCAAGGTTATCTGAATATATACAAACTAGAAGCCCGATGCACGAAGATTCGTGCAAGAATAGGCCTTCCTTCCCCTGGCTACCAGCACGCAGCAAGCTCGCTCCGGCAACCTGTGCAGTGGCAGTGGTGGTAGCAAGCTCTGCGCACTCCATCGCTGCTTCCTCCTTGCCCTCTTTCTCTGCAGAGTTCCTCTGTGCAGAGCTGGTGCTGCCGGGGGGAGGGGAGGCACAGAGGGGAAGAGGTGGGGGGAGCGAGGCAGGCAGGGAGGACTGGAGAGCTTGGGTGCTAGTGCGTTCCACTTTCCCATTGTGAAAGTGGATGCAACTGGCCCCCTTCCTCATCCTCTTCCTCCTCTGCCCTCTGCCTCCTGCCCCCTGCCCTCCCTCCACACCCATAGCCCCTCCCCTCTTGATTTGGTGAGATAGGGAGGAGGGAGATCTGATAATTTGGGTTACTGTGTAGGTGGCCTCTTTCATCTATTCAAAACAAAGCTGAGCTGCCTGACACAGCCGCCATGGCCACCACCATTGCCTCTTGGCTGGCCCGGGGCTCCAGGGGGGCGCTAACTGCACCCAGCGAGCTCCCAAGCATGTCCATGCCCACGGAGCTGCTCCAGACTGGGAGAGGGCACAGGCCGGCCTGAGGGACCCCTCCCCAGTGCACGAATATCACTGCACCAGGCCTCTAGTAGTCAAATAGCCTTCCATGTGGTCATTCAACTGACTCAGGCCATTCTGTTATTTAGTCCTTGAAATTCTCTGATAATTCTAATAATTCAACCAGCATATAGGGACAGAAAAGGTCATAAGACCTATGTAGGAGATTTTTATAGTTCAAGCCAGGAAATTATTATATCACTTCATTCTATGAACCAAAATTTAGTCATAATGTCACATTTAATGGTAAGAAAGAACTAGCTATGTATCCAGGAGTAACTCATTTTGATAGACACAAATTTGCTGCTAATCTCTATCCTGTAATATAAATATCAAATCAATATTCTTTTATAAATGTCAGTCTTATTTTCACACATAGAACTCATTCACCCTCCCCTCAAAGTCTCATCCATTCATGCATTCAATTCAATGTCCAGAAAACTGGTGATGAACATTTCTATGATCAGGTTCAGATATATTTTCACATGATCCAGCAATCTAGGGACCAAATGACACGTTATCTTCTCACTCCTAAAACACCCAGTGGTGCCGCAGAAAAAGGAGACCCCCCATAAAATCTCCATTTTGAAAAAGGGGTTAATGGATGTTACAAAGCGTCACTGGCCCATAGAAAGAATGAAACCTGCTTGGCAGCCATTGTGATGGCTCCAAATCTAAAAATAGGGAAATATTCTTAATTATGTCCTAAATCTTCTTTCTGGGAAGAATTATTTTCTGAGAGAAAACCCTATTTTTTCTCTCTTTGAAGTATTTCCTTGTTGAATAGCCATTATTGTTTAGCTAAGTATGAGAAACATATGCCTTCCTTGGGAGCTAAAACACATTTTGGAGTCACTTTTGGTCTCAGGGCTTTTTTTGGTTTTGTTTTTTTTAACAATCACCAGTATTAACAAATTCTGTCCTTCTAGGCTGGTGGTCCTTTTCATTTGTTTCTAGTTAGTTCTTTGTTCCCAGTAACTACAGTTGATCCTTGAAAAACATGGTTTTGAACTGCATGTGTCCGCTTACATGGGGATTTTTTTTTTCAATAAATATCTACATATTGTAGATGTATTTTCTCCTACTTATAATGTTCTTAATAACAATTTCTTTTCCTTAGCTTACTTATTGTAAGAATATAGTACATAATACATATGCCATGAAAAATATATTAATTGACTGTTTATGTTACTGATAAGGCTTTGGGTCAACAGTATGCTATCAATAGTAAGTTTTGGGAAAGTCAAAAGTTATATGTGGATTTTTGGCTGTGTGGGGAGGTCAGCACTCCCAAACCCCATGTTGTTCAAGGGTCAAATCTATATAAAAAGTAGTTTCCGAGATTATGTCCTAAAGCTTACCTATTTCATTACTTCCTCACCCCATTCTCTCTTTCCAAAGAACTAGTGATGTTATTCAGGCTATCTAAAACAGTAGGTTTGTATAAGGAAAAAAACATACTTAATCTAATACTTACCACAGAAATAACTTGCTTTCTTTAAAGAGGAGTCTTATTAGCTGTTGGTTACTTAAGGCCCACTAAAAGTTGCTTCAGTATTTGCTTTCCAAAAACAGTCAACTTATCCAATCTTGCAAGGCACTGGAGCTCTGAAATTTCTCTATTACCTTTGATCTCTGCTTGAAAACGAGTCAATTCTTGCTTGTAATCTCTTTCTAGTAACACCTGGCTAAATGTCACCAATAGTAGCCAGCACACCCTGTCACTCTCTTTCAATCTTTCCCCTAGAAGGATTCTCTCTTCCAAGTTATCACAAGTGATACTTTTACCATTGTGTTGACATAGAATGAGAACTCCACAGTCCTCTAACTACATAGCTTTTTTATTGCTGTTTGCCACCTATTTGCTAAATGAACTCCACCTATTTTATTGTTATGGTAGCAAATAACTTATGGTATATTTTCTGAATTTAGTCAGGGTTTATTTAGTCAGAAAACCAAATAACTAGATATTTCAAACAGAAGCAGACAGAAAGTTAATAGAGATGTAGCAGTTTTTAAAATACACCTCCCATTGAGAGTTGGGATCAGTTATCTCCCGCCTTGAGCTTATATTGGCTTGTATCTCCTTCAACAATAGAGTACACTACAAATGACCCCATATAACTTTAAAATCTGGATATAAAAATCCATAAATTTTATGCCCAGTTTACTTGGGACAGTCACCCTGAAGGAAGCCAAACACCATATAAGAAGACTAATCAATACTTTCTGAAAGAAGACATACAGAAGGCCAAAAGATATATGAAAACATGCCCAAAGTCACTAATCATTAAAAGATGCAAATCAAAACAACGATGAGGTACCACCTCCCACCAGTCAGAATGGCTATCATCAACAAATCAACAAATGGCAAGTGGTGGCAAGGATCCGGAGAAAAAGGAACCCTTGTGCACTGCTGGTGGGAATGCAGACTGGTGCAGCCACTGTGGAGAACAATACGGAGTTTCCTCAAAAAACTAAAAATGGAACTCCCATTTGAACCAGTGATCCCACTTCTAGGAATATATCCCAAGAAACCAGAAACACCAATCAGAAAGGATATACGCACCTCTATGTTCATAGCAGCACAATTTACCATAGATAAGATTTGGAAACAGCCTAAGAGACCATGGGCAGATGAGTGGATTAAAAAACTATGATACGCCGAAACCGGTTTGGCTCAGTGGATAGAGTGTCGGCCTGCGGACTGAAGGGTCCCAGGTTCAATTCCGGTCGGGGGCGTGTGCCTGGGTTGTGAGCACATCCCCAGTGGGAGATGTGCGGGAGGCAGCTGATCGATGTTTCTCTCTCATCGATGTTTCTAACTCTCTATCTCTCTCCCTTCCTCTCTGTGAAGAATCAATAAAATATATTAAAAATAAAAATAAAAAACTATGATACAGATACACCGTGGAATAGCATGCTGCTGTAAAAAGGAAGGAACTCCTACCATTTGCAGCAGCATAGGTGGACCTGGAGAGCATTATGCTAAGCGAAATAAGTCAGTTGGAGAAAGATAAGTATCACATGATCTGACCCATTTGTGGAATATAATGAACAACATAAACTGATGAACAAAAACAGACACAGAGCAAGAGAATTATTGATCAGACCATCAAACCTCAGAGGGAAGGCAGAGGACGGTGGGGGTAAGGGGGAGAGATCAACCAAAGGACATGTATGCATGCATATAAGCCTAATCAATGGACACAGACACTAGGGGTGTAAGGGCATGAGCAGGGGGGGAGTCAATGGGGGGATAAGGACACATATGTAATACCTTAATCAATAAAGACAAAAAAAGAATACTATGCTAGAAAGATCAGTTCACAGCAGCATCAACAGCAGACCATCAGAATTAGCTATATTGAAATGAAGTCTATTTGATACTTCATGACATATAACCTCTTAAAGGCAACCATATAAGAGGCTCCAAGCAAAAACTTTCTAGTCATAGCTCCCCAAATTTCAGACATACAAACTGTGGGCAAAGTAAATGGTTACTCTAAGCTGCTATGATTAACGGTAATTTTTACTTACCAATAGTAATCAAGAGAGTAATAATTAGGTGCATATGAAATTTCTGTAAAGGATATCTACTTTCACACATAAACAAAAAGAAAACTAAGTACCATCAAGATGTTTTCCCACCATTAAAAACAAACAAACAAACAAAAAAACCTCAAGACTGGAAAAAGTACATGAAATTGCTGTTTGCAGGCCTTGGAAAGCAGAGATCAAAGGACTGTGATCCTGAGAAGAGGGAAACTAATGAAGTGGACCAAGTGATTGTCCAATCTTACTATCTGGAGGCAGTTTCTAGGCTGCAGATCACAAAGGTAAACACAAATGGAACCCAGAGGCCTCACAAAATTGAAGAGAGAAGAGATAGTGAAATGAGTTCAGAGAGGTCAAGGCAGCTAGAATTTGTGGGCAGAGTAATGGAAGCAAGGTAGTTACTCAGAGAAAGAGCCCCAGAGATTCATAGTCCTTACTAAATACTGATCTGAAAAAGCATGGGTTGCAATTTCATGGGACCAGGGCATAATTACCTCCAATGTTCATCTAAATTAAACCCAAGTAAATGCTGTTCTGTGTCCATACCCAACAATGTGAGTTCACAATATTCATCATCCAATGAAACTTGTCAGGTATGCAAAGAAGCAGGAAAATATGACCCCCATAACAAGGACAATTAATAAAATCAATCCCAGATATGACAGAAATTACAGACTTTAAAAATATAATCTTTAATAATAAAAGCATAGTATGAAAATCGAATGAATAGCCGTCCAGATGTCCTTCCAGACAACCTTCCAGATGAAGTCAGGGCTGCAGCCGTGGGATCAAGGCAGCCGCTGTGGCTGTGAGGGAGGGATTGAGGCAGCTGCCATAACTGTGAGGGAGGGATCAAGGCAGCCACCACAGCTGTGAAGGCCTACTCTTGCAAGTATTTTATGCACCAGGCCGCTAGTGTAAATATAATAAACACTAGTAGCCCTATGCATGAATTTGTGCACCAGTAGCTCTCTGCTGGTACTCTGCTTCCTCTGTCCAGAGGCTCTCCTTGGCCCAGAGGCCCATCCGCAGCCAGGCACAGAATGCTTGCTTCATTGCCGGGGTGACAACGCAAGTGTTTACCCCTTTCCCACCACCCCCCTGCCACTCTGTGCCACCTGCCCAGAGGCCATCTGTGGCCGGGTGGAATGCTTGCCTTGTTGCCATGGCGATGAAGTAAGCATTCTGTCAGGCCGCTCACACTGCCTGCTCTCAGCAACCACCCCCCCAGGACTGGGGGACTCCAGCGGGGCCTAGAGGACTGTGTGCAGCCATCTTGCAGCTATGGGTGCCACCATCTTTGTGATAAAGTGATGGTTAATTTGCATATTACCTTTTTATTAGATAGGATGCTCAGAGATATAAAGGAAACAAGAACATGAGAAAAAAAGATGCTATAAAACAGAGTAAAATGAAACTTCCTTTTTTTTCATTGATTAAGGTATTACATATGTGTCTTTATCCCCCCAATGGCCCCCTGTTCATGCCCTCATCCCCCTGGTGTCTGTGTCCACTGGTTATGCTTATATGAAAATACTAAATATAAACATACAATATTAAAATTGAATAATTATGAAATTAACATTAGACATTTTGGAATAAAAGATTGGTGAACTTGAAGGCATAGCAATAAAATTACTCAAAATAAAGCCTATAGAGAAAAATGTCTAAAAACCTGAACAGCACATCAGTGATCTCTGCCCAATCAATGTGGCAATATTAACCTGTCAAAAATATGTATAATTGGAGTCTCAGGAAAAAATAAGGGTATGAGAAATGGAAAAATATTAAAGAAATAATTACCATAATGTCAAACTGAATGAAAACTCTAATCCTACAGACTGGAGAAGCTCAGCAAACCTTGAGTAGAGGAAGTACAAAGGCACATCATAATGAAATTACTAAAACATCAGTGACATAGAAATAATCTTTAAAATGGCTACAGGGGAAGAAAGAATATATATATATATATATATATATATATATATATATATATTATAGATAAAAATGACAGTTGGTGTCTTATAAAAGTCTAAGTAAACCACAAGAAAATTTATTTACATCTATAAACTGTTAAACAGATCACTGATTATTTTAGGCCGAGAGAAAATATGTTTCAAAGGTGAAGGCAAAAAAATATATCTTTTACACACAAAATAAGCTAACAGACTCATCACCAGCAGAATTGTCCTAAAATGAATTTTTAAAAGAAGTCATTCAAGCAAAAGAGAAATTTCTGAAAGAAATCTGGGTCTATGGAAATGAATAATGAGTGCCAAAAGGTTAACTATGAGTAAACAATAATTCATGTTTCTCTCAATTTTTGTTGTTGATAATACTCACCTGAGGATATTTTTTCCATTGAATCTTAGAGAGAGTGGAAGGATGGGGGGAGAGATACAGAGAGAGAAACATCAGGCCTGTGGGCCTTTGACTGGAATCAAACCCAGGACCCTTCAGTCCCTGGTCCAAGGCTCTATCCACTAAGACAAACCATTTAGGGTGATTTTCCTCTCACATTTTAATCCGTTAATATGATAATTGATGGGATTTAGAAAACAATTAAACTTTTTGTAAAGAATTTGTAACGTGAATTGAAGTAAAACACTTGACAATATTATCACAAAAGCTTAGAGGAAAAAAATGGAATGTTTTTACACTATATATAAACTGGTGTGGTATCATTTGAATGTAGAGTACAATAAGCTAAAAATATATTGTAAATATGCGAGAAATCCCTAAAGAAACATATGTAGTCAATAATCCAGTAACAGAGATAAAATAGAAACTTAAAGAAAATACTAATCTAAAGCAAGACAGAAAAGGAGAAAAAAGAGTACAAAAACAAGATGGAAACTAGAAAACAAATACCAAGATTGAAGATTTAAACCAAACTGCATTAAATTTAAATAATCTAAATGTGTTATTTATAAAGTAAGGAAGTGTCAGAGTATATTAAAAAGTGAAATCTAACTATATACTCTCACAAGAAAGCCACATTAAATATAGACTCAAACTGCTTTAAAGTGAAAAGATAGAAAATATGTACCATGGAAGCATCAACCAATACAAAGTTGGAGTAGCTACATTTGTCAGACAAAGTAGACTTATCTATCTTATCAGCCCAGCCTGCACCCTCTCCTATTGGGGACCCCTTGAGGGATGTCCAACTGCCAGTTTAGACCCGATCCCTGTGGGCCTCAACTGGCAGTCGGACATCCCTCTCAAAATCTGGGACCGCTGGCTCCTAACCGCTCAACTGCCTGCCTACCAGATCGCCCCCAACTGCCTCTGCCTGCCTACCTGATTGCCCCTAACTGCCTCTGCCTGCCTGCCTGATCGCCCCTAACTGCCCTCCCCTGCCAGCCTGATCTCACCCCAACTGCTCTCCCTTGCCTGCCTGATTGCCCCTAACCTCTCTGCCTGCCTGCCTGCCTGATCATCCCCAACAGCCCTCCCCTGCCAACCTGATCTTGCCCCCAACTGCTCTCCCCAGCTGGCCTGATCTTGCCCCCAACTGCTCTCCCCTACTTACCTGGTTGCCCCTAACTGCCTCTGACTGCCTGATCACCCCTAACTGCCCTCCCCTGCCAGCCTGATCTCACCCCCTACTGCCCTCTCTGCCTCGGCCCCCACCTCCCTGGCTTTGTCCAGAAGGAAGTCAGATGTCCGGAAGATGGCCAGTTGACCGAGTCTAATTAGCATATTACCCTTTTATTAGTATAGATAGATTATATAGGATAGGATTGCTTAAATGGGGGGGGGGGGGGGCCTTTTTCAACAGGAGGAGATGCTCTTGGCAGAAAAAAATACATAATCCCTATATCTGGACTGATAGCTAGCCATATGCACTATACTGCCAAACCAGTCATTAAAAAATTGAACCACTTTCTTACACCTTACACCAAACAGCTGTTGCCCTTGGAAGCCCTCCTCAGCACCCACCTTAGGTTCTGCCTTTGCAGGTCACCAAGATTAGGTTCTGATTGGTTGGTTTCTATGACAGCGTCAAAAGCTCCTCCTCCTAGACAGCCATTGGCTCCTTGCACTTCACCCAGATTTGGTTCTGATTGATCAATTTCTATGTCAGTCAGTGTCAAAAGCTCTGCCTCCTAGGCAGCCATTGGCTCCTTGCACTTCACCCAGATTTGGTTCTGATTGGTCAGTTTCTATGCCAGTCAGAGTCTCTAGGCCTATCTTTGGACCTGATCAGACAGGCAGGGCTGATCACCTGCCCCTGCAGAGGCCCAGAGAGAAACAGAAACACAGCCGCCGGTAAAGCCCGGAGAGAAAGAGAGAGGCAATGGCTGATCAACAGCTGCCACAGAGGCTGTGGATCAGACCCTGCCTCTCTCTTCGGGCCTCTCTCTGGGCCTTATCCACAGCCCCCTTGGCAGTCAGTGCTGGGTAGCTGCGTCTGCAGCAGCGGCAGTCAGCACTGGGTCACCATGGCAACTTAGCACTGACTGCAGGACTGACTTCCGGTTGGCCGAGCCTTCAGTTGTTATGGATCCTGGGTTTTTATATATTAGGATAATAAAAGCACAATATGCTAATTATACTGGACAGCCGAGCGACCTTCCAGATGTCATTCTGAAAATCCTTCCGGACGAAGCCACGGTGGCGAGGGCCAAGGCAGAGGCAGTTAGGAGCAATCAGGCAGGCAGGTAGAGAGGTTAGGGACAATCAGGCAGGCAGGTGAGTGGTTAGGAGCCAGCGGTCCCAGATTGCTAGAGGGTGCAGGCCAGGCTGAGGCACTCCCCTTCCTTGCGTATGAATTTCATGCACCAGGCCTCTAGTGAACAAAGAATAATACTAGGAATAGAAGAGTACATCCTCTAGGAAAAGAAGATATAATTCATTGAAAAGCCATGATAATCCCAAACGTCAATTTGTCTAATAACAGAAAAACAAAATACATGAACAAATGCTGAGGAAATTAAAGAAGAATTAAACAAATACATAATTAGAGGTGGGGATTTCAATATTTCTCATTCTGCATTCAACAAACAACAAAAGTAGCCCCCCCTAAAGCAGTAAGAACATATATTTTAATAAAAACCAAGAAATTTGACCTAATTGGCATTTGGAGAACTTTCTACCCAACAACAGTGGAAAACAATTTTTTTAAGCATGAATGAAATATTCCACAAGATTAAAATTTTTCCATTACAAAAGTCCCTATAAATTTATAAAAAATGAAATCATGCAAAGATTGTTTTCTAACTCTTAACAGAATTAAACAAACAACCAACAAAAAATATATCTGGAAAATTTCCAAATATTTGAACATGAGAAATATACATATAAATAATCCAGAAGTAAAAGAAAAAAAATCACAAGAGAAAATAGAGGTACTTTGAACTGAAAGAAAATAAAACACAATACATAAAAATTTGCAGTTGTAGCTAAAGCATTGCTTAGAGGGAAATTTATAGACTTAATATTTAAAAAGAAAGTTTTCAAGGTAAAAATCAAGGAAAAATATAAGAAAGATAAAAGTAGAAACTAATGAAATAAAAAATAGAAAGCAATAAAGAAAATCAATGAAGCCAATCAATGATTCTGTAAAAATGAAAAAAATAATAGATGAGCATTTATTATAGGTCAAGATTTTAAAAAATACAAGTTGCCAATATTCAGAATGAAAGAAAGGAAATCACTTCAGATACTACAGACACTGGGGGGAAAAAGTGAGACAGTACTATAAACAACTTTATGTCAATAAATTGAACAATTTAGATAAAATAGATAAATTATTTGAAAGATAAGCATTTTCAAAGCTCAATTTATATGTATTAAATTGGTTTACATGTGATACATGGGCCTATATGTATTACAGAATGTGAACTTGTATGTTTAAAACTTCCTGCAGAGAAAATACCAAGATTATCCAGATAGGAAACAAAATAAATCTTTCTTCATTCTCTTGTGACATAATCATGTCTTTATTAGACATCCTAAAGAATGTACAAGATGACTAAAAAGTTATATGTGTGTAGCAAGGTTGTATAACATAAGGTCAATACACTAAAATTGATTGCATTTCTACTTTTTAGCATCCAAAAATTGAAATTTAAAATAAAAAATTAATGCCATCCTATCTAATAAAGAAATAGTATGCAAATTGACTATCACTCCAACACACAAGATGACCGCCCTCATGTGATCAAAGATGGCCACCTCCATGTGGACACAAGATGGCTGCCAGAAGATGGCCAGCAAAGGTGGGCAGTTGTGGGTGATCAGGCCAGCAGGGAGGGCAGTTGGGAGGAACCAGGCCTGAAAGGGAGAGCAGTTGGGGGGGACCAGGCCTGCAGGGGAGGGCAGTTGGGGGCGACCAGGCCTGCAGGGGAGGGCAGTTAGGCATGACCAGGCTGGCAGGGGAGGGCAGTTGGGGGCAACCGGGCTGGCAGGGGAGGGCAGTTAGGGGCAATGGGGCCACCAGGGAAGCAGTTAGACATCAATCAGGCTGGCAGGCGGGTGGTTAAGGGGTGATCAGGCTCGCAGGCAGAAGCAGTTAAAGGCAATCAGGCAGTCAGGCAGGTGAGTGGTTGGGAGCCGGCAGTCCTGGATTGTGAGAGGGATGTCCACTGGGATCGGGCCTAAACGGGCAGTAGGATATCCCTCAAGGGTCCCAGATTGGAAAGGGTGCAGGCTGGGCTGAGGCACACACACACACCCTGCACGAATTTCATGCACCGGGCCTCTAGTTTTATATATAAGTGAAATATTATGTAGTCTTGTGTTTGGCTTCTTTTGTTCCCCATAATGTTTTAGAGCTTCATATATGTTGTTCCATATAAATATCAGTAATTTGTTTCCTTCTTTTGCTAAGTAGCATTATATTATATAGTTATACCAAAATATGTTCATTCATTTATCAGATGATGGACATCTGGGATGTTTCCACTTTGGTGCTATACTTTTACAAATATAAAACTCTTTGTGTAAACATATGTTTTTATTGTTCATGGTAAATATCAAGAAGTTGGATTTCTGGTTCATATAGTAAGTGTACTTTAAATTCTATAATATATTTCTAAATGAGTTTACAACTTGTCTGTGACATTTTTCATCCCCATAGCAATATGTAAAAATTACAGTTGTTCCTTGATCTTGCCAAAGCTTAATATTGCTAATATTTTTCATTTTAGTTATTCTTATGGCTATGTGGCAGTATCTCAATATAGTTTTAATTTCATTTCCCCAAAGAGTCATTACTTAGAGCATTTCATAATAGTCAATAAAATATTAAGTGAACATTAAAAAGCAATTTTTATATTATACAGCATTGTATCATGATTATTACAAGGCATTTTGAAAGAAGAAGAGTAAATTTGTGATTTTCATTGTGATTACATCCAAGTTAAACTTGCATGCCCTTGTACATAAAAATTTTAATTTAAATTAGTTGATATGCCAAAACTATGGTTACACAGCTTCTTACATTTTATATTAATTAATGTTATAGCTTAAGGAATTGTAATATTGTCATAATATAAGCATGATATTGGTTAGAAAAGGAAAGATATAATTCATGTAGGCTAACTATCCAGTGCACGTCTCAAGAACAAAGTAGGATCTTTGATTAAAGTCCTATAAATGGTGTATTCATTTGAATGTGTCCCTATATTTTTCTCTGTGTGTCTCTAATCCCTTAAAAGTAAGATGAGAAAGACACCGTTTAGATTCTAAGAGCTGACACTAAATTAACAGAACCCTAGGGGGGAAAAAAACAGGAAGCAGGTCATGGATGAAAAGAACGGTGAAAGTGAGTAACTCAGAGTTTCTGTTGTCTGTTTTTCATTTCCACCTAACTTTGTCTGAGGCCACAGACAGAACAAAAAGTCCAAAGAATTTGTACTGCATTTAATAGTTTATTGAGTCCTAAAAACAACTGGAGATCATTGATTCCCTAGGTCATGTTTTGTGAAGTCTGGATGAGAAATTTACCTAACTTTGTTCTCAAGTTGCCTCACTGGTCAGAATTGTTCCAGATCCAGGAGCATTCTATGTTTCACGTCTGAAACATGCTAAATGGCTTTTCCTTGTTTCATCATTGCATTTATTAGCCTCCAATGTACAAACTCATAACACCTACTTACATCTCCCATTCATATTTTGTAGGCTTGTCTGTATCTCTTGCATTTTTTTGGACTTGCTTTGAATCTGTAAATATCCTGACATACAGTATCCCTAGGGGAAGTGTAACTTTGTTCCATCAGATTTAATGGAGCACTTGCCACTTTCCAATGTCCTCTTTTTCAATATCTTATTTAGCCAATCACTTTAAATTAGTTTATTATCTGACTGCTTTAATCCACTCTGAATTTTTTCATTTATTTTCTGTTCATTCTCCAAGTTCACCTATTAGTTTCTCAGCTAAGTATTACAAATTATGTGGCAAATTTCCTTAACTACTTAATAATAACTTCTGTAAATTGGACAAAAATCTATTTTATACAATCATGTACATTTATTAAATTTCTGTTTTTTTCTGCCCTAATCCTATTCTTTAACTGATATCTGTATTATTATTATTATTATTATTATTATTTATAGTTCTTAGCAACTCTTTTCAAAGGAATATCTAACATTCCGCTCTCAATTTCCTTCCTTTCTATTGGCCAATATTTTACCAAAATGCTATTTTGGTGTCAAGAATAAGAAAACTTTATATTAATTTACTTTAATTTTAAAGATATGCCGAACAGGATGTTAAATAGGCTAGAAGGCTGGAAAAGGGGGAAAACATTTCCAAAACTTTGGGAAGCTAATCTGCATATGTTTTGTGATAATTCCCTAAGATTTTCACCTGAAGTAATGATTTCTAACACATGTATGTAATTTTTATTTCAAGATTACTTCTGAATGCATGTGTTTCCCAATAAGATCCCTCCATTAAAACTGATGACATTTGCTTGTCAATCATTCTTATAAATGCTCCTCCTCTACCTTATCTAGAATGTGGCTCCCAAACTCAGTTCTCTCCTCTGCATCACTGTAACATGCTCTTATCAATCACTCCTTTTCATACCAGCTTCTTGACTTTTTACTTCACTTTCGCATGAACATAAATACTTTCTTACTTTTAATACTTCCAAGTAAAAAAACATAAATGCATATTTCAATATATAACTTGTTATCCTTCAAAGTTATAATAAGAATAAGAAATTTCATCTCACCAAGGTTAAGACTCCAACCTGAGGCATTTGACATTCAGGTGTTAAATCTTGACATTTAAGAGATTATAAGTCTTGATACCTTCACAAATGTGGAAATGTGACTCCCAGCTTTTGTCCAAACTTTATTTTCAAGCAAAGGTATATTTTCCTATATGTATATTTCAAATTAACTACCTATTCAAATTATATAAAATTGTTTTTTTTTATATATTTTATTGATTTTTTACAGAGAGGAAGGGAGAGAGACAGAGAGTTAGAAACATCGATGAGAGAGAAACATCGATCAGCTGCCTCCTGCACATCTCCCACTGGGGATGTGCCCGCAACCAAGGTACATGCCCTTGACCAGAATCGAACCTGGGACCTTTCAGTCCGCAGGCTGACGCTCTATCCACTGAGCCAAACCGGTTTCGGCTATAAAATTGTTTTTGGTGACTTTTTCATGAGGTATATAAAGTGCTTGGGATATCAAGTCACATATCAGGGGTGACAATGAGTAGATGCCCAAAGATTACTTGAGACCCAGTTGGCTAAGTACCTATCTCAGTGACAGACCATGGACTTCAAAGTTGTGTTTTGTCCAAATAATAAATTTTGCATGACACAAACATTGTGGTCACTGGAAGTTTACTGAAACCTCAAATGTTCAATCCACAAATGTCAAAAGAGTATTTGAAATAGTCATTCAAGCTTCTCTAATGTATGTATGTGCTTTGTGCTGTAATTATGTGACAAATCAAATTACTGGAACAATGATTAGGAAAGCTAAATTGTTTTTCAATGAAAATTAGAAATATCAGGAAAAAGTAAAATCTCTATTTCATCCTTTTCCCCAAGAGACTATAATGAATTATTCCCTGGGACTATACAATATAAAAGTTTAAAAAACACAAAACTTTAAGAAACGAACCTGCAAACTCACCTTTCCAAACTTCCAAACCAACTATTAATTCTAAGATTTTAGGAGACATAATCGAGACATGAAGATATTTAGAAATTAACCCAGTTTGGCACACAAAAATGAACTATCAGATTTTGTGATTCTTGTTCAACAGAGAAGAATCATCCATCCTCAAGCCAACTGTAATATGTGATCTGCATGTAGCTTCCTCCAGATTGGCTCTGTCTGCAATGTCACTCTATGGTGCTAAACACCACTTTAAGTTGCCTTTCCTGTCATTGTTAACACTTCTAACAGACACTTTGAAGATTGCTGTAGAAAAACATTTATTGAGCTTCTAGCTCACACAGATACTGTTGGGAACTGGTAAATGGTCTCAAAGCTAAATATAGCATTTCAAATGGAAAAGAAAAACATTCTTAAGAAATGAAATATCCCATCCCACTTCCATTTCTTAATGAATCATTTCTTAAGGTAGTCCTGGTATTCTTGCATAATGACTCTAAGTAGCATTCTCCTACACCTTTTTTCCCCAAACTTGACTTCTTAAATGAAGCATTATAAAATACAGGCATAATGGATGCTTTTAAAAGTAATTTGGGATTTAGGTTAAGAAATAGCAAAATTAAGATTTGAAAATTACCTACTCAATTTTAGCTCAATTATTGGTTCATAAATCTTTATTCTACTTTTAAAAGAAAAGCACATGTTGAGAAGATATCTATGTGAGGCAAATTGGGTTTTATGTGGCCTCCTACTACACTTGAAATAGAGTCTCTAGTGCAGAATTCAGTGCATGAAATAATTGTAGGCAAGTGCCATTATGTTAATTTTAGCTCCAAGATTACTGCCTATTTTTAAGTTCCATGTTATTTTTAAAAAAGGATGAATGAAAGTTCCTAGCCCCTATATTTTGGATGGAAAAAGAATGGTGAAAGTTTGAGTGACTGCTGTCTAAAAAAATTCATTTTCCCAAGCTACTAATGTATCATTAAGAAGTTTTTCATGCATGAAGCTAAGTCAGATTTACTGAAAAGTTTGGTTATTTCCAAACTTATTTGAAAATCTAAATCGCTGGGGAATTCCTCCAAAGAGCAGGTTTCAGGACCCTAACCCAAACATATTAAGACTCTCCAGAAATGGGGTGCCATCATTTGTGTTACCTATAATGCTCCCCCAATGATTCTGATCTTCAAAAGATTTGAGAATCACTTGACTAGAATTTATTGGACATAAATATGAAAAGCTAATACCTGTCAGTTTCCCATAGTAATAGGCACCAAATGTTAATAGATTGTCTTATGTTTAATCATTCTAATATGAACAAATAATGTGATATGCTTGAATGAATATCATTATATTTCATATATGTGACTCATGCTCACATTAAAACCTTATTAAGGTGAGTTTTAAATAGATATAATCTACTGTGTGAACTATTGTCTCTAAAGTGGAAGAAGCAAAACATAGATTCAATGTTTTAAGAACATATGCTGTGAACAAGAATTTCAATTAAAATTGAAAATATTATCCCAAACTGGTGTCTCACAGAGCACTAATTCTTATTTTAATCAATTTTTTATAACTTAGTAGAAAAGGTTATTCTGTGTTATCTGTGTGTATGTGTTTTTATAGCATTTCATGGAGTCTTAATGGCCTCTAAAATAGGCATTTATTGTGCATAAATTTTCAGAATATTTGAGAAGAAAGAGGCAGTTTCTTTATAAACCCTAACTTTTCTGTCTAAATTGTCCTTGGGAATTACTGAGCATAAGACTTGCAGGACTTTATCTTTGACTTTTAGGCCCTGTGCAAGACAGATATGTGACATGCGCATCTGTATTCATTGTGTATCAGTCAGAAACTGTACTTAGTGCTGGAAATATGGTGATTAACAAGTCAGAGACAATCCCTGTACTAACAGAGTTTACCACCTCAGGAAGAAGACAGACATTACCAAGAAATTATGAGTGAAATAACTTCCACCAAGGAGAAATGATAAGAGGGAGCAGAAAACATATCATTGCATAATTAATGTCAAAGCAGAATCCCAAAAGATGAGTAGGAGTTGAGTAGCTATCTTGGAGGCAGAAAAAGCAGATGTTAGAGGAAGGTCCAGCCCACCTACTTTGTTGAATTGCTCTTAAAAAGTAGGTGATAGTATAAATGAAGGTGGGCTCTGAAAGCAGACAGCTATAATTCTAAATCTAAATTGGCTACAATTACTGAGCCATGTCTTTAGGCAGATTAATTAATCTCTAAAAATATTCTCAACTGTTCAAGGAAGTTTATAAAAGGATTATATAGTGAAGATGAAAGGATCAGATAAAAACTAAGTAATTATCTTATATAATAAAAGCCTAATATACTAAGTGTCCAGTTGTCCGTTCAACCAATCAAAGTGTAATATGCTAATAATATGTTAAGGTTGCTCAACTGCTCGCTATGATGTGTACTGACCACCACGGGGCAGACACTCTGACTGGTAGGTTAGCTTGCTGCTGGGGTCCGGCCAATTGGGACTGAGTGAGATGGGCCGGAGCCCTCCCATGGTCTCTCCCAGGCTGGTCAACCTCCTGGATACCTCCCTGGCCCCTATCGTACACTGATGGGGTCCCTTGGCCTGGCCTGCACCCTCTCACAATCTGGGACCCCTTGGGGGATGTCGGATAGCTGGTTTCATCCTGGTCCCATTCAATGCAGGAGCTGCCCCCTGGTGGTCAGTGCGCTCCCACAGGGGGAGCGCTGCTCAGCCAGAAGCTGGGTTCATGGCTGATGAGTACAGCGGAGGTGGCGGGAGCCTCTCCTGCCTCCACGACAACACTAAGGATGTCCGACTGCTGGCTTAGACCCATTCCTGTGGGGAGCGGACCTAACCCATCAGTCAGACATCCCCCTAGGGCTCCCAGATTGCGAGAGGGCACAGGCCTGGCTGAGGGACACCCCCTTGTCCCTCGAGTTCACGAATTTCATGCACTGGGCCTCTAGTAGAAAATAATATTAATCCTTGTTTATACATGGTGATATATACATAAACTCCTAACTCAAGAATTGAGTTCTAACTCCAGGACTCTGTACCCAGCACTGCTTTGTAAGATATTATGGATAGGTTCTTTGCAGAAAAACTTTATAAACACATTATTGCTATTTAAAGTTTGGCAGAGGAGAAAATTAGATGGGGAAACTGAAAATACCAGAATCTTTGTTTCTGTGTTTAAAAGCGTAAACAGTGTTTATTGGAAAAGGAAAAGCTTCCTATGAGTTTTAGATGTTGGAAAAGAAAAGGCTGCCTGTGACTTTAGAGAGTAAAAATAGATTTAAATGTAGGAGGTAGCAGGACAGCAAATTAAATTAACTTGGATAAATGACTCAGAGGGTGTTGGCAAAAATTATCTTAATTGTTCTGCACAGGTTATCACTGAGATAAATATTGAAATTAGATTGTGAAGTGATTGGATTATTTTATGATCTTCAAAAGTGCTTGCAGGTAACCAGCTGAAGCAATAATTTTTTAATCAAACCTCATGATGCAAGAAATAAACTGATCATTCAGAGGTCAGAATGACATTTATGAGCTTGAGAACTTTCTGTTTCTGAAACTGGCTGAGTGGGCACCGCCAGAGGTAGAACTTAACTAGAAGGATTTATTAGCCAATACAGCACACAGTTCTTATATCACTAATTAATCACTGGGGCCAAATAGAAGAGCCTGTCTGATGCCAGGTCAAATTTTTTAACTTAAATTAATAGTTTTGGGGAGCATAAGATTAGATTAATAGATAAGGAATAAGATTTAACACCCCCCAAAATTTAAAAAAAAATAGGTAAATGGGTTCTCTTCTTATTTCTTACTATTCATACATGTATTCAAAGATATTAATGGGCACCTAATCTGGGCCATACACTGTATTCGGCATTAGGATTTGTTATGGGTTAAATTGTGTCCCCCCAAAAAAATTCGTATGCTGAACCCTTAACCTCCAGTTCCTCAGAATGTGACTTTATTTGGAAATAGAGTCTTTGTAGATATAATTAGTAAAGATGAAATCATATTGGAGAAGGGTGGGCTCCTAACCCAATGTAACTGGTGGCCTTATAAAAAGGAGAAATTTGGACGCAGACATACACAAGGAGAACCCTGTGGGAAGATGAAGGCAGAGGCTGGGATCATGCATCTCCAAGTCAAGGAACACCAGAGATTAGGGGAGAGGCATAGAACAGATTCTCCCTCAGCCCTCAAAGGAACCAACCCTGCTAACACCTAGATCCAAGACTTGTAGCCTTCAGAACTGTTAAACAATAAATATCTTTTGTTTAAGCGACCAGTTCTTGGTCCTTTAGTACAGCAGCACTAGCAAACTCATACATATAGGATTACAGCAGGGAATCCTTCACCCTCATGACGCCCATATTGCAGTGGCTGACAGTAAATCAGCAAAGTTTACAATGTCAAAAGACGTTGTATATATTACTTTTTCTAATCAACAAAAATAAAGATTGGTAACTAAAAGAATAAAATGGAAATATGCCATTCTTTTATTTGTTGCCAATGGGAAATTGGGGCAACATAATCAAGACAGAACCACTAGAGACTTGGGTTCTATAAGAGTAGAGATCTGGGTCACCCTATCAGGGAAAAAAAACCCCCACAAAACACCAGCTGATGCTGGCAGAGAATAAAGAGAACATGAAACTGGTTATTAAGGAATGAAGGTATAATTTTCAACAAGCCTTGTAATGTAAGCCTGAGCTAAAGAAGTGAGCACTATGAGCAGGTATGTTTTACATTAATCATTGTTTTTCTCCTTTCTATTCACCCTTTATACTTGATACTTTATGTGAAGGGCACTGATTCTCAGTAATGTTGCAATTATAGATCCTGGTGAGATTCTAGCTGCACTGACTTCTCTCCAAGGTGATAATGTAGTTAATAAATTTTGTGTTTCCTCTGTGTTCAGGGATTTTTCCTTTGTGTTTCAGATCTGTCTATCTAAATGAAGAACAGGAATAAACACTAAGTGGGAAAAAGGGATGGCCTGTGCCACTGACTCTGCATTTATGTTTACCCTTATGCATCCATTCTTTGCCCTGACTATATATATAGATAGATAGATCTTTGCCCCAGAACTGTATCACCTGGGATCTCTTGCTCGCTGGCATCTCATCAGTTTCAACCAATAGCAGGCACTACCAGGAGAAAAAAAGTAAGATACACTTATCAGATACCAATTTCTGCTTCAGCTCCCTCCCTCCAAACCCATGATTTTGACAGTGGCTGTGTTCCTCTACACGTGTCCACTACTATTGGGCAGCCCATCTCCCACACCTACAGCTGTCACTGGGTTCTGATACTATCAATTCCTACTCTTATCCCATCAGACATTGGAGCAGTAATGGCTTTCCATTGTTGTGGGCTCTTGAATGCTTCACCATCCCTTTTTGCCATCTCTTCATTCTGCCTACATCTCCATAATTAGTCCCCTTTTTAACTCAACTAGTTAACTCTTTTGAGTGTGACTTCTGTTTTCTGCTAGCACCCTAAGAGATTAATTTTGTGGTTGATAAATGTCTTTTGTGATTCCTTAGTGAAGATTAAGACTTACTTGTCTAGAAATAGAAAGGATTCTTTTTTTAAAAAAAAAATCAAGATTCCACAGGACACTACTGTGAAATGTGTGCTTCACCTGCAGTGTTTGTTGATTGCAGAGTAAAGGGTTCTGAAGAAGATACATTCCCTGGGAAGAGACGCTTTAAGGATAATTATATTCCCAGTATTATGTTCTATAACCAAGACACGAAATATTTGGAAAATAGCTATATTCATCACAAACTAATTGCATTGAAACATATATCTGTAATATGCTAAAGTAGGATGAATTGGTGAAAATAACAATTACAAAGGTGACAAAATTCACTATGTTGAAATGAATAACAGAGGGTCTTCTCATGTATGTCTTTATAAACCTATTAGATAATTTAGGTCAGTATAACAGCTATCAGTTACCAGGCCAACTGATATATTTTAGATGTGTTTTTATTTTTTTTAGTACTATGTTGCTTTACAACATTGATAATGATTTATTTTATGAAGACTGAACTATTCTGCTGAGTATTATTTCTTAAGAACATAAACAACTTATTCAAAATACTAACTGAAATCCTGTCTACTTTTTCTTTTTTTGGAGAAGAAAATGTGACAAAGAAACCTTCAGAATATTATATAGGATCAATGACCACCACATATCAACTCTTATTAGACATTGCCTTTGCCACCTACCCAATACTTTTATTGAGAAACAGAGCTTTATGATTCACATTTAACCTCCCAGTTTTGCTCTTTGGGGGCTAAATGCAATACTGTTGAAACAAACTCTTTGAATCTAATAAGAAAGTGATCGATTTTAATGCTATCTCAGGAGAAAAAAAAGGTGTAATACAATTGAGAAAGCCTCCTATTTCTTCCTGTATTCCAGACTAAGTCACTGTAGCAAACCTGTCGGCTTCAGCCAACTTGTATTTTTATGTCTGAGCAAAGATGTGCTTCAAAGATAACTCCCTTTGAAACATGTGATAAAAGACTACTCAAAGCAAACTGAATCCATCATCAAATAACTTGTATTTTTCTCTTTTAAAAAAATAGGAAAAGAAAACAGAGCTCTTACTTGCAATACATTTTAATAGTATTTTGAATAGCTTTAGTATATTTTTCCTGTGAGAATACATCAGAGTTAGATATGCTCTAAAATAACATTTTTCTCTAAATAATAGGTATAATTTTAAATAATTGAATTAAAATGAAATAACATGGGAACATAAAAATCAGTTTTTATCAAGGTGTCTTTCTTTAAAAAAATGTTCCAAAAACCCTAAATCCACAACTATTATATTTCAGCATTTCTATGTCCAGGAATGACTCAAAATGCAAATTTTAGTTTCTATTGTGGGTCATAGAACCTATCCACAAATCCATTCCACATCTACACTAATAAAAGACAAAGATGCTAATTGACCATACCTTTGCTATGCCCACCAGCCAATCAGAGAGACTATATGCAAATTAACCCAACCAAGATGGCGGTTAATTTGCATATACCGACTGGGAGCAAAGACTGAAGACAACGTGGAAGTGAAGCACTGCAGAAGCGGAGAAAGCAACAGAGCCAAGGCGGTGGAGGTGGGAGGCAGGAGGGAAACCAGCCAGGGGGCGGAGCGGGAACAAAACAAGCCAGGCGGCAGAGCAGGAGCGAAGCCTGCCTCAGCAGGTTTTGCTCCCTTCTCTGCTTCGCTCCAGCTGCAGGAAGCCCTATTCTTGCAGGAATCTTCCTGCAATGTGCCTCTAGTTTCTCAATATAACCCATTCCTACATCTATCTGTATGGTCCACTCCCCTTCTATTCTGGTTCAATTTGGTCCAAATGAACAGCATATGCACATCCATGCCATGTGCCAATATCTGAATTGATATGTGAGAGATACTATAGAATCCAGGAATAGACTAACACATGCATGGTCATTCAACTATAAAGATGTTGCTCTTTTTCCTCTACTGCGGAAGCAGGTCTGTAGATAGAAGGATAGAGAAGTTCTGTTTCTTCAGGCTGAGGACTCTGACCTCTGCAAGACCTGTGCTGTAACTTGGATTTTGTGTTTTCCTCTTTTTTCATAGCTGAGACTAACTATCCACTTGAAGGCTCAGATCCCAAGGCCAAATATGAACTAAAATGGGTAATCTCTAAGAACCTTCACACCAACAGCATTTTTGACTAAGCTGTTGCCTTATGTTAATGGGCAAAGTGTTGTGTTTCTACTGAATGGGCTCATACCTTATTCCAAATGTCTGATTTCTCACAGCATGTGCTTCAATTCTTCTTAATTGGGTACTGTTCTGAAATTCCACTTCTGATAATTGGTCTTTTTCTTCATTGTTCTCTTTCTTTCTTCATTCCCAGTGAGAGACTAGGCGTGTTTTTCTGGTTTAAATAACTATAGCCAAAACTCTATGCCATTTTCAGACCTTTTAAAAGCTGTCTGCCTAGACTTCCCAGAATTGCTCAAACCTGCTGTCTATCATTTCATTCTTTACACTGGATAGGATGCCCTGATATTTAAGTTTTAAACCCCATTGCTACTTGTTTTCTTGCATTTCTTCTATTCTACTAAATCCTAAGACAAACTATTTTATTCATCTTTATGTTTCCCTGCGGGACTTAGCATTATCTTGAATTTAGCCAGTGTTTCATTAATGTGTGTTGAATAATTGACAAAAGTGAATACAATTTATTATTTGGAGAAGCAGCTTTATATTATTGCATTTTAGAGGAACAAATCCTGCCATTTTTTCTTGTCTGACACTATTTTTCTTGTCTGACACTAATAGGTTAGCAAGGAAATTAACCAGTGGTGACTTCAATAATATAGAGACAGCTTCTATTACATCCCTATGTGCTGGACTGTCTGAAATTACTGGGTACCATGGTGATCTGTATTTCTATGGGGGTTAAGTAATGGATATATGATTCTGTGGTGTTGAGAAAATGAAATTGGGTAAAAAGCAGTAAATACTACATTGTAGATTAACACACTGACTTCTCTCTGAGTCACTTTTGTAAGAAAGTAGCTCTTCTTGGCCTTTGGTGTACATAAAACTGGTAAAAAAAAAAATAACAGAAAGACAGATGTCTGGAGTCCTTTCATAAAAAGAAATCAAGGTAGTTTTGCTTCTCTCTTATCCTTTGTAGTGCTCTTTTTTTAAAAATATATTTTATTGATTTTCTACAGAGAAGAAGGGAGAGGGATAGAGAGCTAGAAACATCGATGAGAGAGAAACATCAATCAGCTGCCCCCTGCATGCCCCCCAGTGGGGATGTGCCCGCAACCAAGGTACATGCCCTTGACCGGAATTGAACCCGGGACCCTTGAGTCCGCAGGCCGATGCTCTATCCACTGAGCCAAACCGGTTCGGCTGTAGTGTTCTTTATATTCCAATAATTCAGTGATGAGCTCAGATCCCAGCTAGATTAAAAGAAATTATCATCCTGACCAGTGTATCTCAGTAATGAGAGCCTCTGCCCACACACTAAAGCAGTGGTTCTCAACCTTCTGGCCCTTTAAATACAGTTCCTCATGTTGTGACCCAACCATAAAATTATTTTCATTGCTACTTCATAACTGAAATGTTGCTACTGTTATGAATCGTAATGTAAATATCTGATATGCAGGATGGTCTTAGGCGACCCCTGTGAAAGGGTCATTCGACCGCCAAAGGGGTCGCGACCCACAGTTTGAGAACCGCTGCAAAGGTTTTTGATTCCCCGGTCTAGGGCATGAATCTGGTTTGTGGGTTCACTCCTGTCCCTGGTTGGGGTGTGTTCAGGAGGCAGTCAGTCGATATGTCTCTCTCACATCAGTGTTTCTCTCTCTCTCTTTCCCTTCTCTTTCTCCCTCTCCACTCTCTCCTTGAAAAAGCAATGGAAAAAATATCCTCACATGAGGATTAACAAAACAAAACAAGAAAAGAAATGATCTTTCATTATCATCATTTAACTTTCAATCATCTTGAAGCATCTACGTTTGAAATCACATAAACTTTAGCAAAAGTATAAAAGAAGCAAGGTTTTAGCACAAAGACCAAGGAATGGTGCAGTCCATATTTTCCTGTGTACATTAGCAAGACTTGAAGAAGTAATTAAAATTAATAATATGCATCCTTAAGGGTCTGATTGTTGTCACAGTGCTAAGCAAAGACATATTTACCATTTTCCAATGTTCATGCAGCATTAATATAAAAAGGGTGCCACACTATACCAGACCATGCTTTCTTTGTTCTTTTAAATTAAATTCATTGGGGTCACATTGGTTAATAAGATTATATAGGATTCAAGTGTACATTTCTATGATACATGATCTATATACTGCATTGTGTGCACACCACCCAAAGTCAAGTCATCTTCCATCACCATATATTTGGCCCCTTTTACTAACCAACCCTGACCTACCTTCCCTCTGGTAACCACCATACTGCTATCTGTGTGTCTACGAGTTGCAGTTTTATATCCTACATATGAGTGAAATCATATGGTTCTTAGCTTTTTCTGATTGGCTTATTTTGTTTAGCATAATATTCCCAAGGTTCATCCATGACACATATGACAATACTTCATCCTTTCTTATAGTTGAGTAGTATTTCATTGTATATATGTACCACATCTTCTTTATCCAGTAATCAACTGAAGGACAGTTGGTTTTTTCATGTCTTGGCCACCATGAATAATGCTATAATGAAGATGATGATAGATAGATAGAGAGATAGATTATATATATATATCTTTGTGAATATGTAAATATTTTCCAATTTGGGGGTAGATACTCAGAAGAGGGATTCTGGGTTCTATAGTAACTATAGTCTTAATTTGTTGAGTAACCTATATACCATTTTCCATAGTGCTTATACCAGTTTACATTCCCACCAGCATTGAATGAGGGTTTCTTTTTCTCCAAAACCTCTCCAACACTTTTTATTATTTGTCTTGTTGATAACAGCCATTCTATCAGGTGGTATCTTACTATAATTTCGATTTGCATTTCTATAATAGCTAGTAAGGGTGAACATATTTTCATATATCTGTTGGCCATTTGTAAGTCATCTTAAGAGAAGTGTTCATCTAGGTCCTCTGCCCATTTTTAATTGTATTGTATTGTTTGTTTGATGTTGAGTTGTATGAGTTATTTTTATATTTTGAATATTAACTCCTCAGTAGAACTGTTGTTTGCAAATATCATCTCCCATTCAGTTGGTTTCCTTTTTGTTTGGTTGGCCATTTCTTTTGATGTGCAGAAGCTTTTTAGTTTGATATAGTGCCATTCATTTATTTTTGTCTTACTTCCCTCACCTTTGGGGTAAAATTCATAAAATCTAAGACCAAGGTCCATCAGTTTAGTACCTATGTTTTCTTCTATGCAATTTATTGTTACCGATCTTATATTTACATCTTTGATTCATTTTGAATTAATTTTTGTACATAGGGACAAACTGTAGTTTAGTTTCATTCTTTTGCATGTGGCTTTCTACAAGCTTTTGTTTTTATATTATATCTACTATCAGCAGATGTAATGGAAACTAGGAAAGAAGGAGAACTAGCACTTTCCTTCTTTCATGCTCCTCCTTTTTTTGCTCAAGAGATACTTAACAGTATTTTATGTCGTGTGTGTGTGTGTGTGTGTGTGTGTACTTTTAGTTTTTAAAAAAATTAAAGTAATGCATTGATGGGGAAAACTTGGTCAATGCAAGATACACAAAACATATTAGCATTCACAAGAATGCTCCAAAATTACACACTGGGAAGATGGAAAGAATAAAAAAAAATCCAGTGGTCAGAGATTTTATGGGAATAAAACCTCTCATGAAAGAATTTGGGCTTTTTTAATGCTATAAGTACAAAAAAGTGGCTCATGCAATGACTGCCATAACAATTATCACAGATCTAATATATAATGTCATATGGCTGAGAACACCAGAATTGTTGAGAATTTAAAATGCAAAAAATTCCAGTACAGCAACCTACTGTGAAAAGAGACATTTTCTACTTATCTGAGTCACTGGTCCAACATGATAATTTTCTTTTTTTGTTTGTTTGGTTGGTTTTTTAATTTTTGTTAATCCTCACTGAATGATATTTTTCCATTGATTTTTAGGGAGCATGGAAGACAGAGGGAAAGACAGAGAGAAACATCTATGTGAGAGAAACTTCAGTGTGTGAGAAACACATCGACTGGTTGCCATCTGTATGTGCCCGGACCAGGGCCTGGCCAAGAAGGAGCCTGCAACCAAGGTACGTGCTCTTGATTGGAATCGAACCCAGGACCCTTTGGTCCACAGGCTGTAGATCTATCCACTGAGCAAAACTGGCTAGAGCCAACATGATAATTTTCTCAACAAAAAATGGGCATGGAAAAAATAATGTTTTTTTTGTTTTGTTTTTTTTAATCTTGGTAAGGACCAATCAATCAGATTAATTTTAATAAAATATCAAATTTTGCAAATAAAAATTTCCTTTGTGTTTTCATTATATTTAAACATAATTTTGTTCGGCACTAACCTATCATTCCAGCAGTGATTTTTTATTGTCCTTTCTACACAGGATAGGTCCTAGAAAGTAAAAAGCATTTTATATAAACAAATTAATAATGATTGGTTTTCCTACATGGAATATTTTTAAATATTTTATCACTTTCCAGTTATTTTTCAAAGAGTCTCACTATTCTAAGTATTTTAGAAAGTCTCAACTGAATTTTATTATGTATTTAACAGTAAATACTTTTAATCATTTTGATATTATTATGGATTCACAAGAAATTGGTATTAAGAGGTCCCATGTACCCTTCACTGAGGATTTCCCCCTAGGGTTGAATTTTACATAACTATAGAACAACATAAAAATAAGGCTCTTTACATCATATCAATGTCTGTGCATAGTTCTATGCCATTTTATCACATATGTAAATCTCTACAACCATGTCCTCAATCAAGATACAGAACTATTCTATCACCACAAAGAACTACCTCATTCTACTCCTTTATAGGCACACCTATCCCACTAGTCCTTAATCCTTGGCAACCACTAATGGTAATGTATAGCAATATATAGTCATATCAAGAATATTATGTAATGGTATTATACATCATGTGATACTTGAGTTTGGCCTTTTCCAATCAGCATTATACTCCTAAAATCCATCCAAGTTGTTTCTTTTTATTACTGAATAACAGTATTCCATGGTATGGATGTACCCCAGTTTTTTTTATCCATTCATTTATTGTATGCCACTTGGTTGTTTCCAGGTTTTGGCTATTACAAATAAAGCTGTGATGAACATTCTTGTATAGGTTTCTGTGCAGATATGAGTTTTTATTACTTTGGAATAAAAGGAGTATGGTTGTTAGGTAATTTGGTTCGTATATAATCACATTTTAAAGAAACTGCCTACCTATTTCCCAGAGTGACTGTTTCACTTTAAATTTCTACCAATAATGTATGAAAGATACTGTTTCTCTGCATACACATCAGCATTTGGAAAAGTCACTACTTTTAATATATTTTTATTGACTACAGAGAGGAAAGGAAAGGGAGAGATAGAAACATCAATGATGAGAGAATCATTGATCGGCTGCCTCCTACACACCCCCTACTGGGGACTGAACCAGCAACCTGGGCTTGTGCCCTTGACTGGAATCGAACTCAGTATCCTTCAGTCTCTTTTCCCCATATCTCAAGTGTCTTTATTTGTGAAAGAATTATAGTACACAGAAGACGTTCACATATTAGTGATTAATTTTATGCTCATCAACCATTGTTGGTGTAGAGAAAAGAAAAATGATAATTGTTATTCAAATTTGATAAATGAAAAACCTGAGTCTTAAATGATTGTGCAAAGTTAGAGAAGCAGAACTTCTGGTTCTAAGGTAATAGAAACTTTCTGACATACTATATGGTAATCTCATGTAATACCAAAAAAAAATCATGGATTAGTAACCACAAAAAATTAAACTACACACTTTAAAAAATTTTGAAAGAAACAAAAAAACATTCTTATCACTTAACATAGTAGAAAATTCAGGTTTTAAATTATGGATTTGTGCATTATATTTTCAGATTATTTGAATAATATAGGAGCCCGATTCTTTGCATTAAGTCCACAAGAAACATTTTTCAATACCTAAAAGTCTCTATACTCCAAAGAAAACTAGAAAACTAGTTTTTGACAATTAAATAAAGAGAAAAATGAGAGAGAGAGAGAGAGAGAGAGAGAGAGAGAGAGAAACATATAGAGAGAATTGAAAACATTAGGCAAATACATGGTCTATTATTGGTATTGTTTAAACTATTAGAGTTTTAATTATTAAGTTGTTTTACCCACAGGGAAGTTATTGATTAAAATAAATGTTTATTGCTCATGGATTGTTAAGAAGGTGTCTGAGGTCAGACACAAAGGATTGTTTTATAGCCATTGAGACTTCAGTTTATGTTTTATCTCTTAGACTTAATGTAGAGCCTGGTACAATGTCTCATAGGAAACAGAAGCACAGATCCACCAAGACTTATCATCTTGATATACAGTGTTAACCTAACATGAATTGATTATACACTAGCTCATTGCTTTAGAGAAAAATCTATAGCTACTAATGGGTTTTGCTCCTGAGGTTGAAAGTCACAAAAATATTATATTCCTTTCCTTGAATATTAGTTAATTTCTCTTTAGTGAGCGCTTTAGGAAGTAAAGCACTGCAAAAGGCTAAAGGCTCTCATTAAATTCAACTACTATCTGCTTAAAGAAAATAAAATGGGCTTTCAGGTCAAGCGTGTGGTTTTTTTTATATGACAGCTTTGGTAACAAGCAGTGATTATCATTATGGTCACCTATACTTCCCCGATTGGTTACCCATGACAATTCAGTTTATTCTGCAGGAAAATCCTAACTGATCAAAGCATATGCAACCATGCATTGTGCATGTGGAAATATATTTAATCCTGTTTATAGTGTTATAAAAATATAGTCTGACTTGTTCCTCATTAAGAAAATCTCTTATAAATACTTAATGTATGAGAAAATTATAGATAGATAGATAGATAGATAGATAGATAGATAGATAGATAGATATAGATATATATATATGTAAAAGACAGAAAGGAAAAAGTCCCCTCAACTGAAATCATCTTTGCTGCTATTTAATATGGTTTAATTGCAGAAACATATGTTCTAGTTGACTAACAGGAATAATCTGAACACTATTTGTCCAAAGGAAAAGGAATTTAGCAAATGCCTTAAACCCTTCACTGAGATTTCCCCATCTGTAAACTAAGACAATAAGAGGTACTCTCCTCAACAGGAATTATTTTTGTTTTAATTGGTGTTTTTTAGGAGAAAGTATGAATGCAGTCCCCCACTACCACAAATTCTGCAATGGAGTCCTCCACATTTGGGGGAATTGCAGGGATCCGCACACTCAGAGTGCAATAGGTAATCTCCGCCCTGGGAAAACCACCTTCATGACCATGGTATCTCCCCTGCCAGGTAAGCATTTTTCGTTGGTATTTTAAATATACAAAATAAGTTATAAGCACTGTGAAATCTAAAGCAAAATACATATACAATTCCAATAATATATAAACTAAAGTAACTGACAATGTATTTGGTCTGCACATAAGATTTGGAAGTTTGGAGTCAAAAGGTCCAGAATTGGTAGATCGCAGAGATGGCCCTGATCCTTTGCCCCTCTACATGATTTTGCATATAATTTTACCATCCTCTCCCATGGGCTTGGGAGCAGGCACAATTTCCACCCCGAGTGTAGCCATGTATTGCTTTAGTCAATAACATGTTAAAAAGTATGATGTAATACCTTACTCAATAAAGAAATTAAAAGTAAAGAGAGAGAGAGAGAGAGAGAGACCGACCACTGGGACTTTGAAGAAAAAGTCCTAATTTGAAACATTTACCCAGGTGTTGCTGAGGTAAAATAAAGTAAAAATTCTGTTTATTAAATTTATATACTTCTTTAAAAAAAGTATGATGCAAAACAGAATTTAAAATAGGCTTATACAATTTGATTCATTCTCACACTTGCCTTCTAGTAATACTGCCATGAAAGGACATTCCTGGGCTAGCCGGATGAAGGATGGGAATCATATGGAGCAGAGCTCAGGTTTCCCAATTTTCCCAGGTGAGGCCATGCTAAATCATCTGATAATCAGGTAACCTCCAAGCATCATCAGCAGATTTGCTGCTAGGACTATTTCATTCACATAAGGAATAAATTCCTTTGGTTGTTTGGCACTGAAGTTCTGTGGCTGTTTGTTTCACATTACTATTAAGGCTATAGGTAGCTAACTAAAGAATTGTACTAAAAATGGAGTTCTACTGTAACAAAAATATGATATCTTGATTTTGAGACCAGGAGATAGGTAATAAAGATAGCATTAAAGGAGGATGGAAAAACGGAAAAGGAAAACTGTGACAGGAAAAGTGAAGTGTGATGACCTGTGTTCTAAAGTTGTGTCACATTTAGTAGAACCGTAACATGTAACCTGAAAGTCAGATAATATACCTAATGAATTCTGGGACATGACTTAAAGAGATGTCCAAGGAAAGTACTGACGACATCTCCTGGTTGCTTTTAGTTGTTTATGGTAAGACTAGAAGCCTGGTGCACAAATTTGTGGACCGGTGGGATCCCTCGGTCTGGCCTGCGGGATCAGGACAAAACCAGCTCTCCAACATCCCCCGAGGGGTTCAGAATTACGAGAGGGCACAGGCCAGGCCGAAGGACCCCACCAGTGCACAATTGGGGCCAGGAAGGGATGCAGGAGGTTGGCCAGCCTGGGAGGGACCATGGGAGGGCTCCAGGATGTGTCCTGCCATCTTGCTCAGTCCTGATTGGCCAGACCCCAGCAGCAAGCTAACCTATAGGTCGGGAGTGTCTGCCCCCTGTTGCTCAGTGCACGTCATAGTGAGCGGTTGAGCGGCCTTAGCATATCATTCGCATATTATGCTTTGATTGATTGAGCGGACGACCGGTTGACCAGACACTTAGCATATTAGGCTTTTATTATATAGGATTCTACAAGAGAAAAGATGTAGACTGAAGAACTGGCTAGTTTCCAAAAATAATTTAGTGGGAATAAGGAGAGCTCCAGAATTTTGGAAATCAATAGTTTGGAAAAGAAAACTGTTCACATTTCCAGCCTTTCAAACAAGTGACAGATTTCCATATTAATACACTAGAGGCCCGGTGCACGAATTCATGCACAATCAGGGCTTATTGGGCCGGCCTAACTAGGGGGAGGGGCCATGGGCAGTTGGCCAGCCTCGCCCCCAATCAGGGTGGGGGGCCAATCAGGGGTGGGGCTGGCTGCAGGGAGGGGCTGCAGGCGATTGGCCCCTCCTGGTAGAACTCCTAGTCAAGGGGACAATTTGCATATTAGCCTTTTATTATATAGAATTGCCTCAGGACCAGAGATCTTTAAGTCCTTTTGTTAAGTCCTCTGAAATCATTAAATTGGTGGACAGTAGACCTTCTTAGCCAGACCAATGGACTCCCAAGGATAATGGTATTGTCTCATAACAGTTTTATATGTCAAAAAATACCAGTAAGTCAGGCTAGATTGATAGATATGTCTCAAAACCAACTGGGATGTAGCTTATGGTACATGTATAAATTCAAATCTGATACATAGAAAATCCAAAGAGTATTCAAGGTAGCTATACTTGCAAAAGCATCATCACCTTGTTCTAAATAGGCTTAGTTATTCCCAGATTACAGAACCAAGGCTTAATCAAGGACTATATTCCATTTCAGGGTAGGAGAACATGTCAAAATGTTACCTGGAAGTATTTCAAAATTAATATGGCCAAGTGACTGCTACAGTGCCTCTTATTTTTTCATTCAAATGAAAGTGTTTATTGTAATTCTCTCCCTGACTGAGTGGCACAAAAAAAAACCCTTTAAGTTCATTGATTTTTGTGGTGCAGAATTTTGGAATAGAAATAGTGGTGATAGCTTCTCTCTATCCAACAATCTCTGTCATCTCAGCTAGAGGACTTGAAGGCCAGAGGTTTGTTTACTGAAGGTTTGTTTACCAAGATGTCTGATGATAGATGCTGGTGGTGACCTTGCTACATCTGTTGGGTGTAGTATCCTCACATGGTCTTCTAGGTGGACTTGGCTTACCCATAACATAATGGTTGAGTTACACCGGAAGTATTAAATAGACTATTTTTAAAGATATAATCTGCCACATAGTTTGTGTGTTTGTGGACAGATAATTTGTCTTTTCATTTTTAGTTCTCTAGATCAAGAGACCTCCCCCCACCCCACATCCAAACCTGTTAAAAAGCATAAAATTTTGGACAATGTGGTACTGATGCTATGAATGGGTGATATTTGGGAGACAGGGAGAGTTTAGTGGAATAGAAATGAGCAAATTTTACATACTAGAAGTTATTAAAAAATTGCCACTATCAGTGAAGACAATATTAACTCATACTAACAGACCCAATTGTTTATCTTTCCCTGTATCTGCAATATTCTGCCATATAACTTTTCAAAAATTTCCTAGGACGGGTCTAAAAGAGATGGATATCTCTCCTCACTTTGGCTTGGCCATGTCTCATCTTTAGCCAATGGGTTTTTAGCAGACATGAGGCAAATAGAAGCTTGGAATGGTCTGGTACAACTATACTTGCCCTTGTCATTGCCCTATGTCATCAACATGAGAAGGAGATGTCCAGACCTATTTGAAAAAAGATGAGAGATGTGGAACAGAGCCAAGATGACCCAGTCATTCCAGCTGAAGATTTCAAGATCATTTAACAGCCTGTGATCCCCCAGAAATGAATATAATTTCCACCAAAATTAGCAGGCCACCAGTGACCACGTCAGAGTGCGAATTTAAGAAAGTGCTTATTGTTAAGGGCAAATGAGATTCTGTGCTATTTGTTATGAAACTTTTGTGCCAAAAAATAAACTGATATCACTGTATCAGATACCAAATAATGTCTGTCAAAAGATTAAAATGAATGCTGCTCTCAGATTATTCTGTACTCCACTGTTATAGCAGGAAGGCACATCAGGGCTAATTAACTTTCTATTTGACCGAATTCATCTCATGCATTATATTTATTGGGCATATGTTTGAAAAGCATAAACACACTATTCAGGGGGAAATGCTTATATGTACACAAATCACACTCCCATCTTATTGAGCTACAGAGAAGTGGTGAGCATCTGTATATGAGACTGCCATTTCCACTGTTTAGCAGAGCCACGCAACAGATTAGCTGTAGAATGGAATTTATGTTAACTAGAATATCAATGATTTTTACACATCTGCCTGGGGAATCAAATTTACATCCCCATCATTTTACTGCAAGAAATTTATTATTTAAAAATAAGAGACCAATGGGGCACTTTGTAATGAAAGGGACTATATAAAAAATAAAAATTACTTTACTGGTCACAGATGAGCATCAACTGTAGATGCACATGTGGCTATAAGTCTATAAAAATTACTATGTATATGTTAATAGCTAATAAAAATACACACCATTGTTCCTCATAATGTAGATATATCAGAGAAGCTGAAGAAATGGTTTTACAATATCAAGAAATATCTGAATGAAGAGAATGGAAATCACCTCAGGATGTTAATTCTCCTATACAGAGAGATATTAGAATAATTCACTGTTACTCTAGGCAGGCACGTTATTCCTAGTTTGGAACATCCATCTGTATCAAAAAACAGTGAGTAAATTAGGCACCAAGAAGTAACCTCAGACCATCTGAATTATCTTCATTGATGTATACCTAAGCCCGTGTATAAGTTTTTAAAAATCTGTGCATATTCCCTGGGGTCCAGGAGAAATCCATTGGCATTAAATTTCAAATTGCTATTTAAAATCATTTGAAATATAGTCAACAAGAAGTTTCAGACAAATGAATGAGAGAGTGTACTCTCAGATATCCAGGGTTCATGGCTCAAACATTCACCCACTGAACAACATTAAGCAAGTTACTTAACCCCTTTGTGCCTCAGTTTCCCCATTTATAAAATATAAATAATAATTGTGTCCATGTCATATAACTGCTATGAGGATTAACTGAATTAATACAATGCTTAGCACATAATAAAGACTCAAAAAATGGGAGCCATTAGCATATCTAACTGCAATCATACAGTTCAGTTGCTTGACCATTTTTGATTATATATTAGAACATTTAGTTGTGAGATTAGCAGTATTGGATTTTAGTCATTAATTCCCTGACATTAAATTCAAGGGCATTTTTTGTCCTATTTCTCAGTGCAAAGATAATAGGGACTGGAGCATCCCAAATTGTTATTGCTTTATCTCCAGGAACCCTTCTTCTATTATGGGTAGTAAGGAAAACACTACCAGCTGTGGGAACAAGGTACTGTCACTACAAAAATATAGAAGTTATCATCTAGGCTCTGACACTGCCTTACTACAGAACTTTTTGCAGATCACTTATCTTTCCTTCAGTGGATGTGAAAATGAGGGGTCCAGGTCTGTACTAGAGACTGCAGACGTCTCTTCCAAAGCTAAAATAATAAAACTGCTTACGTGTATATAGGACAAGCACAGGTTTTGGTATCAGACAAATCTAAATGTGAATGCTCATTCTGCTCCTTGGTCTCTGGGACTTCTTTTTTAGGGTAAATATATAAGCCTTTTGTAATGACTGATATATGTAAAGTGTGTGCAATGAGTGGTGCATACAAGCACGGAACACTGATTGCTGAGGCATGTCCTGGTGATAAAGGTGTGAGCTCTGGAATCAGACTTACTGGGTTTAGATCTCAGCTCTCTCACTAAAGTTTCCTTCCTTCCTTCCTTCCTTCCTTCCTTCCTTCCTTCCTTCCTTCCTTCCTTCCTTCCTTATTTCTTATTGATGAAAGAGAGAGAGTGAGACAGAGAGAAACACCAGTGAGAGAGAAACATTGATTGGCCGTCTCCCATACTCACCCCAACCAGGGATCAACCCTGCAAACTGGGCATGTGCCCTGACCAGGAATAGAACATGTGACCTTTCAGTGCATGGTACCATGCTCCACTAACTGAGCCACAGTTCAATAAAGTTTTTAAATCTCAGTTTCTTCATCTGAAAAAAAATAAGAATAATAATAGATTTTTCTTGATAGGAATGTTATGATAAGTGAATGACACACTGTGTAGAAAGTTTAGTAGTATTATCTATTATTACTATTACTATTATTATTATTATTATAAACTAGTGGCCCAGTGCACAAAATTCATGGATGGGGGGGTTGCCCCTCAGCCTGGCCTGCACTCTCTCCAATCTGGGACCCCTTGGGGGATGTCCGACTGCCGGTTTAGGCCCAACCACTGGCTCCTAATTGCTCACCTGCCTGCCTGCCTGCCTGATCGCCCCTAACCACTCTGCAGGCCAACCTGTTCATCCCCAACTGTGCCCCCACCAGCCTTCTCACTCCCAACTGGCCCCCCTGCTGGCCTGCTCATCCCCAACTGCCCCCCCCCACCAGCCTGCTCGCCCCCAACTGGCCCCCCCTGCTGGTCTGCTCTCCCCCAACTTCCCCCACTGCCAGCCTGATCACCCCCAACTGCCCTCCCCTCCTGGTCTGATCTCCCCTAGCCCCATTCCTTGGTCACTGGGGCAACCCGGGAAGCCATGCCTTCCCACCCGCTCTCCCGCCTGCTTGGCTTGGCTTCCCAGGTCGCTGCCTTCCCACCTGCTCTCCTGCCATTCCGTGGCTCCAGCAAGCACCACCATCTTTGTCACATCAATTTGCATATTCCCTCCTTATTGTCTGTGGGCGCCGCCATCTTTATCATGAAGTGACAGTTAATTTGCATATTACTCTTTTATTCAATAGGATATGCTCCTATCCTACAGCTACTTATTACCTTTCATGGATTCTTTATTCACATTTTCATGTAGATCTTCATTTTAGGCTTCTTTTTATCAGAAAAAAATATCATTCAGCAGTAAATGCTTCAAGGTCAGGAAAAATACAGGAAGGATTAAGAATCCAATGAGAATATTTTAAGTGACAACCTGAGAAGCAATAGTTTTTGCATTCTGCTAGATATATTTTAAAGCATTGTACATGGTTTGCTTTTGTACACCCACATGTGCCCACTTAGAGAGACCATATTCAGTTTAAGTAGATGAACACTGGAAGCACGAAGTTACTTTGCGTGGCATTAGAGTCCCCTGTATAGCAGTGTCTAAATGCCATGGCCTATTATAAACCCAGTGTGCTTTCTATGCCCGTAGATAAAAGAAATTTCCCTTCATAGGTTTTCTATCCAAAGGCTACACAGACAGGTGTCACGTGATACCCTGGATCCCAAATCTATCACAGAAAATTCACTAAATATAATTTTACTCATGTATATTTATGACATTTCTATAAGGCACTATACATTGAACATGTATTTTTTCTACATCTCAAAGGGAATTTTATTTTTATTTCTCTTCTTTTCAGTAAAAGCACATGGTTGATGTTATTTAAGGCCTAATGTTCCACAGCAGGGTAGTAAATGATGTCATAAATGGCTCAAGCGGTTATCGAAGGCTCAGCCTCAACCCCAGCCTTTAATCATCTGTAAAAGCCAGTTATAGGCTCATATACTTCCCCTCAGTGAACATTATCCCTCTTATATGACAGGAAAAAAATATTTTCAAAAACAGATTAATAAATTACATTATCCAAAAAATTAATAATAAAGTATATTTGCTCATTTCACACACATTTGGAAGTTCTGTATTTTTGCTAACTTCTTTCAATGCACATTTTAATTATTTAATGTTTGTTTGGTACTTTGAAGATAGAATACACTATGTAAGTGCTAACTATTACTAGTGATATTATGTGAGGTTAGTTCAGAAGCATGGATTCTATGAAAAATAGCACAAAGGAATGTACTATGGGAAAAATAAATGAAATTTGTGATTAGACACATTTCAACTCAGAGAAGATTTGGTTTTCTTCTGAGAAAGTGTCTATTTACACTTTCTGAGCTTTGATTGGTCAAAATACCTTCTTTCATATACTCAGAAAGGATACTGATATGGGAAGTTTGCATAATGAAGTGTGCTATGTTTCATACACAGAAGGGAGAGGTTACTGAACCCCCACTGAGAAAAGAATCATTTTAAATCATTTATTAAAAATAGAAATGGTCCTGGCTGGGGCCAGTGTCACACAATTGGTTAGAGCGTCATTGCAGGATATGGTCAGGGCACATACCCAGGCTGCACATTCGATCCCTGGTCGGGGCATGTATGGGAGACAACCACCAATATTATCTATTCTTTCTCTCTCTCTCTCTCTCTCTCTCTCTCTCTCTCTCTCTCTCTCTCTCTCTCTCTCTCTCTCTCTCCTTTCTTTTAAAATCAATAAAACATATATCCTCTGCCGGAGGCCGGTCCATCCTTGCTGCTTGACGCAGTCGCTGCAGGAAAGAGGCATCTGCACAGCATGTGTTTCAGTGGACCTGGCGTATGTAGCATACTGTTTTTAATATGTTTGCTCTCTTTAGCGCCATGTGTTTTAACCAAGGTCACCTCTCCGAGAAAGGTTGTTTCCCCAGGTGGGGATCTTTCCCTGAGGTTAGGGAGGGGATACAACCCCTTAATTAAGTGCCAGGCGGGTAATTAAGTTACATGGTCTTTACTCCCTGGAATGGAGATGAGAAACACCTTAACCCTTGTAATAGAAATTGACGGGATTGGAATCGGCTGGTATAAATACGGATGTAATAAGACAATAAACGTCAGATCCTCATCAGTTCCTGACCAGAACTCCGACCAGAACTTTGGCTGGAGATCCTGGCTATAGGTCCTGACTAGGCTGCTGACCAACTGAAGGCTGTCTTCGTGTCATTCCTTCTTCGCCGACTCCGTCCACACCTTTGGGGACCCCTGGACCTGCTGGGATTGGACCCCAGCAATCCTCCAGTGAGGATTTTTTTTTCTTTATTGATTAAGGCATTACATATGTGTCTTTATCCCCCCATTACCCCCCACCCCCTCCACTCATGCCCTCACCCTCCTGGTGTCTGTGTCCATTGGTTAGGCTTATATGCATACATACAAGTCCTTTGGTTGATCTCTCCCCCTTACCTCCACCCTCCCCTACCTTCCCTCTGAGGTTTTTTGTGTTTTTGTTTTTGTTTTTTGTTTGTTTGTTTTAATGCTGTCTAAGTCTATAAAATGGCTTGTCTCATAGAGGAAAGCACTGGAATAGGTTAGACTTTATTGCTGTAGCAAGCTCATCCCTCTGAAGTTTGATGGTCAGATCAATGCTTCTCTGTCTCTGGATCTATTCTTGGTCATCAGTTTATGTTGTTCATTATATTCCATAAATGAGTGAGATCATGTGATATTTATCTTTCTCTGACTGGCTTATTTCGCATATTGCAGTGAGAATTTTTTTTGAAAAGGAATGCTAGGTGTATACTCATGCAGAATTACTCAACTACTACTCAAACAAGCGTATCCATTTTATAGAACACACACACACACACACACACACCTTCCCAAAGTGAGTGCTGTAGGCGGCATGCCCTGGTAAATTTTCTGGATCCTGTGTGGTTTGAAACCATAGCCTATATTTTATTTGTACCACAGTTAATTAATAGCCAAGATTTCCTCCAGTGAATAAAACAATTTTTAAATTTCATGTTCAATGTCCTGCAGTAATAAATTTTATTTTTGCCTCCTCAATATTATGTAACTGAAATTCCATCTATTTCAAAATAAATAACTGTAAGTAATTTTTAAATTCACTACTCTATAAGCATTGTTTCATTTCCACAATTTAGCATGAAGATTAAATATTTTAGAGTTATCATAAGGTAACTGGACCAAAAATGGAGAGATGCAATTTACAATGATTTTGACAACAGGGATTCATTTGTGCAGCCTATTTAATCCAGGCATTTTTTGTTTTTTATATTCAAGTCAACTCTACATGTCCTCCCTCCCTTCTAATTATACTCTATTGTTTTTCTTGGGGAGTGAACTATGAAGAACACTTTTGTTTGTTGACAGAAATGGAACTGAAGAATATTTTCATGGAAGATTTATGATACATAGGCAATTACATCTGGATTGTAGAGAGCAAATTAGTTTTGGATTTGTCTCATTCAAAAATCATTGACAAGTGTGATTCATCATAATAATTTTGCAGAGGAATCATAGCAGATCATAGCCTGCACCACAAATGATGCTGCTACCACAATCCATCATGATTAAATAATGGTCTAGAATTAGATAAATGAGAAGCTGGAAGTATATGTAACCATTGATAATTAGATGTTTATTTGAAGTATGGGTTGTGGAAAACTTGTGTGGTGCTCTTACTTTACTTTCTACAGAGTGGATTAAGAATTGTGTGTATTTTCCACTTTTGAATTGTGTTAGAATCCTCATGAAAATTCTGCCTGAAACTTAAACAAAACCCAGTTAAACTCCCATTTGAATATTATTAAAATAGTCCCTATTGAAATAAGTTCATGTGATGTCATCCACCTTTTATGACAATTTTAAGAAATGCCAGATGAGGTGTGAAAAGTTTCAAATTTACAAAAAATTGACCCAAACAGGGTATGCCCTTCTCCAGGCCTAATTTATTTCTCATGAGTTAGAAAAGCAATGCAAAACTCAGCTTACTGTTCTCAAATATATCTTCACCTCCCAACTGCAAAACACATTAGTCTCTGACTTGTTGAAATTCCTCCTGTTGATTCTGAAGTCTCCATGAGTTTATCATTTATTTATTCATTCAAAGAACACTTGATGAATATTCTATATGCCAGTTACTGTTTTAAGTCTTGGGAATACAACAGTAAGAAAACAGACAAAAATGTCTGCCTTCATTGTGTTTACACTTTGTGGGAGGAATCTGAAAGTAAGCAAAATAAGTATGTTCATGATGCATGTGGTTGGAGAAAAATAAATTTTAAAAAATAAATTTTGAAGTGTGCTACATAAAAATGTGCACATGTAACTGAAAATTTAAATATACATACATATATACATATATGTATATATATTTCAGAGAGGAAGGGAGAGGGAGTGAGAGATAGAAACATCAATGATGAGAGAGAATCATTGATCATTGATTGGCTGCCTCCTGCACACCCCAACTGGGGATTGAGCCCACACCTGGGCATATGCCCTGGCTGGAAAGTGAACCTTGACTTCCTGGTTCATAGACTGATGCTCAACCACTGAGCCATGCTAGTTAGGCTGAAAAATTCTTATTGTTTCTTTATTACATGCCCTAAAAATAAAGTAATTAAGTCAACCATACACGAAGCCCTTTAAAGAGTCATATTTACTGAATTGCTGATCGCAATGTGGGAAGGATTATAGTTAGACTGCTTACATTAGACAGGCTGTCTTCAGCACAGGAAAGTTCATTAGAGAAATATTAAGTCTTGTCCTCTCATTGTATCACAAAATAAATTTTATACAGATAGATGAAATTCCTCTCTCACACTTTTCATGACTAGTAAAGTTAGCACTAGGCTAGGACGAACATTCAACATTCCTTGCTGTCATTCTGCTCATGCTGCTGCCGGTCTATCTAATCCAGTGAGAACTCATTGGGGACTAGTGTGATGAAAAGATTTCTTTTATACATACAATCAGATACAATCAGTTTTCACAGTTCTATATACTGAATAGTCCACTTTTTCCCCCAAAAAAATATGCAATGACACTGTTTTGTTGCGTTTCCAAGCAAGCATGGATGTGCTTCTCAGTTCTCTATTCCGTTTCTTTGACCTGGTGTTTATCCTGTGACCAGTTTGCACTGCATTGCTATCATTATATAAGAAGTGCCTCTGTTTGTCTCAACCCCATTTCATATTTTCATTCATTCATAAAATCAATAAATATTGATTTTTGCATATACTATGTGTTAGAAATTTTCTAAGGGCTGGAAATTCATCAGAAAACCAAGGAAACAAATCCTGCATCCTCAGATAGCTTCTGTTCTAGTAGAAGAGATGGACAATAACAAGTTACAGACATTGTTAATTATAGTGAGCTAAAAAAAAACTGCTATGGAAAAACTAAGTAAAACCTGGCAAGAAGATAGGAAGTGCCAGGGGTAAGAAAGCTACCATTTTACATAAAAGAAGCTTCCCATTTGAACAGGCATCTGAAGAAGGTACAGGAGAGTGTCTTTCAGATACCCAGGGCAAAGAACATACTCAGAGGGAAATGCAGTGCCAAGATTCTGCTTGACATTTATTATTTTCAAATATTTTTATAGACTTTACAAGTGTATGAAGTTTTCTAGGAATACAACCTCATTCTTTTTTTTTTTCAAATACAGTTTACATTCAACATTATTCTATATTAGTGTCAGACATGCAGTATAATGGTTAGACAATCATGTATTTTACAGAGTGGTCCCCTCAATATTTCAAGTACCCACCTGGCCACATACATAGCTATTAGAGGCTCGATGCATGAAATACATGCACGGGGGCGGGGGGGGGGCGGGGGGTGTCCCTCAGCCTAGCCTTCACCCTCTCCAATCTGGGATCCCTCTCACAATCTGGACCTGCTGGCTCCCAACCACTTGCCTGCCTGCCTGCCTGATTGCCCCTAACAGCATCTGCCTGCTGGCCTGATCACCCCCAACTGCCCTCCCCTGCTGACTTGGTTGCCCCTAACTGCCCTCCCCTGCAGGCCTGGTCGCCCCCAACTGCCCTCCTTTGCTGGCCTGGTCACACCCAACTGTCCTCCCCTGCTAGCCTGATTGCCCACAACTGCCCTCCCCTGCTGGCCATCTTGTGGTGTCCATTTTGTGCCCACATGGGGGTGGCCATCTTGTGCAAGGGCATGACAGTCAATTTGCATATTACCTCTTATTATATAGGATTATGACTCTATTCTCTATGCCATAATTTCCGTATCTGTGACTATTCTGTAACTACCAATTTGTACTGTTTAATCCCTTCACCTTTGTCATCCAGCACCCTACCACCAGCAGTCGGACCATCAGTCAACCATCAGTCTGTTCTCTGAATTTATGAGTCTATTTCTATTTTGTTTGCTTTTTTATTTTGCTCTTTAGATTCCACATATAAGTGAAATCATATGGTATGTATTTCTCTGTCTGACTTATTTTACTCAGCTTAATACCTTCTAAGTCAGCAATTCTCAACCTGTGGGTCGTGACCCCTTTGGCAGTCGAGCGACCCTTTCACAGGGGTGACCTAAGACCATCCTGCGTATCAGATATTTACATTACGATTCATAACAGTAGCAACATTACAGTTATGAAGTAGCAATGAAAATAATTATATGGTTGGGTCACAACATGAGGAACTATATTTAAAGGGCCAGAAGGTTGAGAACCACTGTTCTAGGTCCATTCATGCTATTGCAAATGGGAAGATTTTGTTCTTTTTTTATGGCCCAGTAGTATTCTACTGTGTATATGTACCATGGCTTTTTTATCCACTCATCTATTGATGGGCACTTGGGTTACTTCCATATCTTAGCTATTGTAAATAATGTTGCAATGAACATGAGGATGCATATATTCTTTCAAGTTAGTGTTTTGAGTTTCTTCGAGTATGTACCAAAAATGAAATTGCTGAGTCAGAAGGCAATTCCATTGGTTGTACCAATCTGCATTTCCATCAACAGTGCATGAGGATTCCTTTTTCTCCACACCCTCACCAATACTTTTTGTTTGTTGGATTATTGATGGTAGCCATTCTGACAGGAGTGAGGTGGAATCTCATTTTGGTTTTGATTTGCATTTCTCTGATGATTAGTGATGTGGAACAAATTTTCATGTCTACTGACCATCTGTAGGTCTTCTTTGTATAAATGTCTATTCAGGTCTGCTTTTTAATTGGGTTGTTTTACTGGTTGTCTGAATTCCTTTTTTTTAATATATGTTATTGATTTTTTACAGAGAGAAAGGGACAGGGATAGAGAGTTAGAAACGTCGATGAGAGAGAAACATGGATCAGCTGCCTCTTGCACAACACCTACTAGGGATGTGCCCACAAATCATGTACATGCCCTTGACTGGAATAGAATCTGGAACCCTTCAGTCCGCAGGCAGACGCTCTAGCCATGGAGCCAAACTGGTTAGGGCCTGCGTTCTTTATAAATTTTGGATATTAACCTCTTATTGGATATATCATTGGCAAATATGTTCTCCCATTCAGTAGATTGTCTTTTCATTTTGCTGATTGTTTCTCTTGCTATGTAAAATATTTTTAATTTGATGTAGTCACATTTGTTTATTTTTCTTTTGTTTCCCTTGTCCAAAAAATATGTCAGCCTCATTCTTCTTTATGGATCTTATTTAAGCTCCTCTTGGTCCTTTTCTTTTCTATATACTTTTTTTAGAGTTCTCTGTAGAGTTTCTACACTGTAGAGTTTACTGCAGACAATTATCAAAGTCTGAACAACTTCTAAAGGGATACTTACTTTCTCTAAGGATACTATACAAATTAAAATATAAATAAAAGATTTACACAACTCTATGTTCCTTCACTGAAAATAAGAAGTAGCTTATAAAGTTACAGCTGGATATTCAACATCTGAAAGTGTCTAGTTGTAGGGTTTGGTGAACTTCTGCAGAGAATCAGAACAAAGCTATTGTTAGTAATTAAACCCTTAAGCTAGCTCAATCAAATAAAAATCCCAATTTCTGCAAATGTGACTTTGACTGTTCTGTGACCTCACACAAGAAAAGTAACCACTTTGTGTCGTAAATGTTTCCTCCCACGTCCCGTGTGGTTCAGGGTTCAATATCTGGAAGAGGAGCCACACACAAATGAAATAGAAAAGACAAGAGATAATTTGGAAATATTGGGGGACCAGGCAGGTAAGTCCAACTCAAGAGGAAGGAGTTCCACCCGTGCTCAGTCCGCACCGACCTTTTATAGTCTGAGATAAACAATGCAGTGGTTACCATAATTACAGTTCTTGTGAGTTCCACCTGTTTTGATCATGTTTACACTACCTGTACTTCCCTCAGCCCATTAGCTTCCCAGGTAAGATCTGGGGAGTGTTATAAGGTCAAGCCTAATTATGCTTAGAGGACTGAGCCCTCTAAGCTGGGACTTATTTGTGACTTTGCCAGCAGGTCAGTCTGAGGCTCAACCCTATATCAGTTTCCCACAACTTTGATTCTCAGTTTTTTCATCAGTAAGAAGGGAGTCACAATATACTTATTTCCTTTAGAATTACCAAGAGGAGTATTATTAGATACTAAATGAAAGTATATTAATCAATAGCTCATTACAAGTCTATGAAATTTGAATTATGATCTTTACAAAACTCCTGTTTTACATGATAAGTCATATTTTGCAAGAGTCAATTCATTGAGGCCGATCCAAGTTCTCTCCAGAGACAGCAAGCTCTGATGGATCAAAATAATTCCCATCATTCTCCTGCTAAAAGTCCTTGTTGGACAAAATCTGAACTTAAACATGGCAGGCAATCCATTCATCATCTGGTTCATGGACAACCTCACCTCCTCTTCCCTCCCATGAACACCCCATAGTCCATCAACACTCAGTGTCTCTGCAGATGCTTTTCCTGCTTTCTAGAACATCCTCTCCTCTTTTGTTCTTTAAGACTGCTAAAGGTTACTAGCTCTGTGCCACTTTCTCTGTGACTTCAGGGCACAGATCAGATATGATCTTGTACTATTTGATCGTTATATTCTAAATATGAGACATTCATTTTGTGTCCTGAGGCTTTTAAGTCAGGTCCAATTTGATTGGTCTGCAGATGATTATAAAATGCAGTTGAATTAAGGCACGGAAGAATCTCTTAAAACCTGTGACCTGCAAAATTGGATATGTCCTAATAGCCCAAGTTAACACTATTGTTGGCCAAATAATTTGGGCCTGTGTTCCTTTATGCTTCTCTGGAAATTTCACAATGGTTTTAATATAAACTGTGTGGTCCCTACAGTTCATATGAGAAGCTAATTATTATTTGGTGTTGAACAAAACATAGTCTAGATTATATTTGATCTTACTTGCAGGTGACAGTACCTATCAGATAAGATCTGTAGAAATCTACAAGACCTTTGTTTTTAGTATTCCTTCTTACCTATGAAGGTACCATCCTGATTTGGTGAACATATTATTTTCTTTGTAAGGAGATTTATGCCTGGGAAATAAACTTGGCTGACCAGCCTATGAACCAAAATCATCTATTTTTAATATTGATTTAGCTCTGACTCACTTAACCTATTAAACCACCTAATTTTATCAGGCTATACAGCAGGGTGAAATTTCTTTGATATTTACTGTACCTCCTGATAGCCCTGTGAAGTAAGTGGTCATAAATGACAGCTGAAGAATTTATGTTCCAAACTACTCTGTTGCAGTCATAATACAACCTTCTCAGATACTAGCTAAGGGAGCACTCAGACACAAATGTATACTGATAATTACATTTCTCTTGATTTTAGGGGTCATTTTTTTCCTTTCCTCCTTTATATTCTCCCATTTATTAAAGAAAAATATTGTTATGATCTTTTCACAATTATATTTTCTTATATCTGTGCATCTCACAATGTTAGGATTATTTTTTATACATTCCAGTCTCAGGTCCACAACACAATTTGATCCTTCTTTCTCCTCTACCAGATGTTTTCCAGATATGATGCTAAGAAATACTTGCTTCCCTGAAAAAAAAAAACAACAACAAAAAACACCATTAAGAAACTTCATTCTATTTGTGTTTTGGCCAACATTGCCCATTTAGCCGACAATTTTATAGAGCTTGTATATTGATGTGTGCATCTTTTTCAAAGTTCATCGTACGGTGAGTCCAACATCACTGTCTGGCTACACACCATAAGGAGAACTTGTGAGGATTATAAAGTATATAGCTCTCAGAGCTAATTCTCATCCGTACTCTCATTGCATCACCTAGCAGGTTATTCCTATTTATCACTCTGTCTTCAAAGCTTTTAATTATTTCTGTTGGCGTAAAATCTTATGCCTGGGCTTTACCAAGCCAAGTTTGTGAGGTTTATATTGGAAAGTGCTACAGAAATTCATTATGAAATCCCCAGCATTCAGTGTTTTTTCAGCATGGTAATAACTTGTCAAATCTTTATGCTTTACTTGAGAAGTTTCCACAGTCTAGGTCCTGGCTTTACTCTTCCATATATCTAACTCAAATTCCTTCTTCCAAATTCATCTTCAGTTCTGCCTCCTCCAATATGACATCTTTCATTCACAGGCAGATTTTGTGCTCTTTTCTGTGCTCTCATATCACCCTGGGCACACCTGTCTGAGAGGACTTACCGTGCTATACCTTAAAGATTGACTGTCTTGTTCTCCCCAAGCAGAGAATAATCTAAGAGCAAGTATTTCATCTTATTTTGGGTTGTAGCCTCAGCACAGTGTGTAGTATGCAATGGGAACTTAATAAATATTTAATGAATAAAGGCAAGTAAATCTTATTTTCTTTTTCTCCACTTCAGAAAGGTTCATTACTCAAGGTATATAAATTTGTTTAAGCTTGTTTTTCCCCAAATGAAATTCTGCATAATACCTAGCATGTATTAGGAGCTCTATAAATATTTTTGTAAGAAATGTATGAATATATAAATGAAATATAAATGCCCCATATACTCTTTTTGCTCTTAAGCTTCTAATCTTAAAAGTAGAAGTGAGGATATAATATTATTGCAAAAGAAAATTAATGTATTCTTGATGATCTTTATAGATAATACTATAAAGTACTTGATGTACTTTATAAATAATAAAGTACAGGTGCAAAAGCTGAAGGAAAAAAAAACTAAAGAAACTGACTTTACAATTTCCCCTGTTCTAAGATTACTGTAACTCTCAGAAAATTATGTTCATTGTACATAGAACCCACAAATGATTGCACACAGTGCTTACAATTTAAAACTTGACTATTACAAAGAAACTAGTCTGCCAAAGATTAAAACATCTTTTTTTAAAAAAAAATTGTAAGAACCTGGGAGACTTTTGTGAACAACTGGCTTTATGAAAATGAGCTATCCACAGTTGCCAATTAGTACAGAGTTAATGAAAGGCAAGCATGAAGGAGCCCACTGCTTCTTTATTGCACCTGCCCACACATAATCCTCATTGTACCTTTCTACCTGGCTGTGAAGATTGGTCCCATAAAAACATGCTGCAGATGAATTGCTCAGAGGATGTCAGAAGGGAATGTTTCAGTGCACATCCTAATACTATTTCTCAATTGTTATTTTTCATGAGTGTCCACATCCTGGTAATATATCCTGAGATTTGACTGTAATCTTGCCACTGAGCTTGCCTGAAGGTCTCATAAACTTGTTTTAGTGTAGCCTTAAGTCACAGATTCTGTGGAACCAGACAGATAGTACTACCGTGTAACGTCCATTAGAGATCACATCTGCACTTACATCTCCTAGTAATAAATGCTTCCACAGGGAACCACATTCTGTTGCATGAAAACATATAACATTACAAAGACACCGGCTGGCCATGTGCCTATTGCCTTTGTAATTGGATTAGACATTCCTGATACACATTAGGTTTTCTACTGTCCTTGTATGCCCTAGGTTCACAGATCATGACATATTGAAACATTAAAATAAACTGTGCTTATACTCTGAATGATTCTGAAGGATTTGGTATAAAATATTTGGTAATTGTTTTGGGAAGTCTCACTCGTTTTAAATCTGAAAAACAGATGAATGTGAAATTTCAGGAAACTAGAAGAAAATAAACGGTAGGTAAATAATGGCGGTCTCTCTCATATAAGTTAGTTAGGACTTATAGTCTGACTATCCTTAAATGATATATGTTAATGGCAGTGAAGTGGGTTGAATGGTGGCCCCTTAAAAAATTTGCCCATTTCTTATCCCCTAACGCCCATGAATATAACCTTATTTTGAAAAAGGGTCTTTTCATATGTAATTAAGTTAAAGACCTTGAGATGGTATCATCCTGGATTATCTGGGTGAGGCCTAAATCCAATGACAAGTGTCATCATACAAGATGGAAAAGGACAGACACAAAGAAGGCCGTATGAAAACAGAGGCAGAGTTATGCAGTCATAAGCCAAGGACCTCCTGGAGCCACCAGAAGCTGGATGGGACAAGGAAGGCTTCTTCCCCTGCAGCCTTTGGAGGGAGCAAGGCTCTGCCAACACCATTATTTAAGGTGTTCTGGATTCACAACTGTGGAAGAACAAATATCTATTGCTTCAAGCCACCAAGTGTGTGGAAATTTGTTATGGTTGCCCTGGGAAACAAATATAGGCAAATCCTAATGAAGACACAGCACCTGAAAGGCAAGCACATACTTTGTAGTCAGGGATTCTGTCAGGAAGGTGTAAGGTCACTGAGAAGCTAAAGATACTTAAGCTTCAGGAGTCTCCCTTATATAAGCTTTGTCCAAAAAGGGAGTACCAGTAATGCCTTAATACAAAGTTTTGTACCATTTAGATAAGATATTTTAATCACAATTAGTTAAGGTTGCTTTCTTTTTCCACTTCAGTTTCTCTTCCATGCCCATTTCCCCTTGTTTTGGTGGACTGGATGTCCCCAGATGATTTAGGGGTCTAGCTAATGGTTGGTTGAGAAAAATATACATTTTATTTGTGTTTATTAGATTATATCTATATGATTCTTGTTTATTTTCATGTTGAAGTTATTGTTAACATCTCTGCTATAGAGATGATTTCTAACAACACTCTCTATGACAAAGGAGCTGCTTGAGTTAACCCCAAAATGTAGGATCAGACACAGTATCATGATAGGGTCATGTCATGAGACCTCAGACATCAGAAGTACATGAGTGGAAGAGGAAAAACAAGGCTGGGAATGTATAAAGCCAGGAGCTAGCCTGAATATAATTCTTCTGGTCATCAGTTGTACAAAATTGAGAGCTCAATCCTCAGCAATGCCTCAGCAAAATGAAATTTCTCTTCTGATAATGCAGCATAAATGATTACAAATACACCCTACACAATTTTGATGGAAGCCACAAGGTCTAGAATACATTAGCTTCACTGTGTTAGAGGGCACTAAACCATAATAGTCCCGCAAACAGCAGGAACATCTGTGTATGAAGTCACATGGCTTTCGCAACCCAACTCTCAACAATGAAAAGGGAATTAGTCAACCATGCTAGAAAACAACCTTGATATGCCAGCTATCTTTGCAGAAATTTCTATTATAAACTTGTTGTCATACGAAGAAGTGAACAAAAAGCATGCAGCTAAAAAGTGTATCTAATAAACATGATTGCAGAGTTATGTCAGGTAATATAAACTATTAAAAACATGTTATTTTTTAAATTTTATAATGTTTCTTATCTATTAGCTTAGAGATATTTTAAGATGTTGTGATTTCTCATTGTAAATGGGTATTCATTCACTTTTTTGCTAAATTTTGTATTGTTTTCCTTAAGAATGGCCCCTGAAATTGTATGTTTCAGCCCTCACAAAACCTTGATGGGCCCAGGCTGCCAGGATATCAGGTTAGGTTTTTTAAATGTACTAGGTTTTGCCGAAACCGGTTTGGCTCAGTGGATAGAGCGTCGGCCTGCGGACTGAAAGGTCCCAGGTTCGATTCCGGTCAAGGGCATGTACCTGGGTTGCGGGCATATCCCCAGTAGGAGATGTGCAGGAGGCAGCTGATCGATGTTTCTCTCTCATCGATGTTTCTAACTATCTCTCTCTCCCTTCCTCTCTGTAAAAAATCAATAAAATATATTTAAAAAAAAAAAAAAAAAAAAAAAAAGAAAAAAAAAAAAAAAAATGTACTAGGTTTTTTGAGGGAGAAAGGCAGAAAAATGTAACCTTGGATGCGTACAAAAAGAAATTATCTTCTTTGGATATTTGATCTTATTTTGAATACTTTTGAATGTATCTCATTGTATTGTACTAGTACTGACACTATTGATTGTTCTCTTTCTTGAGATTCAGTGTCTTTTGCATGTATTATTCCAATTCTCTCTCCAGTGATCTGAAATATGTGCAGCACAGGTATTAGTGCCAGTTTTTGATGAGAATATAAGCTGTGAAGGCTATCTGACCTGTGCATGTTCACATACCTGAAGTTGAACTAGGGCCCAAACTTAGTATTTTGACTCTTAATGCCTCGGATCCTCCATATGATGGCTAAATCTCAGCTTCTTAGGAAAGAAATTTTTAAAAAAGGGAACATTTCTTGGATTATGTTTATGGATGCATACATTTATGTCCAAATATCTTAGGAATTTATAACCAATTTTTCAAGCAACCATTTCAGCTTTGTCTGCCTTCTGCTAGTTCAGAAAAGCGATCTGTACCTGATGGCATACAGACACCTATGTGCCCTTCATGTTGAGAGAAATATTTAAGAGATTATTTATTGTTGTTTGTTTGCTTTTCAAAGTTTTTCAAAATCACATTTGGCACTTCTCTTCTAACTGCCTCTCGACATTCTTCCCTCCCACCACATGCCACACCTAGGGAGCCCACACTCATGAGCAAAGCTAACACATCTCTGAAAGGCCTGGGTGTAAAAAGGCAAAGTAGTGTGCCCATCACTTTTGTCAGAAAGGCTAAAGATCAAAAAGAAAGAATGAATGGTCAGTAAGAGCCATTTAAAGTAAACGTTTCACCCATGGACATACAGCATGTAGAGTTATGGCTTCGCTTAGGTAGGATTGTATACAGAACATTGGACTGAAAATAAAAACAAGGATTCCAATCCAATCTCTGCAACTAAACAGGCTGCATGACTTGAGCCACATCCCCTACTCTCTGAGCCTCAGTTCCTCCATCTGTAAAGTGAGGCACTTCTACTGCATGTCTCTATGTTTCCTGCCGGCTCTAAAAGGCCATGGTCCTGTATTACACATTGAATCCCAGGCATGTCCAAAAGAAGCACAGTCCTGGAGAACACTGGACATTATTTACAGGGAGGAGGAAGGCAAGCAGAATGAAGAATAGAAGGCTGAAGGCTGACTTTCTCAGTATAGAAGAGACATTGCTATACTCTAAATTAGAAGCCATCCTGGAGAACGGCCTCTGAGCATAGATTTGCAGTGTCCTGGAAGAAGCGAAAGAAGTTCCTCAGCTTGCCAGTGCTGCAGCAAAGAAGGAAGAAGCACCAACACCAAGGCAGGACATGCAAGAAAGGATTAAGCCTAATCTTTGTTGCTTTGTCACTAAAGGAATAAATGGCCGAAGTCTCTGCTCTATTAGCATCATATGAACCTAAGTTTTTCTAAAATCACTTGTTATAAGAATAGCAAAATCCTATTTACACAGCGTGGGCCAAGACCAGGGCCATTCCAAAACAGTAGATTTTTCTGAGCAAAGGGACATTTGCAAGGTATTCTCATGCTCTCAATGTCAGGACTGATCTTGGGGCGCCTTACATTTCCACAGAAGTCTGGATCCTGACTGCTGAGTGAGTCAAGGGAGCACCTGTCACGCTGGAAGGAACTGAAAAGCAGGCAGGATAGCGCTTTCCCAGAATCTCTGCTTTCTTGCTGCCTGTGAAATGTGTCACTTCTTTCATTTTTAAAAGTCTAGGAACATGGCATTAAATAGGGAAGAATTGTGATATAGTGGAAAATCGTACAGCACAAAATTAATGCTGTTTCCTAAAGTCTGTTTAACCTTTGGAATACTAGGAAAGTTTTGAGAGGTGCTGCCAAATCAGTGTGCCTGTCAGAAAGGTAGAAAATTACTGTGCTCTCTGTTTTTTCAGAAAAAGAACTACATAGTGCCTCCATGAACACAATATTCTTTCAAAATATAATTTTGTCAGATGTGATGTAAAAGCTATTTGTTTTTAGATGTGTGTCAATATAATCTACACTAATAAAAGAGAAACATGGTAATTGGCGTACGACCGCTACCCTTCTGATTGGCTAATCAGCGTATCCTTATGCAAATTAACTGTCAGCCAAGATGGCGGCCGGCAGCCATCCACTGAAGCGAGCAGGGAGGCTTCCTTGCTCCAGTGACTGCAGACTGCAACGTTCCCCGCCTGACTTGCAGGCCTCTGAGCTGGCAGTTTGAAACATTCTAACAAATATAGCCGGCTGGGATCTCAGAGCTGAAGTTATACATTGTTTCGATTATAGAACGGCAAACAAACCAGCAGTGGAAGCCTCAGAGCTAGAGCCAGAGCTAAAGCTGGCCCAGAAGAAAAAAAAAAAAGAAAAAAAGGAGTGGTTGGGAGCTTCCCGCCAGCCTGAAAGCAGTCAAAACCGCCAGCCTGAAAGCAGCCCTCAGCCCCTCACCCAGACTGGCCAGGCACCCCAGTGGGGACCCCCACCCTGAAGGGTGTGTGACCAGATGCAAACAGCCATCATCCCCTCATCCAGGCTGGCCAGGCACCCCAGTGGGGACCCCCACCCTGAAGGGTGTGTGACCAGATGTAAACAGCCCTCAGCCCCTCATCCAGGCTGGCCAGGCACCCCAGTGGGGACTCCCACCCTGATCCAGGACACCCTTCAGGGCAAACCAGCCGGCCCCCAGGCCTCTATCCTATATAGTAAAAGGGTAATATGCCTCCCAGCACCGGGATCAGCGGAGCAGGGAGGCCTCCTGGCACCAGATCAGCGTGACAGGGGGCAGCGCCCAAACCCCCTGATCGCCCTGCGGCTCTGTGTGTGACAGGGGGTGGAGCCCCAACCTCCTGATCGGCCCTGCTCTGTGTGTGACAGGGTAGAGCCATAACCTCCCCATCGGCCCTGCCCTGAGTGTGACAGTGGTGGCGCCCAAACCCCCTGATCTGCCCTGCTCTGTGTGTGACAGGGGGCAGTGCCCCAGCTCCCCTATCGGCCCTACTCTGTGAGTGACAGGGGGGAGCTCCTCAATCCCCTGATCGGCCCTGCTCTGTGCGTGACAGCGGGGAGCTCCCCAACCCCCTGATGGGCCCTGCTCTGTGCATGACAGGGGGGAGTTCCCCAACCCCCTGATCCGCCCTGCTCTGTGCGTGACAGGGGGCGGTGCCCCAACTCCCCTATTGGCCCTACTCTGTGTGTGACAGGGAGGAGCTCCCCAACCCCCTGATGGGCCCTGCTCTGTGCGTGACAGGGGGGAGCTTCCCAACCCCCTGATGGGCCCTGCTCTGTGCGTGAGGGGGGGGGGCACCACAACCTCCCCATCGACCCTGCCTTAAGTGTGACAGGGGGCGGTGCCCCAACCCCCCAATCAGCCCTACCCTGAGCGTGACTGAGGGTGGCATCACAACCTCCCAATCCGCCCTCCTCTGTGCATGACGGGGCGGCGCCCCAACTCCCCAATCAGCCCTGCTCTGAGCCCGACCAGAGGCTGCACCTAGGGATTGGGCCTGCCCTCTGCCACCCGGGAGCAGGCCTAAGCCAGCAGGTCGTTATCTCCCGAGGGGTCCCAGACTGTGAGAGGGCACAGGCCGGGCTGAGGGACCCCCCCTTTCCCCCCGAGTGCACAAATTTTTGTGCACCGGGCCTCTAGTATAATATAATATAATATAATATAATATAATAATGTATACTCTAAAATTTGGACTAAATCCTTAGATATTGAGAACCAAATGATTGAATAAACAAATTAATAACTGACATAATTAACTGAAAATATATTTTATTACCCTCAGTAATAATTTTCCTAAAATTTTATATGCGGTATCATGCATTTGTAAGTAAAATATGTTAGATTAATTTCATCACTCGTTGATAACTAAAATCTTGAAATGCTTTAGATTTATCATTCAGAAGATTTTTTTTCATTGTGCTGTTTGTCACAAGGATGGAAAAAACAACATAGATTTGGACTTATTTGCAGATATACAGACTGTTGCTTTTATTTTTAAATCATTAGGTGCTGATTGGCAGTGTCATTCCCCTTAAAATCTATTTTCCTTCAAACAACAAAAAAAGGATTCTCATGAACTGTAGTGCTAAATAACTGGCTTCTAGATAACCAAATTTTATTCTACTGGGATATTCCTAGCAATATATGGAGGTTTTAGCCTCATTCTTTGCTTACAGCATCATTGTATTATCCTGTTTACTTCCAAATCTCAACCATCAGAAATATACCAGGGATGCCCAAATTTGTATCTCCAGGCCAGATTTCACTCCTAAGCTCCAGATCCATATTTCTGACTGTGTGCTAGCCATTCCCACATTGATATCCAACCGGTTCCTCTTACAATATATGGTACACAAGACTAAACCAGACGTTTCCCCTCCTAAACCTCTCCTCTACCTATGTGTCAGAAATCTAGAAATCACCCTAGATTATGCCTCTTTCCATCTTTCCATTGCTTTCCATATTGAATTCATCATTTAATTGACTATTTGGTTATATATGTATATATATATATATATATATATATATATATATATATATATATATATATTTCACATTGATTTTATTTTTTACGGTAAATTGACCTATAAATTACATTAGTTTCAGGTGTACAACATAATGATTTGATCTTTATTTTTTTAAAATCTTTATTGTTGAAAGTATTACATATGTCCCCTGTTTCCCCCATTGACCTCTCCCACCTTGCCTCTGTCCCCCACTGCTGGCCTTCACCCCATTATTGTCTGTGTCCATGGTTATGCATATACACATATGAATTCAATGGTTGATCTCTTTCCACCCACAGATACTCCCCTGCCTTCCCTCTGAGGTTTGACAGTCTGTTCAATGCTTCTATGTTTCTGGGTCTTTTTTTATTCATCAGTTTATGTTGTTCATTAGACTCCACATATGACTGAGATCATGTGACACTTATCTTTCTCTGACTGGCTTATTTCACTTAGCATCATGCTCTCCAGATCCATCCATGCTGTTGCAAATGGTAAGAGTTCTTTCTTTTTTAAAACCACGCAGTATTCCATTGTGTAGATGTACCACAGTTTTTTAATCCACTCATTTGCTGATGGGCACTTAGGCTGTTTCCAAATCTTAGCTATGGTAAATTGTTCTACTACAAACATAAGGGTGCATATATTCTTTCTGATTGGTGTTCCTGATTTCTTAGAATATATTTCTAGAAGTGGGATCACTTCAAATGGGAGTTCTATTTCTAATTTTTTGATGACACTCCATACTGTTTTCCACAGTGGCTGCACCAGTCTGCATTCCCACCAGCAGTGCACAAGGGTTCCTTTTTCTCCACATCCTCGCCAACACTTGTCATTTATTGATTTGTTGAGTATAGCCATTCTGACAGGTGTGAGGTGGTACCTCATTGCTGTTTTGATGTGCATCTCTCAAATGATTAGTGACTTTGAGCATGTTTTCATATGTCTCTTGGTCTTCTGTATGTCTTCTTTCGAAAAGTATAAATTTAGGTCCTTTGTCCATTTTTTAATCGGATTGTTTATCTTCCTTTTGTTAAGTTGTATGAGTTCCCTATAAATTTTGGAGATTAACCTCTTATCAGATATATGATTAGCAAGTATGTTCTCCCATGCAGTGGGCTCTTGTTATTTTGTTGATGGTTTCTTTTGCTGTGCAGAAACTTTTTATTTTGATGTAGTCCCATTTGTTTATTTTCTTCTTAGTTTCCATTGTTCTAGGAGATATATTGATAAACATATATATAATATTGCAAAATGATCACCATAATGAGTCCAGTTAACATCTGGCAGCTATTTGGTTATATTTAATTAGATTAATTTTCAATGCAATAATAATATCAAAACATTTCCCCCTCTACTCTGCCACACCACTAGTTCAGTACTCATCATCTCTCACCTGAACTTACTCCCATTCAATCCATCTTCCACACCATTTTTAAAATCAAATAAAGAATGTTATTTCTTTCCTGCCTAAAATCCTTTAAAGACTCTTCAGAATATATAGGATAAAATTCAAACTCTTTAATTGCACATAAGGTTTTCATAATCTGGTTTTTATCCATCCTTTCAGCCTTTCCTCTTCCAATTCTCAATATGCTATGCTCTCACATATCTCCATATAACAGCCTACAGTACAATTGTCTCCCTGAGAAATTCTCCCTTACCACTCAAAGTCCAGTTAAACCGTCCTCCCCTAAAAAGCCTTTCCTGACCCTCCTGCTACTTTGTCACCCACCCACCCCCCTTAGTGCTGCCTCTGTATTTGGTATGTGGTACTAGTATTGCACATTCAAATTGCGTAGTGTAGTTGATCCCACCCTCTCCAACCTACTCAAGTGCATTGTTCCATCAAGTCTCTTCCAACATCTGTTTTTTCATCCCAATTAAATTATCCTTATAAGCGTATATTTTATAAAATCTCTTTGCTTAAAAAATGTATCTTTAATCTCCTATACTTCTCTAGCTATTATCTTATTTTTCTACCCTCCTTTGCAGTAAAACTTCTTGAAATATGTATGCTTGTTGTCTTGATTTATTCTCCTCCCACTTATTATAAACTTTTCCAACTCCACTGAAACTGCTCTTGTGAATGTCACCACTAACTTCCACATTGCAAAGCCAAAGGTCAATTCTCTGCCCTCATCTTATTTGTTTTGTCAGCAGCATTTGATACAGTCAATCCCTTTCTCCTCTTCAAACATGTTCTTTGCTTGGCTCCTAGGAAAACACCAGCTTCTCCTGTCATACTGGCTTCTATTTCTCAGCCACTGTGACTATTAATTTTATGTGTCAACTGGGCTGGGCTAAAGGATGCCCAGATAGCTGGTTAAAGATGATTTCTGGGTATGTCTGTGAGGTTTTTTCCAGAAGAAATTAACATTTGAAGTGGTGAACTCAGTAAAGCATATGTCTCCTCCCCCTGCCCCCCAACAATGTGGGTGAGCATTATCTAATCCCTTGAGGAGCTGAATAGAACACAAAGAAGAAGGAAGATTAAATTCACTTTCTTCCTGATTGTGCAAGCTGGAACATGAATCTCTTTCTGCCCTCAGTTCTCAGGACCTCAGCCCCAAACTGAAATCTACACTATGGGTTCTCCAGATCTCAGGCCTTTTAATTACACAATTACACTGCTGGTTTTCCTGGAATCTCCAGCATGCAGGTAGAAGATTATGGGATTTGAGAGAGAGAGAGAGAGAGAGAGAGAGAGAGAGAATGCACATGTGTATTCATACTGGTTCTGTTCTCTGGAGAATACTAATACAGCTATCTTTGCTAATTTCCTCTTACCTCCCTGATCTCTTAAAGTGAAAGTGTACCTATCAGACGAACCTCTTCTCTCCTACACCTACTCTCTTGGCAAATTTGATTATTCTAGCCTTATGCTTTGAACTGACAACTCCCAAACTTATATTTCCTCAGCCAGGTTCTCTTATCTGGACTTCAGGCTCACACACCTGATTACTGAACATGTCCACTTATCTATCTCTTGAGCATCTTAGATTTTACATTTATAAAATTAAACTTCTTATATCTCCTCCATCTTGCCAGCTTCCAAATCTCAGTTAATGGTTCAGTTAATGGTTACACTAACCTTCATTTGCTCAAGACATAACACTTGAAATCATATTTGCCTCTTTTTTTCCTCACATTTCATAGCCAATCCATCAGCACATTCTGTGACACTTTCAAGATATACTCCAAATATGCCCATTTGTTACCACCTTCACTCATAATGCACAATTCCAAGCTATACTTGAATTATTACAAAAGCCTTCCAAACTTTCCCTTTAGCTTCTACCTTTGCCTTCTGTGGTTTATTATCCAAACAGCCAAACTGGTTCTCTTAAGACATCAGATAATGTCATTACTATGCTCAAGCCTTTCGGAGTCTCCCCAACTTCCTCAGATTTAAAGACACTTTTATAGTAGGGAATAAAAGGCCTAGCCAGTCCGCCCCCCTTATCTCTTGGATATTATCTCCTATTATTCCTATTTTAGCCACATTAGTCTCTCTCTTGGTCCATGAACAAGTCAAGATAATCATGCTTCCAGGTATTTGCATTTGCTCTGCTCTGTAAATACAACACTCTTCCCTTAGATCCTGGCATGGCTCACTCTCTCACCTCTTGCAGGTCTCCATTCAAATGCCCCTTTTCAGTAAGACTTTTCCTGAACACCTTAGTGATTACTACAGCACAATCCCTCCCATCTACTACCCCAATATTCCTTTTTTGTTTCATTTTCCTATGAAGAAGCTATCATCCTCTGAATTTCTATACACGGTATTTATTTATTCATTTTATTTTCCCCCACTAGAATGGAAGCTCCATGATTTCCAAGCTTTGTGTTGGTTTTATTTATGTTGCATTTCAGTGCCTAGAACTATGTAGACACTTCATATTTATTGAATAAATGATGAGTATATTTGGCTATAGACCATGCCACCTAACTAAAAATATAATGAGATAGTTTAATAAAAGTAAAATCAGTTCAATGAAAGTGACACAGCAAGTATGATCTACAAGGAGGAAGCTGAATATAATGAATACAAGGAATGATTTAGTATGAAACAGTAACTTCATCAAACAACAATAAACCCACTGATTTTGTGTAAACACTGTGTACAATTCCAATAAAGTGAAGGTATTTGAGAGAAAATACAAAAAAATATGTGTGGATGGAAGAGAGAATGTACTTTTATGGCTCTGCAGGCTGGCTGGAAAAGCCTTAGTTATATAATAATTGGATGCACAGTGATTTAGAGGAATACATAATCCCCTGAAGTAACATACAAAGTGATGAAAGAAATTGAGAGAAAAGGACACAAGGGGAAAAAAAAGAAAAAGTAAGAGAATAAGTGATTAAAACAGCATGACTAAGATATGGAACTATTTAGTCCTAATTGAGGAGGGAAATATTACTAATTCCCTGTGAATGAGGTCAAAGTTAAAATCACACTAGTATAATAAGGTTCTAAACAGCTATTGCCTATATTTTAACAGTTTAAAAAGACTTTAAATATGAAGTTGACCATGGTGTGTGTATTAATCAAGAAAGGCAGTCTACTACCTCAAAATCTGAGAAGTCTAATATTATGGTTGGTTTGTTTGTTTATTATACTTTCATCACAGTCCAATGAGGGTCACTGAGGTCTCTAATTCATACAGTCACTTAGGAATCCAGGTTCTTCCAACTAACGACTCTATAACCTTCTGGTCCTTAGAGTTACCAACTAGATTTTCTATATCTAGCCAGAAGAGAAAGTACCTGGATTATTTTAAGGGTCAGTCCGGGAGATTGGTGCATATGCCTATAACTCATTGGTCAGAGTTCAGTCACATAGCCACACAAAACTGAGAGAGGCTGGGAAATAGCATGTAGTTATAGTCCCATGAAGGCCCAACAAGCCACTTGTCAAGAACTGTGAAGGGTTTTAGGATGAAATGTTTACCAGTTTGCAAATTAATAAGTTAGCCTGACACATTTTAATAGATGCCAGTGAAAGACATGAGACTCCTAGATCAGAGACAAAGTCTAATTTATTACACAGAATATCAGCATTTTTCGTCAGTTCCCAGAGCCTCAAATCTCATGGGATCAGTGATGCCTGCGGTAGAGTGTGTTACATGGAGCGGAGCATGAGCTCAGAGAAGTCGAATCGTTGATATTGGGAGTAAGCAGCATGATCTTTGCTCTAGCAGTGGTTCTCACCCTTCCAAATGCCCTGACCCTTTAATAAAGTTCCTCATGTTGTGGTGACCCCCAACCATAAAATTATTTTCATTGCTATTTCATAACTGTAATTTTGCTACTGTTATGGATCGTAATGTAAATATCTGATATACAGGATGTATTTTCAGAGGTCGCGACCCACAGGTTGAGAACCGCTGACCATCTTCCATTGTTGATGGTAATACAAACATATTTGAAAACATGGTGTGAAACAAGCAATAGTTAGTGGTTCATTATGCAAGATGCATGGATACACAAGAGACCCATGAGAATTTTGTCCCAAATAAAAACATATAATTAAATATTTCTCAAGTAAGTTACTTAAGCTAACTTGAGCAGGCCATAGCTTATGAGTTATTAACATCTTGACTATCTGGAACTATATCCTAAAACTTAATATTATATTATTACCCTGCTTAATACACATTCAAAGAACCCATATTCCAACTATCTCCATAAAAATAAAGTAGAAGTAGTTGCAAAATTGGAGCATTCAAAAGTATGAGCATTGTGGCAGACAGATTTTCAAAGGAGAAAAAATCAGATTCTATATAACTAATATCAAGCTTTATGTAATATTATTGTTATATGGCTTGAACACAATTATTTATAAATAAACTTTGCACTGAAATTTTATGTCATTGCCCCAGTACTTAAAATAATAAACTAACTAATCCTTGGAGCAAGCTTAGGCAGAAAAAATATCTTCTAGGAAAAACACATTATCCATGTGATGACATGTTGAAGTGACCAAAAGAGAAAGGCACATATCTGGATGTGCTTAAAGATACATTTAAAAAAAAAACAAGCCGAAACCGGTTTGGCTCAATGGATAGAGCGTCAGCCTGCGGACTGAAAGGTCCCAGGTTCGATTCCGGTCAAGGGCATGTACCTTGGTTGCGGGCACATCCCCAGTAGGAGATGTGCAGGAGGCAGCTGATCGATGTTTCTCTCTCACCAATGTTTCTGACTCTCTATCTCTCTCCCTTCCTCTCTGTAAAAAATCAATAAAATATATAAAAAACAAAAACCAAAAACAAAAAAAAACTTTTTTTTTGGCGGGGTGGGGTGGTAGTACATTAGATAGCCCTGGTTTTGATTCAAGCCTCAAGCCCCACCACTTATCAGCTGGGTGACTCTGGGTTACTTAGTCTCTCTGAACTTTAGTGTCCTTACCCATAAACACTAGAGACAATGATACACAGAGTAATTTTCCACTATTCCAAACTGCTTCTCTGGGGTGATTTTCATCAGGCTATGGAGATGTAGTGAGTCACTCTTCTCCACTATAGAAAAATACCAATCACAGACACCAAAGTGTTCACATCTGCTCCAGGTGGAAATGCTGACACCCTCTCCAACTTTCCATTTCCTATAATCTGGGCACACCATCGCCCCTCTATTTGTACATGCAAGGCTGAGTCACCCTTCCTCTACCCAACTCCTTGCACAAAAAATAATTATAATCCCAAGTTCACAGCTCACTCTTTATGCATCCAGGGAGGCTTAGAGTCGAAAAGCTCTTGAGAGTCCTGTGGTCTACATTTTCTATCAAATCAGTAGGGTCCTCCCACTCCTCCACAGCCTGCCTCACCAATGGTCAACTTGCCTCTGCTGAGTTGTCCCATGGCAGCTTGTTCTGTTTTTCAACAGCACAATCATGATAAAGGGCAGGAAGCCACCCATTGTCTTCACTATCAGAGAAGTGTAAACAAGGGTCCTTGAACGCTGGTGAACCTTGAGCCCATGACAAGGGCCAGAGCTATGCACCGATTGTTTAGTCCAGACAATGGGGGCTCAAGCTATTTCCTGACCAAACAGTCTCAGAGTAAATCTTTCTAATATTTACTGACCTTTAAGATAGTCTGTCTATTACCACAATGACTTGCCTAAGAGCTAGATGTGTATCCAAAATTGAATAAAAGGTTGGCAAGGCCTGGGCACCAGTGGAAGTCCTTTCTCTTGCATTGGGCTTGCCCGGCCTGGCCCCCCAATTTCCAAATTATTATTTCTTGTCTCATCTCTTTCATTTGTGTGTGGCCCTTCTCCAGATCCCGAGCCCTGAACCACGCAGGACGTGGGATGTTTACAATAAAGTTCTTTTTGGTATTTTTATTCTGTCCATTTCTGGAAGGCTGATCACTTAGGTATGTCAATTCCCAGCACAGAAAGGATATACACACTCCACGGTGTCAGTTAAAATCCTTCTTTCTCTACTATCTCACATGTAGCTAGTGGTTTCCAATGTTTGTTTATTTTTTAATTTATCTTTATTGTTAAAAGTATTACACTTTTTTCCCCATTGACCTCTCTCCTCTCCACTCTCATCTCCTCTCCAGCCTTCATTCCACTATTGTCTGTGTCCATGGGTTATGCATATATGCATATAAGTGCTTTGGTTGATCTCTTCCCTCCCCGTCCCCCCCTTCCCTCTGAGAATCCTCAGACACATTCCATTTTTAAAAAAATGAAATCCTTTGGGACACCTTAGTCTACCAAGAAAAGTACTAACCTTAAAGTAAAAAAAAAAATTAAATCTTATTCCAAAATTACTTAATTGTTTTTATTCAAATTTGTTTTATTTAAAGAACATTCGTTGAACATTGCACTTATGTAGATGCTAGGCTAAGCACTTAAAACAGTTAAGCCACCTTTACTGACTTCAAAGATGCCAGTTTTAGGGGGGAGACATACTCATAAATAATTATAATTCACTACAATAGTGATATGGACAGTGATATAGCAAGTGCTATAACAATGATACAGACAGAAAGCTACTGAACACAATGGAAAGAAAAACTAGCCCTTATTTAACATTTATAGTACATAGAAATGGGCAGCAAGGTAACATGATGAGTTTCATGGTCTCATGCTCTGGTGGTCTTATTCTCTGGTGCCAGTGACTATGCCTTCAAAGGATATAGAGTGTTTTCAACATAATACCTCAGGTATTCCCTGTTGTCACCAATGGAAGAGTAGTATGTGTTTCTCCATTTTGCATTATATCTAATCCTAGACATTGCCTCACTTTGCTTTCTCCTGCCTCCCTGATGTACCTCCAATAGGTAATGTAACATTTCTTATATTTTCTCCTTTGATTCTAAATGTATAAAATCAGCTTTAAAACTGCCATTCTCCAGAACATTTTCTCAATCCACTGAGATTTTTCTTCTGGGCACGTTTTCAAAATTTTGGCTCAAATAAACTCATAAATATATTCTTAAAAAAAGAAAGATAAACTAACCCTTCATGGGAGTCTCTTCACTAACTCCTAGGGGTCTTTAAAAGAGTACCATTTGATACAAGTCATTGAAAATAAGTTGGAGATCACCAAAAGGCCAATGTGGGATATTAATTATAAAGAGACTGAACTGTAAATACAAAAGACCAGCAGGCATCAAAGGGCATGCTGTGAAAGGACAGAAATCAGTTCCTCACGATGGCAAAACATCTTATGAGATGAGACTGTGATTGAGGCCAGATTTTGACAAGCCTTCAATGCAAAGGAAAGGGGTCTGGATTTATATGATGGCAGTAAAGAAGCTAGAAATATTTTATTCCTGGTCCCACTGAAAGCAGGTCTAGGCTCAAACCAAGTATGTTACTCAAATTGAAGTTCAATTTAGTTACTGCTATTTGAACTGTAATTTTTAATCTTTTGTTTATTGATATTTTAACAAACATTTGTTGAATGCCTACTACATGACAGATTCTGTGCCAGGGGTTAGGTACAAGGGAATACATCCAAGATATTATGATTTCTACTTCCAAGAAATTCACAATCTAATTTTTATAACCAATCCAAAAATACCTTTAAAAATAAATAAAAGGAATAAGTGAATGACATGGCAATTCAGTGCTGTGATGTTGTGAGATAACATGCACAAGGTACCACAAGAGCGCATAATGCAGACCTTCAGGTATGAGGAACATATTTCTGACAGAGATGACCACTAGATTCAACATCAAAGTTGAGTCCAGAGACTGAGCAGTGAGGGTGATGCAGAGTGGATGGAACATGTTTAAAGCAATGCAATGGGATCTCACTGTGTGAGGACATCAAGAGATCAAAGGAACAACAGTGATAGATGAGTTAAGTGGGAACTAGTAGCTTGGCCTTTAAGCTTCCAGATGTCTTGGCCTCTCCCTTTTTCTTTGATTTTGACCTTATCTCCTTCTATCCTCTCCCTTCCTCACTATGCTTAATCCAGAATAATTTTCTTCTGTTTCTCAAACACATTTCTTGTTACTGCCTCAGGGCCTTTGTCCTTGCTGTTTCCTATGTCTACCATAATCTGCTCCTGATCTTCACATGCATGGCTTGCTCATATGGACGCAATGTCATGTCATCAAAGAGGCCCTTCCTGTTCAATTTATCTAATGCGGCCTATTGCCATTACTGGGAGTCATATTACTCCATTCTATTTTCTTTATATATCATTTTCAGTACCTGAAAAAATACATTTATTTATATTATGTGCATTTATTTTCTACTAGAGGCCTGGTGCATGAAATTCATACACTGGGGAGGAGGGAATCCCTCAATCTGGCCTGTGCCCTCTCACAGTCTGTGACCCCTTTGGAGGGCCAAAGCTGACAGTAAGACATCCCTCTCACAGTCCAGGACCCCTTGCTCCTTACTGTCCACCTGCTTGCTACTCTTTACCGCTCTGCTGGCTCCTTAGTGCTAACACAGAGGCGGGAGAGGCTCCCGCCACCGACGCTGCACTCACCAGCTGTGAGCCAAGCTTCTGGCTGAGCAATGCTGCCCATGTGGGAGCGCACTGACCACCAGGGGGCAGTTCCTGCATTGAGTGTCTGCTACCTGGTGGTCAGTGTGCATCATAGCAACTGGTCGTTCCGCCAGTCATTCTGCCATTTGGTTAATTTGCATATTAGGATTTTATTATATAGGATACTCGCTCACAGAAAGGTTTTTGGGAACAGGCAACTTAGCTCCTTTGTTCACAATTCTACTCGCTGCACACAGAATGGTATCTAATAAGTGAGTACTATGTGTTGAATATTATGTATTTATGAAATAATACATGATAGGTGCAAATATTTATGGAATAAATGAACCAAAAATGAATGAAAGTTATGCCATGATTATATTTATAATTTGTAAATGTGCCCAAATTGCAGTGAGGGGTGGGGAATATTAAGAAAATATTGGAGGAAAACAATTTGGGCAAGAAATGCTGAGGTTCTGAATGAAGATTTGAGTAGAAAAACAAAGGAGAGATTAGATATGAAAAGAGGAGAAAAAAGGACAGACAGTGGGGTCATTTGCTGAAACATGGATCTAAAGATGAAGAGAAAAAGATGGATCCAGTTTTGGAACAAGTACAGAAATAGAAAGCACAGATTTACATCAGCTATGAAGAAAATTCCCTGAGGCTCCATCTTGTGACTAGTTCCATGGGGAATAGAGCAACTGCATTAAATGCTTCTCATACCCATAAAATGTGTTTATTAATCTCTCCCTGTACACAATACCTGTGGAGGACTTTTCTTTATGGGGTTATATGAATTCAATCTCCACTTTGGAAAATTGAATCATTATTATTATAGTTTTACTATTACTAACCAGTAGCTTAGTACAAGTTCTTTCTAGAATAGACATAATTCACAAAATGCAGCATAATAATACAAAGCTCTCCCTATGTTCCCTTTCCCAGATAGGTGACTGAAACATAAATGTTATGGAGATGAATTCAGCATTTTCAATACATAATCAGGTTTTTTATTTAATCTCTTAGCAGAAGATTCCTATTGGTTCTCATTGCCTCTGATTCAGTTCATCTTTCCTACACAGATAATTATCTCCATCCATGAAAAGTGAAATATACAGTTGTTACTATAATTCTCAGTGGAATTATTTTATCTGTGTGCAAGTGTGAACAGATAAGCAGAGTCTTTAGCAATTTATATTAATAGAATCTAAATTTCTAAATTAGGAGATCTTGAAAAGTCTGTGTTTATATTTAAGGCCAAAATTTAAATTTTGATTTTCAGGGGATTTAATATACATAAAAATGCTTTGACAATATGTAAAATGCTATTATCTATAAATACAGTGCACAACAACAAGGAGAAGAAGAGGGAGAAGTAATTTTACAAACGAAAGAATACACTATTCTAACTTAACTTTAAAAAAAGAAAATAAGTAAAAGCTTTGAATCCAGTTAAGCCAGTAAGAATAATACTGCCCCACCTCCAAAATTGCTTAAGCATAGTATAGTTAGGAAACATCTCCAAGGATAAACACATAAATAGTTATTTTTTTAAAAGTTCTTCTAATTGAGGAAACATTTTTATTTTTTTTGTTTTGTTTAAAGTATTACATATGTTTCCTTTATCCCTGATTGATACCCCTCCCCGTGATACCAGCCCCTCAGGACAAGCCCCCAACACCACAGTGTCCATGTCCATTGGTCATGCTAATATGCATGCATACAAGTTCTTTGGTTGATCTCTTACCCCCCCTCCCCTGCCTTCTCTCTGAGGTTGGATGGTCTATTCCGTGTTTCTTTGTCTCTGGATCTATTTTTGTTCATCACTATATGTTGTTCATTACATCCCACATATGAGTGAGATCATGTGATATTTATCTTTCTCTGGCTGGCTTATTTCGCTTAGCATAATGCTCTCTGGGTCCATCCATGCTGTTGCAAATGGTAAAAGTTCCTTTTTTATAGCAGCATAGTATTCCATTGTGTAGATGAATCATAGTTTTTTTAATCCATTTATCTGCTGATGGGCACTTAGGCTGTTTCCAAATCTTAGCTATTATAAATTTTGCTGCTATGAACACAGGGGTGCATATGTCCTTTCTGATTGGTGTTTCTGGTTCTTGGAATATAGAAGTTGTATTCCCAGAAGTGGGATTACTGGATGGAATGGGAGTTCCATTTTTAATTTTTTGAGGAATCTCCATACTGTTTTCCACAGTGCCTGCACCAGTCTGCATTCACACCAGCAGTGTGCTTCTGCACAGCAAAAGAAACCATCAACAAAACAACAAGAAAGCCCACTGCATGGAAACCATATTTGTTAATGCTATCGCAGATAAGGGTTTAATCTCCAAAATTTACAGGGAACTCATACAACTTAACAAAAGGAAGATAAACAATCCAATCAAAAAATGAGCAAAGGACCTAACCTAAATAGACACTTTTTGAAAGAGGACTTACAGAAGGCCGATAGACACATGAAAACATGCTCAAAGTCACTAATCATATGAAAGATGCTAATCAAAACAACAATGAGATACCATTTCACACCTGTCAGAATGGCTATCTTCAACAAATCAACAAACAACAAGTGCTGGCAGGGTTGTGGAGAAAAAGGAACCCTCATGAGGAAACAATTTTAAAACATAGGATAAGATGGAGAAGACAATTTTAAATAGCTTGCAAAAACAGGGTCAATTTCTATTAATTCTTGTCATAAGTTACAACTATGAAGTTGTTAATGAACATATATATTATTCACTATATATCTGAACAATTTCCTGGAAAAGCCAAAACCTGGCTGCCTACACTGTGATACTTTACTATAAGCAAGGCAGCCCTACAGAGTAAGTTCCACAGCAAACTTTTAAGACCCAAGTCAGGAAAGAAAAAAGGATAAATAATCTTCCTCTTCCTGAAACTTCCAATTTATTTGGTATTTTATATCCAAAGGGTAAGGCATCATTTCATTGGCAACTGGAAAGATGTCTGGGGAAGAAAAGAAAAAAGAACAGAAGAAGAAGAAGAAAGAAAAGAAGAACAACAAGAAGAAGAAGAAGAAGAGGGAGAAGTAATTTTACAAATGAAAGAATACGCTATTTTAACTTAACTTTAAAAAAAGAAAATAAGTAAAAGCTTTGAATCCAGTTAAGCCAGTAAGAATAATACCAAGGACTCCTGCAGAGAGGGGTCAGCTGTTGTTTTTTTTTTTCTGAAGGATTTTATAATGGTCTAAACAAGGAGTGGGCAAACTTTTTGACTTGAGAGCCACAATGGGTTCTTAAACTGGACCGGAGGGCCGGAACAAAAGCATGGATGGAGTGTTTGTGTGAACTAATATAAATTCAAAGTAAACATCATTACATAAAAGGGTACGGTCTTTTTTTTTTTTTTAGTTTTATTCATTTCAAACGGGCTGCATTCGGCCTGCGGGCCATAGTTTGCCCATGGCTGGTCTAAACCATAACACTAGTCTGAGGCACAAAAAAGGAGGCAGAGCATGTTATAATAACTCCTAAATGGCTTAAGAAGAAGCTCAGCATCTAAATATCTACCCATTGAAAGTCTTATTAATTAAGAAGAGATATGTATGGTTGTTTGAGCAGAGATTCACAAAACTCTAAGAAACCTTCATTTACACTCTAGTTAAACTTCCTCTCCCTGAAGAGCAGTGACTGCAGCTTGTTAAAGGTGAAATTACTCTTAGAACCCTAGCCAATTTGTGTTAAAAATGCAAAAGACTCTTGCTTATTAAACAAAAGAGTCAGAGCAAAGGAATCAGAGGTAATTAGCCAGAAGACTATTATTTTATTATTTCTCTTAGTTAAGAAGTTGTTTATATTTCAGAAAATCTGGAGAATTGTTTCATTTGTAATTCAGAGGGGAGCAGTGGGGGATGGGTGTATACAAAGAGGAAACACCAGAGAATTTGGGGGTTCTGCTTGTTAATTATGTTAAAAATTGCCTAAGTGACCATTACGACCAAATGACCGGAACAACTGGAACAACCAACCAGTTGCTATGATGTGCACTGACCACCAGGGGACAGATGCTCAATGCAGGAGCTGCCCGCTGGTGGTCAGTGTGCTCCCACAGCCAACCTCCGGTGGTCGGCCAACCTCCTGCAGCTCCTCCCCCTGGCTGGCCAGCCAATCTCTTGCAGCCTCTCCCTGCCCCCTTCCGGCTGGCCAACCTCCCTCGGCCCTCCCCACTCCCAGCAAGTCGGCCCGGATTGGCCCTGATTTCCAGCCAGGCCAAGGAACCCCACCCATGCATGAATTTGTGCACCAGGCCTCATGATACAGTACTAAAAAAGAGAAAATTTTACTGTATATGAAATAAAAATTAAATTCCATATATAAAGTGAAAGTAGAGTACTTGAAAAGTTTTTTATTTGGTGGCAAAATTCCAGCCATGTCCTCAGTAATTGTGAGAACTTCTTTGATTCAGAGATGATCAGTGTTAATTTAGTGATGAGGAAATTGGTGTACTATTGGGAAATTAGATTTTTTCAGTGACCAATCTTGTCAATATAAAAGTAGTCTTCTAGAACCCAAATTATTCTAATCCTGCTTTACACCTTATTTAAATGAGGTTTCTTATAAAGTGCTCCCCCATTGCCCTCACCAACACACACACAAGCGCGCGCGCACACACACACACACACACACACACACATATATACACACATCACAAGTGGACCTCTCCCAGGAAGCCTCTATTTAGCATCTGTTGTGGCCAACTGACTTACACCATCAGTGGCTATAAGGCCTCAAGGCCACTCTCATTGCCCCCTGGCCAGGACTTTTTGGGGAAACAGTAGGAAGCAAGGTAGACAGGGACAAGACCATGAGGGAGGAGGAAGTAGAATTGGGGAACCCAACTAGGCAGAGTTACTAAGACAACCCAAATGGGCAGATAAAGAGAGCTTTAAAATATATGGGTGTTGCTAAGACAGGCAGCTTACAAAATAACCAATAACAAGGCAGTGAGTCATATAAACCATCTCAAGAATGTTATTAAGGCAGAATTATTTGAAAGAACCAATCAGGAACTGCTAGCAAGACATGTATCTATATATCCCTAGATTTAAAAATGCATGCTTCCTCTCTCTCTCTCCCTGGCCCACAAATCTGATTGTGGGCCAGGGAGAGAAGTTCCTGTAGCAGGTGATGCACTCCCCAGTGTCCATGTGGCTTATGGCCATGTAGGACCCTACACATGGACTAATGAACTTCAACTTGGATGCTGAACTACACCTGACTGCACAATGGAATGGAAGCTCAGGACAACGGCCTGCTTTTAGAACCCCAGCTTGCACCTTTTCCGGGACTACTCTTAATAAAATCTGCACTTTTAAGTTTCAGTCCATTTTTTTCTGCAACTTCATTCTTCGATTTCAAGGAACAATGAACTCAGAATCAAACAATCCACATTTTGGGTTCATAGTCTTCTAGTGCACCTTAAAGCATAAAATACCTCCCAATGCCAAAATTCTAAACTCTATGGTGCTTTTAGTCATCACTTATGTTGAAGCCAGTGTTCCATGCCTAAAATGAGAAGAATGCCTTCTTTTCTGTAGCAATCAGACCTAGGCTGAGGCCAAGCTGAGGCCCAGATGTTGTACCATTTTACCCTCTCATGCTGCACACACCTCCTGTCTCTTGTTTCATCATTAAGGGTAAAAGACACCAATGTATATCTACTTGCACAATTCTGTCAGTTTTCCACTGACACCCAAGAGACATGGGGCTTCCCTGGCTCTACTACCTGTCCCTACTACTGCTGCATTCCTTCTTGCTTGGGAGTTAATCACCACAGGCTGTTAAGAAGAAATGGATTGTGTATTAAATCTCAAGAGACCAGAAAATAATGAATAGGAAAGTGAAAGAGCCCAACTTCTCTAGACCTTAGAAGTATCTCCCATATGAGGCATTCTCCCCTGGAAGCTTTTGACAGGTAGAAAGTCATACATTTACTCAACCGAATAGCTAATATCTGAAACAATCTCTTGTATGCATTTCTGAAGTACTTTATATTTTCTGCCATTCCAAAAGAACATTCTTAAAAGGGTGTTAGAACAGGGTCACAGAAAGCAGTGGCCCATAAAAATAAGTTCATATTTGCTCACATATATGGCTAAGGAAATGCACCACAGATCAATTGTGATTCTCATTATTAAGAAATTTTAGGCTGTCAAAACCTTAGAAGCCATATTTTCCCTATTAACACACAGATGCATTTCCATTCACCTTTCTTATAAAGGTCTCCATTAGAATAAAAAAAAGAATGCCAATTTAGAAGAGAACTATTCAATACTTTTACTTTTCCAGATGTGTTATCTTAGAGCTTCTATTATATAGTCCATTAAAATTGCTATATAAGTATAGCTACAGGCAAGATAAACAAAAAAGATGGCTTTCCTTGGACAATGAACACTACCAAAAGAAAGACTTCCCTTCTATTGCTTTTATTGTCAAAGTCTCCCAGGTAAATTAAGTGTTCAGTGTAGCAGTTTACTTATTCTAAATACTTGTGTTAGGAACATTGGTCCCTCTCTAAGATAGCTGTGCACTCCCTGGAGGAGATGAAGTAGTTACATACACAATAAACTTCTATATACAATAAACTCTTACTCTTACATATACAATAGAATCTTACTAAATACCATTTACTGATTTGGTGGTTTTTAATTTTTCTATTTCTGCAATTTTGAATATATAGATATAGACATGGATATAGACATAGGTATTGGCATAGACATAAACATAGGTATACCTCCTATTGGTTCTATTTCTCTGGAGAACTCTGACTAACACACCTGTTTTGTTTGCCTGGGACAGTTTTATGCTGAATTTCCCAGGATAATTTAGTAAGCATTTTTACTCTCAAAGGTTATCAGTTTGGATAATAAATTAGTTGGCCACCCTATTTATACAGCTTTAACTCTGCCACCCAAGATAACTACATATTGAATTCTACAAAGCAAAACCTACCCAGCCACTCTGATGTAACCCATTTACCCCTTAGTACCTTCCTCCCTAACAGAGTATAACAAGTCTCAAACCAAAGCTTCAGAAATACCACCTTTATTCTAACATCTCTCACTTCTATCTCTCCCCTCAAAACTAACAATTATAAAAATATTCTATTTGAGTTATTTTTCCTTTTACACTCCTGATTTAGATATATTTTTAGAGGCAAGCTAGTTCAGATCATGTTTCTTATATTCAGCTTTTGGTCTCACATCACAGGAACGTTGGCTCTTATTTTGTGAACTGCTCTTATATTCATGACTTTCTCTTGTTTTCACTCCTCTGATTTTATTTCTCACTATGTAACTGTCTAAAAAATGTTATAGAGCAGGAGATACTTTGTTCCACACAACCATTAGGGTCCTCAGCTACTTCTGCTTACCTATTCTAAGATCTCTAGGGTTTCCATGGAATCCCCCACATATGGCTGGCAGAGAAGGGGAGAGGAAAAGCCTGAGATTGGACCAGGCCTAGGAACACATAACTTTTGCCCATACTCCATTTAGCCAGAACCCAGTCAGACGACCCACTGAGCTGAAAATAAGTAGAAAAGGCCAGCTGTGTTCCAGGAAGAAAAGGAAGTAGCACCTGGTGAACACGCACATTGGGCCGTAGCCTGTATGCAATGTTTTGAAAAGGCCAGCAGTATAATGAAAAAATGCAAATTGGTAGATATTATTCTATGATGAGCTAAGATTACATAGTACATGGATGCATATCCTGGTGCTCCAGCTTAACAACAGAATTTGGAATCCCAACAAAAGCAGATAGATTGCATATCCTTCACTTGATTTTCTATCAAAATACCCAGATTTGAAATTCCCAGGTATTATCCTATATAATAAAAGCCTAATATGCTAAGTGTCTGGTGGGCTGGGCAGCCATTCAACCAATCAAAGTGTAATATGCTTATGATATGTTAAGGCTACTTAACCACTTGCTATGACATGCACTGACCATTGACCACCAAGGGCAGATAGTCAACTGATCAACCAGTCACTAGGATGTGAACTGGCCACCAGGGGGCAGATGCTTTCAGCGGTAAGTTAGCTTGCTGCTGGAGTCTGGTAGATCAGGACTGAGCAAGACAGGCCAAACATGCCCTGAAGCCCTCCCACAGTCCCTCTCCAGCTGGCCAACCTCTTGCATCCCTCCCCAGCCCCGATCATGCACCAGTGAGGTCCTTTAGCCTGGCCTGTGCCCTCTTGCAATCTGGGACCTCCTCAGGGGATGTTGGAGAACCGGTTTTGGCCTGATCCTGCAGGCCAGGCAGAGGGACCCCACTGGTGCACAGATTCGTGCACTGGGCCTCTAGTATACTAATGATATGCTAAGGCTGCTCAACTGCTCGCTATGATGTGTACTGACCACCAGGGGACAGACACTCCGACCAGTCAGTTAGCTTGCTGCTGGGGTCCTCCCGCCGATCAGAACTGAGCGAGACAGGGCAGGCACACCCTGGAGCCCTCCCGCGGTCCTTCCCCGACCCCAATTGTGCACTAGTGGGATCCCTCAGCCTGGCCTGCACCCTCTCACAATCTGGGACCCCTTGGGGGATGTCAGAGAGCCAGTTTCGGCCCCTGCAGGCTAAGCCAAGGGACCACACTGGTGCACAAATTTGTGCACTGGGTCTCTAGTAGTTAAAGAATAAGCAGAAATGGGTCTGTAATTTTGATGCAATAAAGACTTGACCTTTATGAAAATAAAGCACTTTCAAGTTTCAGTCCATTCCAAAAAAAGAACATACCTGAAGTATTAAGTAAAGCAGTTTACTATAATTAGAGACCATCAATCAAAATCAGTGGACAATGGTCTTAACCTAATTCATTTTTAATAAGTTCAGCTGTATTCTTTCAGATGAGTTAGGAAAAGAAGAGTTACTAATCCCTGCCTAAAATGAACATAGCATCTACAAGATAAGAAGTGATTGCTTAAGGTTGTAAATCTGAGAAAAAGAAGCTTCCCAATATTAAGGGACAACCAAGCTCTGTCTAATTATCCTAATGAAATTATATCATTGCTAATTATCTCCCAAAATCTGTCCTGATCATTAGTTCTAAAGGTCAAATCCTGGTATTCCTATCAGTTTCTTGAATTTTGATAAAAATTTTTTTAAGAGTTAAAATTTTTAAGTTGTACACAAGATAAAAGAAACTATACTACCTAATTCAATATAACTCAATAGCTTAAACAGGATTTTTGAAATTCAGGTCTCCATTAGAATAAAAAAAAATGCTCACATAGATGGGGAGAGATATGAGAAATAGGTAACATTTGCTGATATTTTATTGGATCACAATTCCAAGAGGCAAGGGTGGGTGAGAAAGGAGGTTTTGATGGTACTAAGTGAAGGTCAGACTTTACATGGCTGACATTCTCTTTGGATATACCTCCTTCCACAAAGCTACGGAAGGAAGACTGGGTATAGGCTAGGTTGTCATTGAATGAGGTCTACCATCTCTGTTTTCATCCAGCTCTAATGCTTTTGAACTCTTCTTGCCAGCTGTCTAACCTTATTTTTTATCACAATTGGAACGTTAAACCCCAGTCCTAGATATGAACTTGGGAAAAAATAATAGAGTAAAACTTTCCACATGTTAGTTAAATTGAGCCCTTCCACTGGCCTTGTCCAAGATCAAGTTTGAAGCATAATAGTAATAAAATGTGTGACCTAACCTACTTCTGTCTCTCAAGGGTCATGAGGTGTGAGTGACAGTCACAGAATGGAATCAGTTGTTTAGAATTCTGGGTTCCTGATATCACAATATATCATGTCATGTCATATCATATCATATCACATCATATCATATCATCATATCATCATATCATATCATATTATACTAGAGGCCTGATGCACAAAAATTCATACAAGAGTAGGTCTTCCTTCCTTCCCCCTGCTGCCCGCACCGGCGTCCCTCCGGCACCCAGGACCCAGGCTTTCGTACTCCGGCCGCCAGCAGGCACCCTGGACCTGGGCTGCTTCCCTCCTCCAGCAGCCCGCAGGCACCAGGGCTGGCTTCCCTCGGGCCGCCCACAGGCACCTGGGACCCAGGCTGGCTTCCCCCGAGCTGCCTGCAGGCACCCAGGACCTGGGCTGGCTTCCCTCCAGCCCCGGCTTCGTCAAGAAGGACGTCTGGAAGATGTCTGGTCTAATTAGCATATTACCCTTTTATTATTATAGATTATATTATATTCATAAATATATTTATTTTAACTTTAACAAAAATATCAAGGCCTACTTTTCCAAACACTATAATAAGAGGAAGAAAATATGCCTTCAGGATGATGGTAAGCAGAAAAAAAATGTAAAACCTAACCTTATAAAATTAACTTCTAGGATAGATATATGTGTAAACTGCCCAACAGGTTAGTTTGGCTACAATTTCTATAGTTAAATTCGTAAAGCCCCTCCCAATATCAATCTGTCACACATTTAAGGCATAATCCCCCCACAAGTCCCTGCGAGTCCCTGGGAAAGTAGCTGTCACATTGTTTCAACATGAAATTGATGAAGCAGCATATTTCTGCTCACCATTGCCTCCTTCCCAATGTCACATCAATTCCCAAGTGATAAATGCAAACTGATTTTAATCACTACAGTCAAATGGGCACATACTTCAAGAACCTTCAAGGAACTTATAGCAAAAACCATAAAACAAAAAACCTGGGATTTTCCACAGAGCTCTTTTATCTACTTGGTTCCTCTAATGGAGCCTCTAATGGGAGATGGGGTAAATTTTTAACCTTCAAAAATTGAGGCTGGATTTTTTTTTACCCTTTTGGCAGTTAGGAACACATTAAAAATCACTGCAAATTAATAGTTTGGGCACTGGAAGAAATAGAGACCAAAGCATAGAAGGTCTGAGAAATAATTGATACTAAATAATGATATGTGATAAATAGACCAAGGAAAGAAAAGTTAGAGGCAATGATAGGTAGAGATTGTGGGATGTCTCAAAATTGGGTGGAAAACATAATGGAGAAAAGTTATTTTTAATGTTTTAGGGTAAATGCTGGTGGAAGATAAGCGACTGAAAATAATTTTAATTTTACACAAATGAATATATTTTTACAAATAATAAAAATTCTGCTACTTTAGACTTACAATATTATAACTGTCTAATGTGTTCTTGATGAAAGATATTTCTAATAATTTAAAATCATAAAATCTCCCATGCTATTCAGATCTTCAGACATGAGACAATCTTAGACAAAACCTTTCTCTACCATTTAAGATTCTGGAGGTAAAAATTTTTCTCTGTGCCCTAACCGGTTTGGCTCAGTAGATAGAGCAACAGCCTGCGGACTGAAGGGTCCCAGGTTCGATTCCGGCCAAGGGCATGTACCTTGGTTGCGGGCACATCCCCAGTGGGGGGTGTTGCAGAAGGCAGCTAATGGATGTTTTTCTCTCATTGATGCTTTTAACTCTCTATCCCTCTCCCTTCCTCTCTGTAAAAAATCAATAAAATATATTTTTAAAAAATTCTTCTCTGCCATTTAGGCAGGATGGAAATAAAGTATTGTCTGGACTTAAGCAAACAAATGAAAGTATAATAATATTCTAATCTCTGGAAACCTGAAGCTGTTACTACTTGTGTTGGCATGGAGGAACCCTGGAGAGAAACACAGCACCAACCTATACATGTTCTCCTTGCCATCCATGCTCTGTCACAATGCCTCTGATGGGCAATCACGAGCATCCAGCAAAGGTCTTTACAGTTTAATACTTATGCTCATCTGCGATGTTCTCAGGGAAAAAAATGCAAACATTCATCCCTTGAAAAATAGTCACTCACTTTAACTAGCAATCATTATCCCTTATAGCTAGGTCACTGAATATAGCAAATTTAAAACTAAGGAGAAAAGAGGCACTGTAATGCCAGCCTACCAGCACACCAATGTTTTTAAATTAATGCAAATGCCTGCAGCACACTCAAAGGTATATAGATAACTGGAGTGGACTTTCTAAATAGACTTGCTCCTAAGAGTTGCTTACATTGAGTTGATCACTTTGGTTCTATTTGCTAGTGGTGTTTTATTCTAATTTCTAGCAGTTGAGAAACAGTTTGGACAAAAAAGTATATAAATCTTATTCTTATTAGTTTGAACACAGCTCTTAAACTGAGTTAGTGTGTTTTTTACTCATATGAATGTCAAGCTGTGAAAGAAATAACTACACTTTTGTGAGATGCAAATTTTAATGTAAAGTCCAGAATTTGTTTGATAAAGTGTTGTAATATAACTAAATGTGAATCACAATTCAAAAAGATCCACAAACAACCCACAGGGAAACTAAGAGAAATAATAACAAAAGACAAATTATAGGAAACTGATTTCCAGTTAGGTTATTGGTCAGTATATTTAAAATAATATTCATAGAGCAATACCTGTATAAATATATATTAATACTCATCAACAATGTTCTATATTTGTTGATTTATTTTCTTGGACCTAAATTTATAATCTTATGGAATTAAAAATTACAATTACCTAGTACTTTGTCTCAAGGAGTCTAATATTTAGGAGACATGGAAGCATTTATTTACAAATATATAAGCACAGGTATATAACAGTAAGAAATATCAGGTATATGCAATTAAGGACTATTTCAATATCCTTATTCTGGAAAATGAAAATGTGAAATAAAAGATGAAGTTGGTGTATCATTTTCTAAAGTGGATATTAATGATTATTTTTTTTTAAAAGAGAGAGGATGAGCTGAGTTAGTCAAGAGATATGAGATAGGCTCTCTGGTCTACCACATCTTAGCAATGGCTCTCACCAAGTTTCTCAATTTTCTTGAGCTATTATTAATCCCTAATTTGGGGACCATTTCTTTGCAATGATTCCACTTTCCTAGTTATTAAAAGAATGCAATAATAAGTATAAGTTAAACTTACTGAGCACTTACTATGTATCAGATACTCTTCTAAGCATTTTGTATGTATTAATTTACTAGTATATAATACTCTTAACAACCCTATTAGGTATATCTTGCTTGTGGTCTGCATCATAATATATGGTAACTATTACATGTGACATGTTTTATATTATATATTAATATAATCATCAGTGGTGAGGTCAGAGAGATTATAAAGAGAAAGGAAATCATGTAAATTCTTATAACTCATTATAAGAACTGTAAACTACTCATAGTGAGATTGGGAACCATTTGGAGGGTTTGGATAGAGGGAGGACATGAGCTGACTTTTACTTTAAAACATTATAATGCTACCATTAAGAACACAAGAGGTATATTTTAAGAGATCAAAAATAGTGTTCCCTGTGCTCCAAAATTCAGTTTCCCAAAACAGCTCCTCACCCCTTTCTCCCGGATCAACTATTCTCAGGAGACTGAGCTAAAAAGAGGTATGAATAAGGGCACCAAGCTATACTCAACATGGCAATCATTGGGCCTGATTTTAGGTCAAATGCAGCTGTTCCCCAAAGAGGTAAACAACATGTCCCATGCATGCAGATAAAAATTTGCTAGACTCAATCACTAACTATAAACATCACTACGGACATCCAGTAAGGGTAAACCCCAGTGGTGCAGGTCAAGTTCTTTCCCAGAAGCATCTTCAGCCTCGAAATGCAAATGGACTTTCATTAGGCTTGTGTTACCAGTTTCCAGGCAGGCAAAAGTGTTTAAATTCCATCAATTGGCCAATACAAGACACACTATAATTTCTACTTTGGTGGGTTTGGTCTTTAATCCTCCTTCTTCAGATGACATTGTGTCAGATCTGAAATTTAAACCGAAGCTTCTTTGACTCTAAGACTCATGAGTTTAACCACGAAACCAATTAGCAAAGCAAAGATCAAGAGAGACTGGGAACAGTGTGGGCAGAATTGGCAGGAAATGAAGTATATTAGTATTCTCATCTAATCAAAACGTATGGTATTATCCTCAAATTAGATAATTAAAGCTTCAGTAGTGAATTTTGAAAAACATTACAATAATCAGTGAAATTAAGATCCAGATGATATTTTCCACATTACTGGAGAAAAATAAAAAAAAAAATGTAGTGATTAGATGATGCCTAGAATAGAATGCCAATATCTCTTCTCACTAATGGTGTTACTCTAGGCATGTCATTTACCTTGTTGAGCCATAAAAGGCAAAGTGCTTCAGCTAACTTACAAAATAAACTTTATTTGCTTATAAGAAACATACCTTTTAAAAATAAAGTAAAATTTGGGCATATACCAATGAACCACACTAATAAAATATAGAAATATCCGGGGCTGGCAAAAATAAAACCAAAATAGGCTTCTGACAAACAATGAGCAAATGTGTCACAGATTCTTTGTGTGGTTAACCCCAAACTGACAATTAGAACCTAAAGCGAAAGCAGAGAGATAATACATATATTACATTTCAAAAAGAGCAAAGTAAATAGCAGCAGACAGACATTATTTCTAGTGCTTATCATGAGAGGCAGTGAAACTGATTTGCTGTCCTCAACTATTATCCAACCTCATCCATTCCTCAGTCTGTCAGTCTGTAAAAACAACAGCCAGAGAGGAAGTGAGGGAAGGAGAGTGAAAGAGCAAGAGACGTAGACAGACACAGAACAAAGGGGAAAGAATCTGATTGAAAGACACTCGGAGGAAAAGAGCAGAACAGGGAGATGCAACAGAACAGCCCTGCACATCCACCTGGTGTCTGGAGAAAGAATGTGTGAGTTTGCAGCAAGTCCAATGGACAGAACAGAGGTAGCACGGACTGAGCCATCTACTGGGCTACAGAGCTCAGCATCAAGAGACAATATGATGTACTGAGAGAGGGCAGTAGAGAGAGGAGGGAGATTTGGAAGAATCTGAGTTAATACTCCTCTCTTATATAAATAGCCTGTGCAGTGGGTGGGCTTTTTAATATCACAATGACCAGAAGTAATCTTTCTGGGACTGCTATGGGATCCATTTGCGATAATAATATTAAGTGTCAGCAAGAAAAGAAAAGGGGAGATTCAATAGAGCATGGCTGAAGTCAATGATAGGAGAAAATGGAATATGTACTTTTTAGTACTTCACAGAGTTTAGCCTGTTCCATCACCCTAAACTGGTTTCGACGGTAATATAGAGTAAAGTTAAATTGATTCAAGATCCCATATATAATGAAAATGGACTAATAAACCTTTAGATACTGAATGTAATAGTATTAAAATGCCATAAGAAAAAACATAGACCCTGGGGCAATACTGCCTGGGTTAGAATTCTGATGAGTAACACTGAGCAAGGACTTCTATTTCCTCATCTGAAAAAGTGGATTTAGAGTAGGACCTTCCACATTGGATTTTTGTGAGGATCAAATATCTAATATAATAAGTATGTCAAACACTGTTAAACACACAGAAAGTGCTACATACATGCCAGCCATCAGCAGCAGCATTATTATCAATGCTAAGAGAAATGAAAACACACCTGTGGATGGAAACTTAAATAGACCACTTTCAATTTTTAACAGCTGAAAAAGAATCTAAACAAAGAAATAATATGTGCATGGTTAGAATAACATACTTACCATCAGAGAAAGAAATAAAGTTTAAAAAAGAGACAAAAGCCCTAACCGATTTGGCTCAGTGGATAGAGTGTCAGCCTGCGGACTGAAGGGTCCCAGGTTCGATTCCAGTCAAGGGCATGTACCTTGGTTGCGGGCACATCCCCAGTGGGGGGTGTGCAGGAGGCAGCTGATCAATATTTTCTCTCTCATCGCTGTTTCTGTCTATTCCTTTCCCTTCCTCTCTGTAAAAACTCAATAAAATATATTTTTTTTAAAAAGTGACAAAAGTCATGAGCCTCCCTATATAAAAAGTACAACAGATAACAAAAAAGAGTAAATCGTCAAAAGAAAATAGTTGACAATATGCAAAAAATACATTACACATATAAAATTGTTAATTTCAATATAATCAAGAATAAACAAAGATTGAATAGAGACTTTTTAAAGACTTACATATTATAAAAAATTCAAAATTATAACCAATATCAGCTCAATCACAGAATAAGGGTTGCCTGTCATGCAACACTGTATACATTGGTGCAAACCTTTGGAAAACAATTGGTAATATAAGCCAAAGTGTTCTTGCCTTTGGCCTCAAAAATTACATGCATAGAAATTATACAAAGGAAAGACAGTGAAAAACGAGAAATGTTGTATAGACAAAGATATTTACTATAATATTATTTAGAAAAAAATGTTTCAAATGTCTACAATTAAGGTATATTTAGGTACTGATGACTTAAACTTAAAAAATCAAGCATTCACTTAAACTTATGATTTTTGATGTGATTGAAAACTTCTATGTTCAGTAAGTGAAAAGAAAAGGTTATAAAATTAGATAAAAATATTAGTTTAATTTTTTTAAAAAGTCTAGCAAAATAAAAAGAAGAATATAAAATGCTTGCACAAAAATATTAACAATGATCATTTAAAATATAATCCATTTTTCTTAATTCTATATTTTGGCAATTTTTCTATAATGTATAAATATTATTTATAAACATTCTTTATAATCAGAAATATTATTTTGCACCCATAATCGAAGCATCTCTATGCTGTCTACACATGCACAGATCTGACTTAAAATTCAATAGGTATTATATTTGTATTGTGTGAAGTATATACCTCTAGCTAGGTTGGTTTCATTGTGATGTTGCATTGAAAGGTTGTTTTTTTAAACCATTTTATGGCATTTCTTTGTAAGTTAAATGTTTACTAGGGATTCACTGCTGTTCTAGGTGAGTTGCTATGGTGTAGAGAAGATGTATTCTTGAAGGTCAATGCTCACTCATCATATTTTTTTTCTATTTTATTTGTTTGTGGCATGTGGATTGAATGTTTTCATTAGTCATAGACTCGGATCTTTTGCCTCCTAAACCGTTGTTTTCCTCTTTCCTCTCTTCTCACAGATTATTAAAAGCACATTTTGTTGTATGGAATTAGATTCCCATCTCCTTAGCTTGATAGGATTTTTGTCTCTTCACCTAAGAATGAAGATTACAGAATAATTCAGTAATATTTCAAATCAAGATATTTTAATAAAACTGCTATGTTGAATAAAGGTACTCTAAAATAAATTAGTCTGAAATATATATCCTGCCTTCCAGTACCTTTACAGCCTTATACAGATAAAGGCTGTAAAAACAAATCCAGATTTAAAGTTTAAATTATATGTATCTATATGTGTACAAACACACACACATCTGTAGAAAGAATTCAAATTGAATTACAGAGTCAGAAGGAACATATGGTATAAGTATTAAAAACCCTTATTTATCCTAAATTTTATTTTTGCTCTTTCTTCTCCTCCCTCTCCCCTCCACCTCACCTCTCTTCTCCTCTTCTCTCCTGGGGATGGAGGTGTGAGGGTTGGGTATATGTTAAAGAAAAAGAATATTTTGGCTGTAATTTTTTTATCTTTGCATCAAATCTATATACAGAAGGTACACAGAGATATTTGCATTCAAATTAAAATACAGTATCATACTTTATTAAATAAAAAGCAGAGAATTTATTCTCTTGAAGTTTAAAAATGAAAATAGAAGTGAAAGTGAAATGCTGAATTTTAGATGAAATGTTTTTAAGAGTTATACATTCTAAATGACCCATTACTTTTTTAAAAACTGGAAAAAAAATAAAGAGGATTTTGCTGAGTATCTGTTGCCCTTGATGTTACAGTGTTGGCGAATTTAAGTGATACTCTTCACTCTGAAAGGTGAGAAAGTTCACCTTTTGTTCTTTGCTGTATTCTCTTCTGGACCAGTAAAATGCCTATTGGAGTAGGAGCTTAAAAAAATGGTTGAATGAATAATACCTACTTTACCAGGTTGCTATGCGATAATGTTTAGGAAAAATGGACAAGGGGAAGTAACATAGGTTTTGCCCCTATCATGCATTAATTATATTACTTGCATGCTATGAACACATTCTATCTTGTAAAGTAGGCACTGAAATTTCCGTTTTACAGCTGAGGAAAAAATAACTTAGAAAATGTAACTAAGTTACATATGGTCACAATGATAGCTACAGAAATGGTAGGAACCTACTATCTGACTTCAAATCTATGCTTCTTTCACTACACACATCTCTTTGAAACTATAAAGCATATAGTTGATATCATTGTCCTTGTTCCTTTCATTGTTAATTTCTTCCCATTTCTTTGTAGGATTTTACATTTTCAAAGTTTACCTTTTATCTTGACTTTTGTGATTTAGATTCTAGGTTTTGTTAAACAATAACATTGGATGAGGCTATTCAGTAAAGAGCATTGTCACAAAAATTATATTTTCATAAACCCAAACTAAATGGAAGAAGTGGGTGCTATAGTTCCTTTAATGTTAATTGTATAGCTGTCCTCATTTTCCAAAATAGATATTCTTGAAGTGTCTATGCCTTATAAATTGATAAACATTTTAAGTTCATCTGGATGCTTTAAAAAAAAACTATGATAAATATTTTGCTAGGGGAAAGATTCCTTCTGTTTTTAATTAATATCTCCATTAATTCACTTTATAAATTCAAATTTATACATTGCTTTAACTTTGTTTTTACTCTACATCTGGTTTACTTTTCCTTTCCAATTTTCATATGTCCTAATATTTTATCTTTTAAGGAACTACTTAAAATGTCCCTTCATAGAATTTCCTCCAGTCACTACAATCAGATATAATTTTTGCATTTTTAAAAACAAACTTAGTATTCTAAATGACTTATTTTGGTTCTCATTACTTTCTGCTTTGCATTCTTCATATTTTAGTGTAAGCATTTGAAAGCAAATAAAATACATTGTACATTATTGAATCCTCCATGATATTTTCAGTGTATGCCTTTAATATAGTAGTATCCAACAGGTGTCTAATAAATACTGACTGCTCAAACTGGCATTTATTAGAGTTGCAATATATCCCCTGAAAGTAATTAAAATATGACTGAATAATTAAACACCAATTGAAATACTCTTCTCAAAAGCATACTTTATAATTGCTACTATACTTTCTATTACATCAGCAAATTTCCTTAATTTACTGAAATACAAGTATAAAATAGGACATTTCTAAGATTTTGGGAGCTTTTACTAAATTCATATTTAAATATATTTGGGGGAAATATCTACTTGAATATAGTGTATGTTTTATCAAAATTGCTAACAGCTAATCTTCAAATATCATTTTTAATAATGAATGGATATTCATTTAATAGCCAGTTCAAGAGTAGTTGTGTTAAGTCCTAACCTAAATTAAAGAACGTACTAATGCACACATTCAAACAGATTGCTAATGAGTCTTTAGATATTGCTGTTCTCAAGCCTAGCCTTTCAGATATTCCTAGGGAAACATACACTTAGATGTCTGCTTCAAATTCTGTATTAATTTTATTTAAATTTTTAATGAAATTTTAATGTTGAAATAATTGATGAATATAATTTACTAAATTCATTGAGAGTTGCTTTCATGACTTGAAGACAACTTTAAATATGAACATTCAAAATGCCCATAAAGGGTTAAAGTTGCCGAGGAAACTGGGAAATTCTGACATGGTCAATTGCTGAATCTGGAATTTGGTGCTTACGTTTTGCCAACAACCTAATTACCTCCCATATTGCTATGAAACTGGGAAGTAATTAGGATTGTGACTTTTCTTCCAGTGAAAAATAAAGTAAAATATGTAAGAACACTTAATTATCACTTGTGGCTAGAAAACAAATACTTAGACACATCTAATTTTATGTTTAGTCCTCACCCGAGAATATGTTTTACTGACTTTTAGAGAGAGTGGAAGGAAGAGAGAGAGAAACATTGATGTGAGAGAGAAATATCAATGGTTTGCCTCCAGTACACACCCCCACTGGGGATCAAACTGCCACCTATGTATGTGCCCTGACCAGAAAGGAAAGAAATCGAACTGGCAAGCTTTCAGTGCATGGGACAGCACTCTGACCAATTGAGCCACACCAGCCAGGGCAAGACACATCTAATTTTTAAAATATATTTTTATTACTTTCAGAGAGGAAGAGAGAGGAAGAGAGAGACAGAAACATCAATGATGAGGAAAAAAAATCATTGATTGGCTGCCTCCTGCATGTCCCACACTGGGGATCGAGCCTGCAACCCGGGCATGTGCCCTGACCAGAAATTGAACCATGACCTCCTGGTTCATTGGTCACTGCTCAACCACTGAGCCATGCCAACTTGGTGACACACTTCATTTTTATAACACTTTCTGGAAATGCATAATTTACCAAGGATTAGAATTTTAATTTTTAAAATATATTTTTTCTTAAATGTATTAAAATATTTCAGATAATATTAAACAACATGTACTTTCAGACCTTAAACAAAGGTTTTATCTACACTCCTAAATGATTTGAGTACCACACACTCATCAAAAAAAAGTCTTTCAAATCATTTTTTCAATGAAGAAAGTTAATTTGGGGGGAACACAATTGCAGACTCAATATGCCAGTTATCATTGTACAGGGCTCCTCTATTTAGAAAACAGAGCAGCCCATTTCATTCTCAGCACAGTGCAGTATGAGTGCAGGGCCAGTCTGATATTAATTTAGCACATGAGGGTACTAAGTGTTGCAAAAGTAAAAATAAATTGCCCAAAATCATATACACACAAAAGATATTCCAGGACAAGAGCAAAAAATCAATTCTTAATTCAGCACTTTGTCTATTGCCTCCCTCTGTCTATAAATCAGAGGATCAAGAAACAATCATTGCAGGTAAGGTTTCAATCAATAAAAGTTAAGGCTTACCCATGAAATATCTAAATAATTTCTCATATATTTATTGAGTGCTTATAATTTTCATGATGCTCTAGGAAATATAGAAATCACATATTCATGTTTATGTATTTAATTACCTACTTATTTTTTCAATAAATATTTATTGAACACATACTGGGTGTCAGACACTGAGAAAAATACAGAATAAATAAAATACATTTTCTATCTTTATGAAGACTACATTAGGATTGTGATGTCAAACATAAGAAATAACTATAATGGAGTAGTGAGTACCCTAATAGACATATTTGTAAAGCTCTGAAAGATCATGTTTGGAATAATCATTTCTGCCTTGGAGTTCAGGAAAAGCTTCAGAGTAAGAAATGGCTATTAGCTGCAACTTTAGCAAATGCACTTAAATTCTTTATTATAAAAATTAAAGTATATTAAAAAGAAAAAAATCTTAGTCAATCACAAGAACATATGAGTTGAAATAGTGATATTTTTATTACCAAAAAGAACAGCTTCTCATAATAAAATGCCTTATCTAACTATTAGAAAAAGTAAAGAATATATGAAGTATAGTGATGTAGAGAAAGGGGGGGGGGAGGAAGAGATGAGATGTCATGAAAATACAATAAAGATTTAAAACATTTAAAATGCAAACTAATACCCGCCCCCTCATCTTTCAACAAAAATTCTACTGTGAGAGACAAACCAAAATGACTGTTTCTTATTAATTTTCTTGATTATTCTTTATATATCCCCTGCCTTACCTGGGACCTACTACTAATACATTCCAAGCAAATAATACTTTGCAGTGAGACTTTCTCTGGCTTCCAGACCATCTCTCACAGTACTTATAAAATCTGCTGAGAGTACTTTGAGTATTGCTGCTAAAATTGAAAGATTAAGTGGTAAAATAACTTTGAGCCCTGTGTTTTAAAGTAAATGAGGGTTTTTATGAGTACGTGACCACCCTTGGTCTGCTTGACGTGCTAGTGACTCTTGTCTTCATAGATCCAGCCCTATAATACTCAGTGACTGAGATATCCTAAGGAAACAGAACATACTTCTTGTTCACTACATTTGTTGGGATTGTCAACATACAGCAGAATCTATTCTGGATGGAGAGGAAAAGACCAAATACTATGAGAATTCATGGCTTTTGAAGAATGGGCTGTACTTATAGGAACTCCTTCTTTACTGTCAGTGAAAATCCCTCAGTTTACCTCTTTCACCCACCTCTTGCTTCCCCGTTGAGTCTTGGTACAATAGGGAACAGAATCAATCTTTGCTTAAATATCATACTTTTTTATAATAATATGATTAGCTTTTGTCTCCATTTTTACTATTAGATTGTAGGAATTCCTTATACTTTTTTGAGATAAAAACAAAAAAAAAACAATAAGTATTGGTGAGGATATAGAGAAATTTGAACTCTTGCACACTGTTGATGGGAATGCAAAATGGTTTAGCCTCTATGGAAAACAGTATAAAGTTTCCTCAGAAAGTTAAAAATAGGATTGCCATATAACCCAACAAATTTATTTCTTGGTATTTATGAAAAGAATTGAATTCAGCATCTCAAAGAGATATTAGCAGTCCTTTACCTGCTGCAGTACTATTCGTCATAATAGCCAAAACATGGAAATAATCTACAGTACATAGGTTGATGAATGGATAAAGAAAATGTGGTATTTTCATGCAATAGAATACTATTGATCCTTTAAAATTAAGAAAATTCTATTGTACATAACAACATGGATGAACCTTGAGGACATTATACTAAGTGAAATAAGCCAGGCACAGAAAGACAAATATCACATATTCCACTCAGATGAGCCTTCTAAAATAGTCAAATTCATAGAATCAAAGAGTGGTTTCAAAGGTCTGTGGTAGGAAGGGGGAGTTACTAATCAATGTGCATGATGTTTCAATTAAGCAAGATGAACAGACTTTAGAGATCTGCAGTACAACATTGTACCTATAGTCAATAATGTATTATACACTTAAAAAGGCATTGAGGATAGGTTTCATGTTTAGTGTTTTTTTCCACAGCAAAATAAAATAAAAATACGTAACATTTTATCCTATATAGGTAGGTATCTCTGTGAAAAGGTCCACTCATCAAGAGGTAAAAGGCTCTTCTAAAGTCACCCTAAAATAGAAAATCAGGACTTAGTCATTAATATTCTAAAAAAAGAGTTATCATTGTAAAATGGCACCACTGTATTATTTCATTAATCTATAATAATAAAAGCATAATATGCTAATTAGACCTTCCGGATGTCCTTCTGGACGACCTTCCAGACGAAGCCACGGCTGCGAGGGCCGAGCCCCTTGCACAAATTTTGTGCATCAGGCTTCTAATCAACATAAAATCTGATCTCTTCTAATGCTTCACTAATATATCAAAATGATATGAAATTTCTACAAATACTATGATACCGTAGCTCTTATTTTCCCCCACTATCACATGTAAACTAAGAGTGTTGAAGACTATAAAGATGAATAAAATTGAATCTAAAGACAGTCTAAAGAAGCAGTTCTCAACCTGTGGGTCGCGACCATCGGAAAACACATATAGCATATCAGATATTTACATTATGATTCATAACAGTAGCAAAATTACAGTTATGAAGTAGCAACGAAAATAATTTTATGGTTGGGGGTCACCACAACATGAGGAACTGTATTAAAGGGTCGCAGCATTAGGAAGGTTGAGAACCACTGGTCTAGAGGAAGAGAGAAAATGTTGAACAGACAACTAAAATAAAATGCAACTCATGCAATGATAGCACTGTGGTAAACTGCTTTAAGTATACAGGAAAGGGCATTACTAGGACTGTTTTGAGAAATTATTCTGACCAGGGTCTGAAGAAGCAGGAGTTTACTAGGTGAGGAACAGAAGGCTCTGCCCCAATGGAAGAAGAACAGATAGAGCCAAGTCATGCAGTGGGGAAATAATGGAAAGAACACTAATATTAACTCCCCTTGTCTCCACCAAGGATATGATGGAGAAAATGGTCAGAGATTAAACTGGAAGAGTATATTAAGAGTAGATAATGAAAGGTACAGTTTATCCTGTCAAAAATAAAATCTGATCCTATCCAATTGGGCGGGAAGTATTTTTTTAAGTATCTTTTTATTAATTTTAGAGAGAGAGGAAGAGAGAGAAATATCAATGTGAGAGAAACATAGATCGGTTGCCTCCCTTTATGCACCCCTGCTGGGGATCAAACCCACAATGTGCACATGTGCCCTGACCAGGAATTAAACTAGCAACCTTTGGATGCACGGGAAGATGTGCAACCAACAGAGCCACACTGATAAGGGTAAGAAGTATTTTTAATAACTACCAAGTAAATTGAAGAATGCAGTACATACAGGGACAAGGCAATTGGGTAGAAGTTTCCAGCAATGATCGGTATCCTCCAAACCTTTTTGATCATAAAGTCTTATCAGTAAACAACTGAACATGCACTCTCTATTATATGCATATCTCATAACATGTATTGACATATTCATTTAAAGTATATGTAAAGTGCCTATAGAAATTTAAAAGGACATAAAAATAAACAGGCATAGACATTCTAAAATGTTTTCTCTGATTCTCGTGGACAATCCTCAAGTGTGTGTACATCCCTCTTCGCAGACTCCAGGGAAAGTGGTAAATAGACATAGGGGCAGGGGAACAGGAAAAGTTGAGAGTTTTGTTTGGGTTACAAGTTTGACGATGGCTTGGAGGAAGATAGATGAGGAAGGGACAAAACAGATTTAGTTTTGAGCCTGCTGTTAGACATGTCTTTTATATAAAGGTCTTGAGCTCAGAAGAAAAATCTTAAGATATAAATTTGAGAGTCATAGGCATTAGTTGTTAACTGAGAGTGTGGGAAGGATGGACTGGCCAGAAAGGGAATATTAAAAAGCAATGGTTCTAAAGCATGAGAGAAGGAAGTTATTCTCTGTTTAAAAAAAAAAAATTGAATCCTCTCTTCATAAAAAAAAAAAAATGCACAGCAATTATTTTATAATTACTTTTAGGGAATTCCAAATCATGCAAAGCAAACAACACACTATTATGGAATGCATATACCCCACATTAATGCATTATGATACATAGAATATGTATATGGTGAAATATGTATTAAGAAATAAGTTTTACCTATAAGGTTATAGGCTTAAAATTATAATTGCATAAATTTA